>NC_090330.1:6549883-6889883 GCF_035084215.1 Heptranchias perlo
TGGCGGCCGTGCCTTCGGCTGCCTGGGCCCTAAGCTCCGGAATTCCCTCCCCAAACCCCTCCGCCTCTCTACCTCTCCTCCTTTAAGACGCTCCTTAAAACCCACCTCTTTGACCAAGCCTTTGGCCACCTCTCCTAATGTCTCCTTGTGTGACGCGGTGTCAAATCTTGTTTGATTACGCTCCCGTGAAGCGTTACTACGTTAAAGGCGCTATATAAATTCAAGCTGTTATTGTTGTTGTCAGGGATCTTATTTGAGTTGTTAGCTTTTTGGGGCTGTTTTGGAAGCTGTTGGTGAGCTTTTTTCTAAATTTCTAGCTTGGCGTGAATGGTGTATATTAATTAGGAGCTGGCTGATTTCCCAACTATCGCAGCCTCCCTCTTTCATAGTGCAGGGGCTCTGAGATCCAGACACTGCCCCTTCACTGCAATCACCAAACTCAGCACAGGGCAATCACCGACCTTGGGATCTTCTGGTTTGTTTGGCTTAATCACAAACAGATCGCCTTTTAACAGCGGAGCCAACAGGGAGACCGTCAAAACACTCCAAGAGCAAAAGCTGCCTTTCCGTGGCTCAGTGGGTAGAAACTTTCACCTATCTGAGTCTGATGGTCAGCGATGGTCCAAGGACTAGTGGGCAAAATCTAGGCTGGCGCTCTGAGTACCGTGCTGTCCTTTTGGATGAGATGTTAAACCGAGGCCCCGTCTGGTCTCTCAGGTGACGGTAAGAAAGATCCCATGCTGCAATTTCAAAGACGGGCGGGGGAGTTCTCCCAATGTTTATCCCTCAACCAACGTCATTTAAACGAAAAAAAACCCAGATTATCTCGTCATTTACCTCGCTGCTGCTTGTGGGATCTTGCTGTGCGCAAATCGACTGCCGCGTCTCCCTACGTTGCAACGGTGACCGCGCTTCAAAAGTACCCCATCGGTTGTGAAACGCTTTGTGACCATCTAGAGGTCGTGAAAGGCTCTAGATGGTCACTTGAAATGCCATAGCATACAAGGCTACGGACCAAATGCTGGAATATGGGATTAGATTAGACAGGGCTTGATGGCCGGCGCGGACACGATGGGCCGAAGGGCCTCTATCCGTGCTGTATAACTCTATGACTCTATGAAAGGCTCTGTATAAATGCAAGTCCTTTCTTTCTTTGATGAGGGAGAGGTCGAGGCCCCTTTGGTACTGTTGGGAGATGGGAATTTGAATGCCACCTGAACCTCCGAGATTGTTTTTTTTTTTGGAGAGAGAGGATCGCGACGTGGAGGTCGGGTCTCAGCTGTTTGCATGCGCAGCGTTTTGCAGCCTGATCTTCCTCATGTTTAACATTTAAATTCAATTCCGACATCCAACGGTGCCACGCGACAGTTACATTGATGTCATGTGGCAGCCTTTATGACATTAGCAGTCACGATGAGACATCAAGCACGACGAGGTGGGCAAAGGGAAAGGGAAAGGGAAGGGAAGGTGAGGCTGGTGCATTTTTTTTCTTCCCCGTCGTGTCACAAGGACGTTTCGTGCTGTTTATATTTGATTAAACTAATGTAGTTTTACAATATTTGTTGACAAAGGTCTCTCTCTGGTGTCCGGGATATCCACAGGGGAAAACGGAACGGTTTGGTTAAAGGGGAAGGAAAGTATAACAAACGAGCACGTTCCCACAGTGATGTCTCCTTCGTCTTACATAGAATTTACAGCACAGAAACAGGCCATTCGGCCCAACTGGTCTATGCTGGCGCTTATGCTCCACAAGAGCCTCCTCCCACCTTACTTCATCTCGCCCGATCAGCATATCCTTCTATTCCTTTCTCCCTCGTGTGTTTATCCAGCTTCCCCTTAAATGCATCTGTGCTATTCGCCTCAACTGCTCCTTGTGGCAGGATCCACATTCTCACCACTTAATAGAATTCTAGATATTTTTATTCTCCTTTTCCTCCCCACTTCTCCTGAAGGCACCGACTCTCGATGGGGAACAGTTCCTTGAGGGCCAGCAGCCTGTCAGTCATCCGCCCAAGTGACCGTGTATCGTGGCCTAGCCTTCACGCTGTCAGCTGTGGCTCGGCGGGCAGCACTCTCGCCTCAGTAGATGGAAGGTCGTGGGTTCTTAAGCCTCCCTAGGCCAGAAAGTTGTAGCACATAATCTAGCCTGACACCTCAGTGCTAGTACTGAGGGGAGTGCTGCACTGCCTGTAGGTGCTGTCTCTCGGATGAGATGTTAAGCTGAGGTCTTGTCTGCCCCACCCCCCCCCCCCCAGGTGGGTGTGAAAGATCCCATGGTGTTCTTGAAAGAAGAGCAAAGGAGTTCTCCCTGTCTTCTGGTCAACACTAATCCCTAAAACAGCCTATCTGATTGTTATCACATTGCTGTTTGTGGGATCTTGCTGTGTGTAAATTGGCTGCTGTGATTCCTACATTGACTACCCTTTAAGGGTACTTTGTTGGCTGTAAAGTGTTTTGTGGACGTCCTGAGGTCGTGAAAGGTGTTATATAAATGTCAAGCCGTTCTTTCTTCTCTCTCTCTCTCTATTGGTTCAAGTGATAGGGAGCGTTGCAACTGAACTCTGAGCTGAATGAAGGAAAAAGTTTGCGAATTAAAACTTGGAGAGGGCGCAGAGGAGATTTTCGAGAATGGTACCAGGGATGAGGGACTTCAGTTACGTGGAGAAGCTGGGGTTGTTCTCCTTAGAGCGGAGAAGGTTAAGGGGAGATTTGGTAGAGGTGTTCAAAAATCATGAGGGGTTGTGATAGAGTAAATAAGGAGAAACTGTCTCCACTGGCAGAGTGTCAGTAACCAGAGGACACAGATTTAAGGTAATTGGCAAAAGAATCAGAGGGGGAGATGAGAAGAATTTTTTTTACGCGGCGAGTTGTTATGATCTGGAATGCGCTGCCTGAAAGGGCGGTGGAAGCAGATTCAATAGTAACTTTCAAAAGGGAATTGGATAAATACTTGAAAAGGAAAAAATTGCAGGGCTGTGGGGAGCGGGACTAATTGGACAGCTCTTTCAAAGAGCCGACACAGGCACGACGGGCCGAACGGCCTCCATTATGTGCTGTAAGATTCTATGATTAGTATCATGGGTCCCCTTGTAACCCTCACCCCCTATGTCTTAGGGCTCAGCGCTTGGGAGGCGATCTGCTACGGCCAAACACGTCGAATTCTGTCCTCTGGGAAGAAAACGTCTGTTAGTCAGATAGAGGGCTCCCTCGTACTGCAGAGACCCCACACTTACTCGGCAACGCAGAGTCATCGATCAAAGGCACACGCTCCACAGCGAGCGGTATGTGACCTGCACGAGAAATACTTGATCTTCAGCGCTTGCTAACACGTGACCCATCTTCCGACGAGGGATTATCTGAGGGACTCCTTGATTCCGATATGGTATTTGACTCTTTTTTTTTTCTTATTCCGCTCTGATTTGAAAACCATAAACTTAAGGGCATCAAATTACAGCCAGTGCCGTGATTCGATGATGGTGTTGCTATGGTTGCCGCCTGTCTGGTGTTGGATGGGGTCAGTCAGGGAGTTTCTAAAATGTGAAATGGACACCAAAATTGATCAGGAAAATAAGCCGAATTTTCCAACCGGCATTAATTTAATGTCGGCACGAACCCATTTCAAATAAACGGATCAGGAAATCTCAGCTGTGGCAACGGGAGTAAAGCATTCGGACCCAGGGAATTGCCGACTCTGGTTGGAGGTATTCCTGGAGGTTTGGTCACATGACATCTGATCACATGATGGCTGATCATGTGACGTCTGCCAATGTTACTGCATGCACCTTACAAAGGTCTGTGGTTGAGAATCTTTACTCGTGGTTTTGTGCCAGCAGCTGTTGTGCGAGAAGGCCTGAGAATCAGGAGGCCGCCCCTGAGCAGGAGAGAAGGGGAAACGGAGGGCGGGGAAGAGGGGAAACCGAGGGAGGGGAAGAGGGGGAAACCGAGGGAGGGGAAAGAGGGGGAAACCGAGGGAGGGGAAAGAGGGGAAACGGAGGGCGGGGAAAGGGGGAAACCGAGGGAGGGGAAAGAGGGGAAACGGAGGGAGGGGAAGAGAGGAAACCGAGGGAGGGGAAGTGGGGAAACCGAGGGAGGGGAAGAGGGGAAACCGAGGGAGGGGAAGAGGGGAAACCGAGGGCGGGGAAAGAGGGAAACTGAGGGCGGGGAAAGAGGGGAAACCGAGGGCGGGGAAAGAGGGGAAACCGAGGGTGGGGAAGAGGGGAAACCGAGGGAGGGGAAGAGGGGGAAACCGAGGGAGGGGAAGAGGGGAAACCGAGGGAGGGGAAAGGGGGAAACCGAGGGAGGGGAAAGAGGGGAAACCGAGGGCGGGGAAAGAGGGGAAACGGAGGGAGGGGAAGAGGGGAAGTGGGGAAACGGAGGGTGGGTAAGTGGGGAAACCGAGGGAGAGGAAGAGGGGAAACCGAGGGTGGGGTCGCTAGGTCCCTTTCAAAATGGACGCGGTGGCATCGCCAGTGATAACAGTGCTATGAGGCGACCATTCGGAATCCATTACCGGAAACGGGCATCGTCCCCCATCGAATACAATTGAAAATGGCGGGGCTTTGTCACGTTTGGTGCAGATGATTTTGTACAATAAAAATTCAGTACTTCCCCCCTCCCTCGGTTTCCCCTCTTCCCCCCTCCCTCGGTTTCCCCTCTTATCCCCTCCCTCGGTTTCTCCTCTTATCCCCTCCCTCGGTTTCCCCACTTCCCCCCTCCCTCGGTTTCCCCTCTTCCTGTCACAGTGGAATTTAAAGCTTTTCTTTTTGTAAACTTCTTAATTCTATTTTGTTCAGTCGCAGAGCATGGAAAAAGCTTTTTGGAACAGCACAATGAAAATTTTGGGGGAGAAAAATTATGCTTGGGCTAGTGTTTCCAACTGTCGGGTAGAAAAATGTAGTCCCCTGCCCCCAACGCCTCCCCCACTCCGCACCCCCACCCCGCACCCCCACCCCGCACCCCCACCCCGCACCCCCACCCCTTCACATCTTTCTGACTGAGACCTGGAGGTCTAGCTAGAGGCCATTTTTAAAATGAAGAATGCGATGGTGGTGCCAGGACTTGAGGGGAGACGGAGCATTCAACACAAAGAGCATCACAGATTGGGCCAACCTGGGGCTTTACGAACTTAGGAACAGGAGTAGGCCATTCAGCCCCTCCAGCCTGTTCTGTCATTCAATTAGATCATGGCTGATCTGTATCTTAACTCCATCTACCCACCTTGGTTCCGTAACCTTTAATACCCTTGGCTAACAAAAATCTATCAATCTCAGTTTTGACATTTTCAATTGACCCCCAGTCTCAACAGCTTTTTGGGGGAGAGAGTTCCAGATTTCCACTCCCCTTTGTGTGAAGAAGTGCTTCCTGACATCGCCCCTGAATGGCCTGGCTCTAATTTTAAGGATGTGCCCCCTTGTTCTGGACTTCCCCCCCCATCAGAGGAAATAGTTCCTCTCTATCTACTTTTTCAAATCCTTCAATCATCTTAAACATCTCAATTAGATCACCCCTTAATCTTCTATACTTAAGGGAATACAAGCCTGATTCTATGCAACCTGACCTCATTACTTAACCCTCTAAGCCTCGGTATCATTCTGGTGAATCTGCGATGCATCCCCTCCAAGGTCGATAGATCCTTCTAGGGTGTGGTGCCCAGAATTGTCCAATATGGAGACCCGGAGAAGAAGTCTGAAAGAAGTTTCACCCTTGGAATAAAAGCACGAGGCTAAATGTCTTAATATGGAAATGATGGGCATTGATGTGCCAGGAATTTCATTCTGACTCGTTAAAGACACAAAGGCAGTAGTCGCACTGACAAATGAATAAATGTAATGCCAGGTGGCAAACCAGCTGGTCTTCATTTACACCGGTCTTATGATTAAAGTTCAAACTTGATCGGAACCAGGAGGCCATGGAGTGCAACAGGTGGCAGACTTTGCAGACGAATCCTTTAATCTCACATGAGGGGTAATAGTGCAATTCATAGGATGGAAGGCTCTCCAAGATTCTGGCCTTTAGGATATTGCGGGAGTGGATTACCATTGTAATCATACGTTCCATGATTTATATGTCACATTCGGGTGCCCGTGGATGCTGACTGCTCACAACCTTTGACTAGTTCACGATATTAGCTATGGCTCAGTGGGTAGCACTCTTGACTCTGAATCTAGAAGGTTGTGGGTTCAGGTCTCACTGCAGAGACTTGTGCCCATAATCTAGGCTGACGATCCCAGTGCAGTATTGTGGGAGTGCTGCATTGTTGGTAGGTGCTGTCTTTTGGATGAGATGTTAAACCGAGGCCCTTTCTGCCTTCTCAGGTGGATGTAAAAGATCCCATGGCACTATTTTGAAGAAGAGCAGGGAGTTTTCCCTGGTGTCCTGGCCAGTATTTATCCCTCAACCAACATCACCAAAAAAAACAGATTATCTGGTCATTTTCTCGTTGCTGCTTGTGGGACCTTGCTGTGCGCACATTGGCTGCCATGTTTCCTACATTTAACGAAGAGAACACCGCCAGTCAAATCAAAGCAGAAAGTGCCGGAGAAGACATGGTAAGGTATATTGTACGATTGTACTCGCCTGATCCTGAGCTGCCGCAAATCAACTAGGGAGAGTCACTCAACCTTCCCGGAAATAAATCACTACTGTGGCGTATATTACAGAGGGCCGTGACCCAGTGTTGTAGGCCTGAGAACCATTCTTTGATTTGCAAGTGTGTAGCCACTATTACTATTTAATAGGGTGTAGCAGGCTGTAATCTTTATTCTTCTGCCTTTTAACTGTCTACACACTCTTTCATTTTATGTATAGCGTTTCTCCTCCGATTAAAGAGTTGTTCCATTTTTTTCTTTTAAGCATATAAATATATATAAATCAATAAGCAGTTGAGAGTACGGCAGTGTACAATCCCTTCAAGCGAGAGCTGGATCTGTTTCTGGCTGGGGTGGAGATCACCTCTTACAAAAGGTAGGTAATGCATTGAAATAATCAGGCACCAGAATGATCTCCTGGAGTGGTTTTGATCGCCTAAGGTGTTGGGCGGGGTGGGGGTTGGAGAGGAATTTCTCAGATTTTCCCCCTAACGTGATCGCCTGGGAGAGGTGAGAAACCAGATAAATTTTTTTTTTAATCTGGTTTCTCACCTCTCCCAGGCGATCACGTGGCTTTGGATGGGGTGGGGAGTTTATATATACTGTGATATATATCACAAGGTATCACAATTGTGTGGGACAGGCTGGATGGACCAGAGGGTCTTTCCCCTTCCGTCTTTCGCCGTTCGTGTGTTCGTATCGTGCTTATGTTACTGGACTAGTAATCTCAAGGCCTGGACTAATAATCCAGCAGATGTGAGTTCAAATCCTGCCACGGCAAGTTTGAGGACCTAAATTCAGTTTAAAACATCTAGAAATGAAAAGCTGGTATCAGTAAGAGTGACTGTGAAGCTGTCAGATTGTCGTAAAAACCCAAATGGTTCACTCATCCCTTTCAGGGAAGGAAACCTGCCGTCCTTACCTGGTCTGGCCTATATGTGACTCCAGTCCCACACCAACGTGGTCAACGCGTAACTGCGCTCCGAAATGTATTAAACCGCCACAATACCACATGAATTACAACAAGTTCAGTTATTTTACCAGCTATCGATGTAAAATATGGGCCTATATTTGGCTTGACGTGTTTTTTCACCGGTTTTGAATATAGCTCACTAAAGGGCAAATCCTCCAAAGGTTCGCATTTTACCCTTATGTCAGCTTGCTTCCAATCCAATTGGACCCCCCCCAGCGTTTATCAATCCTCTCACGCTACCCCTCGCAGCACCCGAGGATAAATAACATTCATCCCTGGAGAATGTTGAGACCTTTGAACCCGTCTAGTACCTTCCTCACATTGCTGTTGAAATCATT
Source organism: Heptranchias perlo (assembly GCF_035084215.1). NCBI lineage: Eukaryota > Metazoa > Chordata > Chondrichthyes > Hexanchiformes > Hexanchidae > Heptranchias > Heptranchias perlo. The sequence continues at coordinate 6,557,782 of NC_090330.1, forward strand.
AGAGCCTGCTGGATTATCTCTGATATTGGAGAGCATGCTTCCAATGCCTCCTCTAGTGAGTACTTCAAGGAACTAATCAAAGGAGTGCGGACACTTTGAATTGCCGCACCCGCACGGCCAATTAAGGAATCCACTCAGACCCTGCCCTCCCTCAAGGCATTTCCCACTTCCTCAAACTCAAAGAGTTTGAGGAAGTGGGAAATGCCTTGAGGGAGGGCAGCAAGATGGCTTGTGGAAGGGACACGAATGGCTGACCATGAGAAACAGAACAGGTCAGGAAGATCGACTTGTTTGCTTTATTTATTAAATTATTACTTTCTAAAATTACTGTACCACACCAGCAAGTGTTAATGGGTTAAGCAACAAATACAATCCAATCCATACTGTTAGAAAACACAACCCCTCCTAAACTTCCAACATCACATATGGAATGGTTTTTGCACACCCTGATACAGTTTATATCTTACAAATGTAAAAAGCAGCACAAAGCTTTCAACCTAAGATAACTGAAGGGGCTTAAGCTTCTAGGATAGAGAGGGGAGAAAATATTTATGAGGAAGACACCAGAGAGGCTGTTTTTTTTTTAACAATAAAAGAATTTATAAAGCCCCTTTAACAAAGGTAATAGGGCATTAGTGAGTAAGGTCACATCAGGGAAAAATAGTAAAAAGTTAAAATTAATGACTTAGTGGCACAAATAGAGATAAATGGGTTTGGTCTAGTAGCCATTACTGAGACGTGGTCGCAGGGTGACCAATGTTGGGAACTAAATATTCCAGGGTACTTGACTTTTAGAAAAGACAGGCAGAATGGAAAGGGGGGGGGGGTGGGTGTGGCCCTAATAATAAAGGATGAGATAAAGGCAGTAATGAGAAAGGATCTTAGGTCAGAAAATCAGGATGTGGAATCAGTATGGGTGGAGCTAAGGAATATCAAGGGGCAGAAAACAATGATGGGAGTAGTTAATAGGCCCCCTAACGGTAGTTAGTGGGTACGGTAGCACAGTGGTTATGTTACTGGACTAGTAATCCAGGTAGGCCTAGACTAATATTCTGGAGCTCATGAGTTCAAATCTCGCCACAGCAGCTGGGGAGTTTAAATTAAATAAAAATCTGGAATAAAAAAAAAACTAGTATCAGTGATAGTGGCCATGAAACTACCAGATTGTTGTAAAAACCCATCTGGTTCACTAATGCCTTTAGTGGAAGGAAACCTGCTGGCCTATATGTGACTCCAGACCCACAGCAACGTGGTTGATTCTTAATCGCCCATCTGAAATGGCCTAGCAAGCCATTTAGTTGTTCAAGAAGGTGGCTCACCACCACCTTCTCAAGGGCAATTAGGGATGGGCAATAAATGCTGGCCTCACCAGCAATGCCCACATCCTATGAATGAATAAAAATAAAAGTTATAATGTTGGACAGAGCATAAATCAGGAAATTAGAGGACCATGTAACAAGGGTAATGTAATAATCATGGGGGACTTTAATCTTCACATAGACTGGGCAAACCAGATTGGCAAAAATAGTTTGGAGGATGATTTCATAGAATGCATTCTAGACAGTTTTCTAGAACAATATGTTGAGGAACCAACTAGAGAACAGGTTATTTTAGATCTAGTATTGTGTAATGAGACAGGGTTAATTAATAATCTTATAGTTAAGGATCCTCTGGGGAAGTTTGATCATAATATGATAGAATTTCATATTGCGTTTGAGAGTGATGTACTTAAGTCCGAAATTAGGGTGTTAAATTTAAACAAAGCCAATTACATAGATATGAGGGGCGAGTTGGTTAAGGTAGATTGGGAAATTAGATTAAAAGATATGACAGTAGATAAGCAATGGCAAACATTTAAAGAAATAATTCATAATTCTCAGCGAATGTACATTTTTTTTTATTTGTTCATGGGATGTTAGCGTTGCTGGAGAGGCCGGCATTTATTGCTCATCCCTAATTGCCCTTGAGAAGGTGGTGGTGAGCCGCCTTCTTGAACTGCTGCAGTCCTTTGAGGAATAAAAACTCCACGGGAAAAGTGATCCAACCATGGCTAACTAGAGAAGTTAAGGATAGTATTAGATTAAAAGAAGAGGCTTACAATGTTGCCAAAAAGAATAGAAAACCTGGGGATTATAAGGGTTTTAGAAGTCAGCAAAGGATGACCAAGAAATTGATAAAGAGGGAAAAAATTGAATATGAGAGTAAACTAGCAAGAAATATAAAAACAGATCGCAAGAGCTTCTACAAGTATGTAAAAAGAAGAGATTAGCAAAAGTAAACGTGGGTCCCTTAGAGGCAGAAATAGGAGAAATTATGATGGGGAATAAAGAAATGGCAGAGATGCTAAACAATTATTTGGATTCTGATTCCACAGTAGAAGACAAAAAAAACATAGTGGGGAACCAAGGGTCTAATGAAAGTGAGAAACTTAAAGTAATTAAGATTAGTAAAGAAAAAGTATTGGAGAAATTAATGGGGCTAAAAGCTGACAAATCCCCTGGACCCGATGGCCTGCATCCTATGGTTTTAAAAGAGGTGGCTGCAGAGATAGTGGATGCATTGGTTTTGATCTTCCAGAATTCCCTAGATTCTAGAACAGTCCCTGTGGATTGGAAGGTAGCAAATGTAACCCCACTATTCAAGAGAGGAGGGAGAGAAAAAAAGGGAACTTTTGGCCAGTTAGCCTGACATCAGTCGTCAGGAAAATGCTAGAATCTATTACTAAGGATGTAGTAACAGGGCACTTAGAAAATCATGTGATTAGGCAGAGTCAACACGGTTTTATGAAGGGGAAATCGTGTTTGACATATCTATTAGAGTTTTTTGAGGGTGTAACTAGCAGGGTAGATAAGGGGGAACCAGTGGGTGTCGTATATTTGTATTTTCAAAAGGCATTCGATAAGGTGCCATACAAGAGGTTGTTACACAAGATTAGGGCTCATGGGATTGGGGGTAATATATTAGCATGGATTGAGGATTGGTTAACGGACAGGAAACAGAGAGTAGGAATAAACAGGTCATTTTCGGGTTGGCAGGTTGTAACTAGTCGAGTGCCGCAAGGCAGTGCTTGGACCTCAGCTGTTTACAAGCTGCACCAATGACTTAGATGAGGGGACTGAGTGTAATGCATCCAAATTTGCTGATGATACAAAGCTAGGTGGGAAAGTAAGCTGTGAAGAGAACGCAAAGAGGCTGCAAAGGGATATAGGCAGGTTAAGTGAATGGGCAAGAAGGTGGCAGATGGAGTATAATGTGGGGAAATGTGAAATTATCTACTTTGTCAGGAAGAATAGAAAAGTGCAATATTTTTTAGAAGGTGAGAGACTAAGAAATGTTGATAGTCAGAGGGATTTGGGTGTCCTTGTACATGAATCATAGAAAGTTAACATGCAGGTACAGCAAGCAATTAGGAAGGCAAATAGTATGTTAGCCTTTATTGCAAGGGGGTTGGAGTATAAGAGTAAAGAGGTCTTGCTGCAATTATACAGGGCTCTGGTGCGACCACACCTGGAGTACAGTGTACAGTTTTGGTCTCCTTACCTAAGGAAGGATACTTGCCTTAGAGGGAGTGGTAACAAAAGTTCACCAGATTGATTCCTGGGATGAGAGGGTTGTCCTATGAGGAGAGATTGAGTAGAATGGGCCAATATTCTCTGGAGTTTAGAAGAATGAGAGGTGATCTAATTGAAACATATAAAATTCTTAGAGGGCTTGTCAGGGTAGATGCTGAGAGGCTGCTTCCCATGGCTGGAAAGTGTAGAACCAGGAGTCATAGTCTCAGGATAAGGGGTCGGCCATTTAGGACTAAGATGAGGAAAAATTTCTTCACTCAGAGGGTTGTGAATGTTTGGAATTCTCTACCCCAGAGGGCTGTGGATGCTCAGTCATTGAGTATATTCAAGACTGCGATCGATAGATTTTTGGACACTAAGGGAATCAAGGGATATGGGGATAGGGCGGGAAAGTGGAGTTGAGGTCAAAGATCAGCCATGATCTGATTGAATGGCGGAGCAGGCTCGAGGGGCCGTATGGCCTACTCCTGCTCCTATTTCTTATGTTCTTATGTTTACCAAGGCCAAGGAAGGATTTGAACACGAGGATGTGAATTTTAAAATCGAACAAGTATAAGACCATTTAAAAGCACAAAGAATCTGTGAGGAGGAGTATTGAGGGAATTATATAATGAAATAAGCAAAAACAAGTTAAAGAATAATTGGATGAGCAGAAAACAGTTCACGTATAAACAGCAAAGGTGCTTGGTTTCCTTTGGTTAATGAGCTTACACAAGCTCCTTTGTGTGCTATTTTAAATTAAGATGCTTATTTTGGGACAATGTCTGTGTTAAAAGAGCATACAAAAGGACGTTTTGTATCTGTGTTTAACAAAGCATTAATGGAGGAAATTAAAACTCTACAGTTTTTTCAAATTTAAATGCCAGTTCCCCATCCCAATGTGCTCCAAACTGTACAAAGTTTCTATACTGAGAATAAATTAGGTCAATTTATTTTATTTATTTGCCATCCAGAAATGAGTTTCATTTTTATATCTAGTTGTTTTCAGTTGGTACAGTAGTGTAGTAGTTATGATAATGGACTGCTAATCCATAGGCCCAGACTAATATTCTAGAAGAACAAGAGTACAAATCCCACCACGGCAGTTATGCCCTTTCGGGAAGGAAACAGCTGTCCTTATTCAGTCTGGCCTATATGTGACTTCAGTCCCACACCAACGTAGTTGACTCTTAACTGTCCTCTGAAGTGGCCTAGCAAGACACTCAGTTGCATCAAACAGAAAGGCCTCTTGTGCATCCACCATTGGCGGCCGTGCCTTCAGCTGCCTAGGCCCTAAGCTCTGACTTACCTCTCTACCTTCCATTCCTCCTTTAAGATGCTCCTCAAAACCTACCTCATCGACCAAGCCTATCCTAATATCTCCTTATGTGGCTCGGTGTCAAATTTTGTTTTGATAATTGCTCCAGTGAAGCGGCTTGGGCCGTTTTACTATGTTAAAGGTGCTATATAAATGCAAGTTGTTGTTGTTGGCACTCCCATAGTGCTGTTAGGTAGGGAGTTCCAGGATTTTGATCCAACGACAATGAAGGAACGGCGATATATGTCCAAGTCAGGATGGACATATTTCAAAATTTGCGGTCGACACCAAATTGGGGGTATATTTAATACCGAGGAGGACTGCGACAAAATATAGGAAGACATTAATAAACTTGCAGAAAGGGCGTGTGATTGGCAAATAAATTTCAATATAGATAAGTGTGTGGTATTACATTTTGGTAGGAAGAATAAGGAGGCCACATACTGTGTGGATAATAAGAGCTTAAATGGGGTAAAGGAGCAGAGGGATCTGGGGGTACAGATACACAAATCATTAAAAATAGCGACGCAGGTTAATAAGGCCATTAAAAAATGCAAACCAAGCACTGGAGCTCGTTTCTAGAGGGATGGAATTGAAAAGTAGAGAAGTTATGTTAAAGTTGTATAGAACCTTGGTTATGCCACACTTGGAGTACTGTGAACAGTTCTGGTCTCCATATTATAAAAAGGATATAGAGGCACTGGAGAAGGTACAAATAAGATTTACTAGGATGATACCAGAACTGAGAGGTTATACCTATCAGGAAAGATTGAACAGGCTGGGACTCTTTTCTCTAGAAAAGAGAAGACTGAGGGGTGACCTGAAAGAGGTCTTTAAGATTATGAAAGGGTTTGACAGGGTAGACGTAGAGAAGATGTTTCCACTTGTGGGGGAGACCAGAACTAGGGCCATAAATATAAGATAGTCACTAATAAATCCAATGGGGAATTCAGGAGAAACTTCTTTACCCAGAGAGTGGTTAGAATGTGGAACTCGCTACCACAAGGAGTAGTTGAGGCGACTAGCATAGCTGCCTTTAAGGGAAGCTAGATAAACACATGAAGGAGAAAGGAATAGAAAGATATTCAGATAGGGTTAGATAAAGTAGGACGGGAGGCGGCTCGTGTGGAGCATAAACACCGGCATGAACCAGTAATGCAATTCTATGTAATAATGAAGTTTTACAATAATACCCTTTAATTCAAAGAAACAAAAATCATTTAGTTTGACCATCCAAATGTCTCTATGTTTTTTTATCAAGAATACCCAGGGCGCATAACAAATTCTCCCAGAATTTAAAACAGTATCTTGAGTCTCGCTCCAATTGCCCTTGCCCTGACCTCCACTGTCTTCTGAGCTTCACTCCATCACTTAAGGAAATCATGCAAGATCTAGGAAGGTTGTCTGAAAGAAATGAAAGTACATCCAGTTTTTAACCAGAAGCAACAAACAGAAAAAAAAAACAATTGGAAAGACTACACAGGGAGAATCAAAGTGGTAATTTATTGTTCATCTCAGACAACCATGCAAAAATGATTCTTTTCTTGAGAGATTGAAATAGATGATAGAGGATTTTCTTTCTTTCATAGATACAGAGTAACAGCTGAAGCACTGATAGAGGGCTAACGCAGACTCGCTGTGCATAATGCATGATAGCAAATCTCCGACAGAACCCGGTATGAAGTGTCATGAATATGTAACGTATGCCCTGTTCAGAGGGAGTGGGGCTACATTTCACCTTTCCCTGAAGGGCTCTGTTTCTTTGACCAAGTGGAATGAATAACGTAAAACTCACAGAGCCAAGCATTTGAGTTACGTGCACCATTCATAGGAACATGGGGACAGGAACAGGCCATTCAGCCCCTTCGAGCATGTTCCACCGTTCAGTTAGATCATGGCTGATCTGTATCCTGACTCCATCCACCCGCCTTGGTTCCATATCCCTTAATGCTCTTGGCTAGCGAAAATCTAATCGATCTCAGATTTAAAATGATTAATTGAGCCAGCACCTATCGCTTTTTGCGGGAGAGCGTTCCACACTTCTACCACCCATTGCGTGAAGAAGTGTTTCCTAACTTCTCTCCTGAATGGCCTGACTCTGATTTCAAGATTATGTCCCCTTGTCCTAGACTATCGTGCCAGCAGAAGAAGTTTCTCTCCATCTACCCTATTATTTCCTTTCAAAATCCTAAAAACACTCAACTAAATCACCTCTTAACTTTCTATATTCCAGGGAATAGAAACCTAGTTCATATAAACACTCCTCATAATCTAACTCACCTCCTGACTCTCCAAAGCCTTTCCACCATCTACAAGGCACAAGTCAGGAGTGTGATGGAATACTCTCCACTTGCCTGGATGAGTGCAGCTCCAACAACACTCAAGAAGCTCGACACCATCCAAGAAAAAGCAGCCCGCTTGATTGGCACCCCATCCACCACCCTAAACATTCACTCCCTTCACCACCGGCGCACAGTGGCTGCAGTGTGTACCGTCCACAGGATGCACTGCAGCAACTCGCCAAGGCTTCTTCGACAGCACCTCCCAAACCCGCGACCTCTACCACCTAGAAGGACAAGAGCAGCAGGCACATGGGAACAACACCACCTGCACGTTCCCCTCCAAGTCACACACCATCCCGACTTGGAAATATATCGCCGTTCCTTCATCGTCGCTGGGTCAAAATCCTGGAACTCCCTTCCTAACAGCACTGTGGGAGAACCTTCACCGCACGGACTGCAGCGGTTCAAGAAGGCGGCTCACCGCCACCTTCTCGAGGGCAATTAGGGATGGGCAATAAATGCCGGCCTCGCCAGCGACGCCCACATCCCATGAACGAATTTTAAAAAACCCTTGGAGCCCTGGTAACATTCTGGTGAATCTGCGCTGCACTCGTTGTTTTATTTGCACCAAAACCCAATTCTTTAGGGGGTGCTGCAGAGTTTGCTAGGGTTGTACTTTCCTTTGTGTGTAAGGTGTGATGAAAAAGTAGATTAGATCATGAGATAGGTGCGGATGGGGACGGCCGATTGTCCCTTCTTAGCTCATCCAAAAAAAAGTGCCATGGGATCTTATACGTCTGCCTCAACAGGCGGAAGGGGCCTCGGTTTCACGCCTCATCCAAAAGATGGCATCGCCAACAATGTAGCACTCCACTAGTATCGCACTGAAGTGTCGGCCTGGATCATGTTCTCAAGTGCTGGAGTGTGGGCTTGAACACAGAGCCTTCCACCTCAGAGGTGAGAGCATTACCAACTGAGCCAAGCTGACGCTTTTGTACTGGGAATGCGAGAGCTGTTTATTGGATAGTGCTACAGGCACAACAAAATGCAGGCAAAGAAATGAAAGATAGGGGGCCACTGAAAGTCTGCGGATTCGACGTCGTAACGTAAGCGCTGGGAAATACCCGTTGAAAAGTTCCACCTCTGGACCCCGCCTGACTTTCCAGGGTTCCTTCATTAGCATTTCAATGATGGGCGCCTATACCCCCCAAACACATCTTGGGTGCCCACCGGGGCGGGGGCTGGAAATGCAACACTGCCTAGCCACTCATCACCCCACCGGCCCAGAAGAGGGCAAAGATTAGCCTCCACCTGCCATCGTGTCCATGCCAGCTCTCTGGAAGAGCCAGTCCCACTCCCCTGCCATTTCCCAATGCAGAACCCAGCCCATAGAGCAGGCGCATTTGTGCCAATGCGATTTGCTCGCCTTATGCGGTGGATGGTAAAACCATGTTAACACTGTAAACAGCTGCTTCAAGCTCCTCGAAGACCTGACCTTGCCTGAAATCAGCTTTTAAATTGGTAAGGACAGGGCTGCACAAAATAGTCGCCGCGCTTAAGGCTGAACAGGCTGGGGCTCTTTTCAAACTCCTCAGTGTTTATCCAGCTTCCCCATGAATGCATCTAAGCCCACACTCCAGCACCTGAGAACATAATCCAGGCCGGCACTTCAGTGCGATACTCGTAGAGTGCTGCATTGTTGGCGATGCCATCTTTTGGATAAGGTGTGAAACCGAGGCCCCGTCCGCCAAAGTTACCACTGCACTTTTTTTTGGATGAGCTAAGAAGGGACTATCGGCCGTCCCCATCCGCACCAATCACAAAGGGAAGACTGAGGGGTGACCTAATAGAGGTCTTTAAAATTATGAAAGAGTTTAATAGGGTAGACGAAAAGAAGATGTTTTCACTTGTGGGGGAGTCCAAAACTAGGGGCCATAAATATAAGATAGTCATTAATAAATCCAATAGGGAATTCAGGAGAAACTTCTTTCCCCAGAGAGTGGTTAGAATGTGGAACTCGCTACCACAAGGAGTAGTTGAGGCAAATAGCAGAGATGCATTTAAGGGGAAACTAGATAAACACATGAGGGAGAAAGGAATAGAAGGATATGCTGATAGGGTGAGATGCAGTAAATGGAGTGGGAGAAGGCTCTTGTGCAGCATGAACACTGGCGTAGACCAGTTGGGCTGAATGGCCTGTTTCTGTGCTGTAAATTCTATGTAATTCCATGCAGTATGTTATAAACGGCACCTTTGTAATTGACTGCTATGGTGAAGGCAAATGGTTAGCGCCATTTAGAATAGATCATAGAAGTTTACAACATGGAAACAGGCCCTTCGGCCCAACATGTCCATGTCGCCCAGTTTATACCACTAAGCTAGTCCCAATTGCCTGCACTTGGCCCATATCCCTCTATACCCATCTTACCCATGTAACTGTCCAAATGCTTTTTAAAAGACAAAATTGTACCCGCCTCTACTACTGCCTCTGGCAGCTCGTTCCAGACACTCACCACCCGTTGAGTGAAAAAATTGCCCCTCTGGACCCTTTTGTATCTCTCCCCTCTCACCTTAAATCTATGTCCCCTCGTTATAGACTCCCCTACCTTTGGGAAAAGATTTTGACTATCTACCTTATCTATGCCCCTCATTATTTTATAGACTTCTATAAGATCACCCCTAAACCTCCTACTCTCCAGGGAAAAAAGTCTCAGTCTATCCAACCTCTCCCTATAAGTCAGTCCATCAAGTCGCGGTAGCATCCTAGTAAATCTTTTCTGCACTCTTTCTAGTTTAATAATATCCTTTCTATAATAGGGTGACCAGGACTGTACACAGTATTCCAAGTGTGGCCTTACTAATGTCCTGTACAACTTCAACAAGACGTAGGCAGCTGCCCGTGATAAGCACGGACGGTGTATGCAGTGGGGACTGAACTCTTCCAAATTTCTCTTTTTCGAAAGCTTATCCATCCTAGTGGCACCTTGGATTACCCTGCTGAGTTCTAGGTAAAGGGACTCAAACCCACAGCTTGCTGATTCAGAAGTGAGATCGCAGTCGACTGAGCTAACCTGACACCCACGTGCACACAGGGCGTGCCTCTTGGTTATTATACACTCGACAATATGTGCGGCTGTCATGATTTCATCTGTTCAGTGGTCCAAACAAACAAAGAAAACAATTTATTCAACAATCAAAGAAAAACTGTGAATGCTAGAAAGCAGAAATAGAAAGAGAAAATAGAGGAAATCTGTCAGCATCTGAAAAGGTGCTGGACAGCTTAACAAGGGAACAATTGCAATAAAAGGACTCACTTTAAAACATTAGCCTATCTTTCAACGAGCTGACCGGAACATTTTCAGAATTTTCTGGTTTTATTATAACAGCTTCCATTTATATAGCGCTCATAACGTATGAAGACGTCCCAAGGCGCTTCACAGAAATATAATAAGACAAACATGGACGCCGAGACAAAGAAGGAGATAAATGGGAGGGGCGCCTAAAAGCCTGGTCAAAGAGGTGGGTTTTAAGGAGGAGAGGTAGGCGGAGAGGCAGAGAGGTTTAGGGAGAGAATTCCAGCGTGTAGGGCTGGCAGCTGAAGGCGCGGCCCCCAACGGTGGGGCGAAGGTAGTAGGGATGCACAAGAGGTCAGAGTTGGAGGAACGTAGAGATCTCAGATGGTTATAGGGCTGCAGGAGGTTACAGAGATGGGATTATGCAGAGGTGGCGATGCTTAGACAAAATAGATGAATTGAGAAATTTTTTTGAGTGGGGAGATGAAGGCAGTGGTCTTGAAGTGGGGGAGGGGTGGGAAGGCATGGTGACAATGTCGGTTGCTATAGAGGCTAGAAGGGGTAGTTGTGTGACCAAGGAGCCCTAGTATAACTGAAGTCAATAGGGATCGGGGGGAAACTGGAGTCAAAGGAAGACCGTTGTGGTTGTTAGAGGCTAATCATCTCAGCCCCAGGACATCGCTGCGGGAGTTCATCAGGGCAGCGTCCTAGGCCCAATTATCTTCAGCTGCTTCATCAATGACTTTTACTCCATCATAAAGTCAAAAGTGGGGCTGTTTGCTGATCTGGACCATATCTAGGCTTGGGCTGATAAGTGGCAAGTAACATTTGCACTACACAAGTGCCAGGCAATGACCATCTCTAACACGAGAGAACTTAACCACCTCCCCTTGACATTCAATAACGTTATCTTTGCTGAGTTCCCCACTATCAACATCCTGGGGGTCACCATTGACCAGAAACTCAACTGGACCAAGAACATAGATAATGTGGTTACAAGAGCAGGTCAGAGGCTGGGTATGCTGTGGCGAGTGACTCACCTCCTGTCTCCATAAAGCATCTCCACCACCTACAAGGCACAAGTCAGGAGTGTGATGGAATACTCTCCACTTGCCTGGATGGATGCAACTGCAACAACACTCAAGAAGCTCAACACAATACAGGAAAAAGCAGTCCACTTGATCACCACCTTAAACATTCACTCCCTCCACCACCGGCGCACCGTGGCTGCAGTGTGTACCATCTACAGGATGCACTGCAGCAACTCGCCAAGGTTTCTTCGACAGCACCTCCTAAACCCGTGACCTCCACCACCGAGAAGGACAAGATCAGTAGGTGCATGGGAATTCCAAGTTCCCCTCTAAGTCCCACACCATCCCGACTTGGGCATATACCGGCCGTTCCTTCATCGTTAATCAGTCTGCGAATCGTTCCACTACTTCACACTATTCGCTCCAAGTGAAGAGTGTGAAGATATTAAGAACAATGCGATTGTTTTATATGGTTGTCACACTGACACTGAGGCATTTTTCTCTCCCCTCTCCCAGTTCCCGGAGGCACTCTCGTCCCTCTTGAATATCAGCTTGGTTCAGGTGATAGCATTTTTGGCTTTGAGGAGTGTAGGGAGTTCTCCTAGTGTCTTGGACAGCATTCCTCCTTTTACCAACATTATCAACTTGTTATTCACCTCATTGCTGTTTGTGGGACCTTGCTGTGCACAAATAGCAGCCATGTTTGCTTACAAATCTGCATTTGAAAGTAGTTCATTGTATATGAAGCACTTTGGGTCATTTCTGGGAACATGCTAACCCACTACAGAAATGCAAGTTCTTTATTCTTGGCAAATTTTTGAAGTGTGTTCAGGATAACTTTCTCGACCAGTATGTTTCCAGCCCAATGAGGAAGGAGGCATTGCTGGACTTGGTTCTAGGGAATGAGGTGGGCCAAGTGGAGCAAGTGTCAGTGGGGGAGCGTTCAGGGAGCAGCGATCATTGTATCATAAGGTTTAGAATAGCTATGGAAAAGGACATGGACCACTCTAAAGTAAAAATACTCAATTGGAGGAGGGCCAATTTCAGTGGGATGAGAACAGATCTGGCCCGGGTAAATTGGAATCAAAGATTGGCAGGCAAAATCGTAATTGAACAGTGGGCAGACATTAAAGAGGAGATGGTTCGGGTACAGACAAGGTACATTCCAACGAGGGAGAAAGGTGGGGCAACTAAAGCCAGGGCTCCCTGGATGACAAAGGAGATAGAGAGTAAGATGAAGCGGAAAAAAGCGGCATATGACAGGTGTCAGGTTGATAACACAGGTGAGAACCAGAGAGAATATAGAAAGTTCAGAGGAGAAGTGAAAAAGAAAATAAGAGGGGCAAAGAGGGAGTATGAGAATAGTCTAGCGAACAACATAAAAGGGAATCCAAAAGTCTTCTACAGACATGTAAACAGTAAACGGGTAGTAAGAGGAGGGGTGGGGCCGATTAGGGACCATAAAGGAGATCTACTCATGGAGGCAGAGGGCATGGCCAGGGTAATAAATGAATACTTTGCATCTGTCTTTAACAAGGAAAAGGATGCTGCCAGAGTCTCGGTGAAGGAAGATATAGTTAAGATGCTGGATGGGCTGAAAATTGAGAAAGAAGAGGTACTAGAAAGGCTAGCTGTACTTAAAATAGATAAGTCAACCGGTCCGGATGGGATGCATCCTAGGATGCTGAGGGAAGTAAGGGTGGAAATTGCAGAGGTACTGGCCATAATCTTCCAAACATCCGTAGATACGGGGGTGGTGCCAGAGGACTGGAGAATTGCAAATGTTACACCCTTGTTCAAAAAAGGGTGTAAAGATAAACCCAGCAATTATAGATCAGTCAGTTTAACCTTGGTGGTGGGGAAACTTTTGGAAACGATAATCTGGGACAGAATTAACAGTCACTTGGATGAGTGTGGATTGATTAGGGAAAGCCAGCATGGATTTGTTAAAAGCAAATCGTGTTTAACCAACTTGATAGAGTTTTTTGATGAGGTAACAGAGAAGGTAGATGAGGCAATGTAGTTGATGTGGTGTATATGGATTTTCAAAAAGCGTTTGATAAAGTACCACATGGTAGGCTTGCTATCAAGATTGCGGCCCATGGAATAAAGGGGGCAGTAGCAACATGGATACAGAATTGGTTAAATGACAGGAAACAGAGAGTAGTGGTGAACGGTTGTTTTTCGGACTGGACAAAGGTGTACAGTGGTGTTCCCCAGGGGTCGGTGCTGGGACCACTGCTTTTCTTGATATATAGTAATGACTTGGACTTGGGAGTACAGGGCACAATTTCAAAATTTGCAGATGACACAGTGAGGAGGATAGTGATAGACTTCCATAGGATATAAATACGCTGGTGGCATGGGCGGACACATGGCAGATGAAGTTTAACGCGGAAAAGTGCGAGGTGATGCATTTCAGTAGGAAAAATGAGGAGAGGCAATATAAACTAGAGGGCACAATTCTAAAAGGGGTAGAGGAACAGAGGGATCTGGGGGTATATGTGCACAAATCGTTGAAGGTGGCAGGGCAGGTTGAGAAAGCGGTTAAAAAAGCATACTGGCTTTATAAATAGAGTAAAAAGCGAGGAAGTCATGATGAACCTTTATAAAATACTGGTTCGACCACAACTGGAGTATTGTGTCCAGCCTGGGCACCGCACTTTAGTAACAATGTGAAGGCCTTAGAGGGGATGCAAAGGAGATTTACTAGAATGATTCCAGGGATGAGGGACTTTAGTTACGTGGATAGACTGGAGAAGCTGGGGTTGTCCTCCTTGGAACAGAGAAGGTTGAGAGGGGATTTGATAGAGATATTCAAAATCATGAAGGGTCTAGACAGAGTAGATAGAGAGAAACTGTTCCCATTGGCGGAAGGATCTAGAACCAGAGGGCATAGATTTAAGGTTATTGGCAAAAGAACCAAAGGCGACATGAGGAAAAACTTTTTTACACAGCGAGTGGTTAAGATCTGGAATGCACTGCCCGAGGGGGTGCTGGAGGCAGATTCAGTCATAGCCTTCAAAAGGGAACTGGATAAGTACTTGAAACAAAAAAATGAGCAGGGCTACGGGGATAGGGCGGGGGAGTGGGACTCGCTGATTGCTCGTGTGTAGAGCTGGCGCGGACTCGATGGGCCGAATGGCTTCCTTCCGTGCTGTAACCTTTCTATGATTCTATGATTCCTCCTCCTCAATTCAAGTTGGCAATCTGGCTTCCCTTCACTCCCCCCCCCACCCCCCAATTGTTCCTGCCGCCATAGAATCATACAGCACAGAAGGAGGCCATTCAGCCCATCGTGCCTGTGCTGGCTCTCTGTAATGCTGACATTTTTCTCCCATTTAGCACTGGCACTCTATCGCCCTTTAGTTTATGCTGAGAGTCTCTTCTCCGCCCCCCATCCCCTTCACCCCCTATGGTTCATACCAGCACTCTTCCCCTTCCCTCTCACTGCTGCCCTCTCGTGCCTACCTCAAACACAGACAGCTGGTATGTAAATGGAAAGGCAAATTGAGGCATTATTTACCGAACACACGCAATAAATAGCATGGCATTATCAAATATTAACAGGGAACATGTAGATCATCACTGGAAAGCAAGCAAGCATTTAGGCCTCACTCCATACTGATTAGCGCAGCGATGAGTAAGTCAGGTTGGCTCGATATCCCAAGACACATTTGGTGATTTTTACAGTGAGCAAAGTCAACCCTGGTTTTGTCTCAAAATCATGTGCTTTTAAAATAATCTGGCAAAAATCGGGGAGGAGAAAGAAGTGGAAGTTGAGACTGAGGCCCGGAGTCAGGCTGGAGGATGTATTAGAGATTAGAGCAGTGGGAGCTGCATTCGAGTTGACAGCAGTGGGGGATGTATTAAAGCTTAGAGCAGTGGGAGGTGTATTAGAGTTGGGTGGGATACAGCAGTACTACTAAGAAAGACTTGTATTTATATCGCGCCTTTCACAACTTCAGGATGTCCCAAAGCGCTTTACAGCCCATGAAGTACTTTTGAAGTGTAGTCACCGTTATAATTCAGGAAACGCAGCAGCCAAGTTGCACAGAGCAAGATCTCACAAACAGCAATGTGATTGTGACCAGATCATCTGTTTAAGTGATGTTTTTTGAGGGATAAATATTGGCCAGGACACAGGTGAGAACTCCCCAGCTCTTCTTCATATAATACCATGGGATCTTTTACACCTACATGAAGGAGCAGGCAGGACCTCGACCTGGATTTGAATGTAGGGGGCATGATTGGCAGACGACACAAGAATTGGCCGTGTAGTTGATAGTGAAGAGGATAGCTGTAGACTCCAAGAAGGTATCAATGGGTTGGTGGAGTGGGCGGAAAAGTGGCAAATGGAGTTCAACCCGGAGAAGTGTGAGGTAATGCACTTAGGGAGGGCAAACAGTAAAAGGGAATACACAGTAAACAGGAATATATTGAGAGGGGTAGAGGAAGTGAGAGACCTTGGAGTGCATGTGCACAGGTCCCTGAAGGTGGCAGTACAGGTAGATAAGATTGTGAAGAAGGCATACGGAATGCTCTCCGTTATTAGCTGAGGTATAGAATACAAAAGCAGGGATGTAATGATGGAACTGTATAAAATGCTGGTAAGGCCACAGCTGGAGTATTGTGCGCAGTTCTGGTCACCACATTATAGGAAGGACGTAATTGCTCTGGAGAGAGCGCAGAGAAGATTTACAAGAATGTTGCCAGGGCTTGAAAATTGCAGCTACGAGGAGAGATTGGATAGGCTGGGGTTGTTTTCCTTGGAGCAGAGGAGGCTGAGGGGAGACTTGATTGAGGCGTACATAATTATGAGGGGTCTAGATAGGGCAGACAGGGAGTACCTGTTTCCCCTAGCGGAGAGTTCAAGAACTAGAGGACATAGATTTAAGCTGATTGGCGGAAGGATTAGAGGGGACATGAGGAAAATCTTTTTTACCCAGAGGGTGGTGGGTGTATGGAATTCGCTGCCCGAATTGGTGGTAGAGGCAGGGACCCTCAACTCTTTTAAAAAGTACCTGGAAGTGCTGTAAGCTGCAGGGCTACGGATCGGGTGCTGGAAGATGGGATTAGAATGGGCACCTGGTTGTTCTTCGAGCCGGCGCGGACACGATGGGCCGAATGGCCCCCTTCTGTGCTGTATCTTTTCTATGGTTAATGTCTCAGCCAAAGGACAGTACCTCTGCCAGTGCAGCACTCCCTCAGTACTAAGGGAGCATCAGCCTAGATTTTCTGCGCTCCCAGTCTCTGGCGTGGGACCATGAAACAATAACCTTCATGACTTAAAGGCGAGAGTGCTACCAACTGAGCCACGGCTGTCCTCTAGTGAAGTGACATAAATCCAAGCCACTTGATATGATAAGAAGATGAATCACAGTCGGGTCCTAAGGCTGATGATGCGGCGGTGGGGGGCAGGGTTTGACTATTAGGAGATCATGCGATGAACAGGCATTGGATCATTAACTTCCCCTCTTCTCGGCAGTCAGCCCTTTTAATTAAAATTGAACGTGGCAAGGGTGGTGTGTGGCTGAAGAAGCTTCAGGAGAAAAAAAACCAACCTCAAGCATCTGCCCTTCAAAAATGGCAATACTAAGAAAACAGGCCGCACTGGTGGACTCAGTAAGTGCCCACTTACCCCTCTCTCAGTAACACGATTTTATCTTAAGGTTATGGCATTCAAAATGATGAGGGGTTTTGATCGAGTAGATAAGGAGAAATTGTTTCCACTGGCAGGAGGGTCGGTAACCAGAGGACACAGATTTAAGATAATTAGCAAAAGAACCAGAGGGGGAGATGAGGACACTTTTTTTTTTAACACACAGCGAGTTGTTATGATATGGAATGCACTGCCTGATGGAAGCAGATTCAATAATAAGTTCCAAAATGGGGTGTTTCCTATCCTCAGGGCTCCGAGTCCAATTGTTGCAAAGCTGGAATTAAATAGAATTTACACCACAGAAACAGGCCATTCGGCCCAACTGGTCTGTGCTGGTGTTTATGCTCCAGACGAGCCTCCTCCCACCTTACTTCATCTCACCCTATCAAAATATCCTTCTATTCCTTTCTCCCTCATGAAGAGAATGTGAAGGATACATTTTGGTAGGAAGAATGAGGAGAGGCAATATAAACTGAATGGTAAAATTTTAAAGGGGGTACAGGAACAGAGAGACATGGGGGTGCACGTACACAAATCTTTGAAGGTGGCAGGGCAAGTTGAGAAGGCTGTCAAAAAAGTATATGGGATCCTGGGTTTTATTAATAGAGGCAGAGAGTACAAAAGCAAGGAAGTTATGCTAAACCTTTATAAAACACTGGTTAGGCCTCAGCTGGAGTATTGTGTTCAATTCTGGGCACCGCACTTTAGGAAGGATGTCAAGGCCTTCGAGAGGGTGCAGGAGAGATTTACTAGAATGGTACCAGGGATGAGGGACTTCAGTTATGTGGAGAGACTGGAGAAGCTGGGGTTGTTCTCCTTAGAGCAGAGAAGGTTAAGGGGAGATTTGATAGAGGTGTTCAAAATCATGAAGGGTTTTGACAGAGTAAATAAGGAGAAACTGTTTCTAGTGGCAGAAGGGTCGGTAACCAGAGGATACAGATCGGCAAAAGAGCCAGAGGTGACTTTTTTAACGCAGCCGTTGTAAAGATTTAGAACGCGCTGCCTGAAAGGGCGGTGGAAGCAGAATCAATAGTGACTTTCAAAAAGGAATTGGATAAATACTCGAAGGGCAAAAATTTGCAGGGCTACGGGGAAAGAGCAGGGGAACGGAACTAATTGGACAACTCTTTCAAAGAGCCGGCACAGGCACGATGGGCTGAATGGCCTCCCCCTGTGCTGATCCATACTATGATACTATTATGATACTTATTTACCTTCCCCTTAAATGCATCTATGCTATTCGCCTCAACCATTCCACGCGGTAGCGAGTTCCACGTTCGCACCACTCTCCGAGTAAAGAAGTTAGTTCTTGATTATTCGGCCCATCGTGCCTGTGCCGGCTCTTTGAAAGAGCTGTCCAATTAGTCCCATTTCCCTGCTCTTTCCCCATAATTTTTTTCCTTTCACGACACCTCCCCTTTAGGAGAGATGTAATTTTCCAGACTTCTATTCCCTCCTTTTTCTGCCAATTAATGGCTTTGTAGCAGACTGAAGGAATCCCATAGGAATACATCGACACCTTAATTTCTAGCATGGCACAGCACAATCTCAGCCCACAAGATTTTCTACGTAACTCTGCCTCGAAATAGAGGCAATCATTGGGAGTGCTGTAATGTAAAGGGGCCAGAGTAAGGCTCGTGTTTGGAATTTGCTTTAGGTTTCTTTGTAATCCAAGATTGAACTAAAAGGATAACTTGATTCAGATTTAAAAATAAGATTATACGCAGCGATTCAGCCCCTGCTAATTGAACTCCTCCAGTGCTCTGTCTGGAGCAGGCTGCCTCAAACCAATTGCCTAATTGGTACATTGTCAGAGGTTGGTTGTTAAGGGAGTGTGTCTAAATTGCATGCTCAAACTGAGGTGAAACAATGCCACTTACTGAAATAAAGGAGCCTATCTATTTGTCAGATGTTGGCTGTTAAGGGAATGTGTCTAAATTGCATGCTCAAACTGAGGTGAAACAATGCCACTTACTGAAATAAAGGAGCATCTATTAAGATTCCTTTTTTTTAATTCGTTCATGGGATGTGGGCGTCGTTGGCGAGGCCGGCATTTATTGCTCATCCCTAATTGCCCTTGAGAAGGTGGCGGTGAGCTGCCTTCTTGAACCGCTGCAGTCCGTGTGATGAAGGTTCTCCCACAGTGCTGTTCGGGAGGGAGTTCCAGGATTTTGTACATCATTACAACCGTAAGTTTTGAATTTGGAATGGTCTAGAATGGGCTCCTTGAGGAATTTTTTGCTTCTCCTCTAGGTTTTTGAAAGCAGCAGAGGAGGGAGTCTGAAAGAACAGCTGCCAATGGGCAGAGTGGAGGGAACCAGTAACAACCTCAGCACAAAATGCCCATAGTTCAACATACAATTGGCGCCAAGTTGTCATCCGTGCTTAGTGAAGGCATTAAAAACGAAAAAAAAAACAAAATCGCACTGACTCGGCACAGGCTGCTCCTTTGAACTCGTTGGCTAAGGCACATTGTTGAGGTAGAGTTTGGTTGTGTCTTGGCCTGTATTATACGTGACCTGGGAGTAACGAAAGTCAAGACTGACAAAACATTCCATTCCTCAACACTGACATCCTGTGCCTCGACAAGCAGAAAACCTCGCCCGAAGACTGTATGAATTCTGGAAAAAAAAAACCCAGGTTTAACTCAATTGACTTCACTGCTTTGGGCAGCTCAAGTTATTATCTTACTTCTCAGTCATCAAATAATCTCTTGCACACACTGTCGGTCCTCAGCCCAAGGATATCTGTCCTCTAGTCTCCCTGCTCGGAAAGCAAGCTCTCAAAGCTGATAAACACAAGTTCAAAAATATTTTTTTTCTTTCTTCCTTCCTCCCTTCCATTCATCCTTCTTTCCTCCCTTTCTCTCCTCATTCAATTTATCATGCCACCGTTAAAATATTAATTAGCTCTCGACCCCCTATCTCTCCCTGTCTGCCCCTGAGGAACATAGGAATTGCGAGACGAAAAAAGGCCAAAATCCATCCAGTTCGCCGTCCTGGTAGTCGCTCGATACAACGATAACAGAGTTCTTGCCTAATCAGAGCAATCAATCTCTATCGATGAGTCTACAACAGGCCCAGACATGAGGTGAGGAAAACCCCCAGTGGTGGAGAGCTTTGGGAACCATAGGTCCAAAGTCACCTGTTCCTCCCAAGCATTGTTACACTTTAAATTACTCTTATACTGTATCCCAAAATGTTGCATTCTTTAAGAAATCGATCTAATTTGCATTTGAATGGAACAATACTATCTGCCCCCACCGTCTCCCCAGGGAGTCTATTCCATAGATTGGCCACTCGCTCACTGAAATATTGTTTCCGCGGGTTAGTTTTGAATTAACCCCCCTTCGACCCGAGGCCGTGTCTTCTGGTTGTACTGGCCTGGACAAGGTGAAATAGCTTGTCGTGGTCTACGTGATCTAGTCTCTAGATTCCTAAAAACAGCTTTGGTCCACCCATCACAGTGTTTAACACTGACTGAGAGAAAGTTGATTTTACTTCCGATTTTAACTCGTAGCCTCCATGAGAAGCGCCTCACCTCTTGTGGCAGCCCCCCCCTAAGATCAAGCATCTATTGTGCGTGGAGATGTTAGAATTCATCTGTTTTATGAACATGCTGCAATTCTGATCTATCCAGTAGAGGGAATACTACCCTGCCTTTGGTACAGTCTGTTGAGTCCGTTCTGTGCTTTACACTTGCTGAGATAAATCAAATGTCGGTTGAGTCTGTGTTGCTTATTTTGTTTTACTGAGGCAGCGCTGCACCATCGGAGGTGCCGTCTTTCAGATGAGACGTTAAACCGAGGCACCGTCTGCCCTCTCAGGTGGATGTAAAAGATCCCACGGGACTATTTCGACGAAGAGCAGGGGAGTTCTTCCCCCCTGGTGTCCTGGCCAGTATTTATCCCTCAACCAACATCACTAAAAATAAACAAATTATCTGGTCATTATCACATTGCTGTTTGTGGGATCTTGCTGTGCACAGATTGGCCGCCGCGTTCCCTACATTACAACAGTGACTGCACTTCAAAAGGTGCTTCATTGAATGTAAAGAGCTTTGGGACGTCCTGAGGTCGCGCAAGGTGCTAAATAAATGCAAGTCTTTTCTTTTTTTCAATTTCACCATGAACGGAGGCATACCATTTTGTAAATGAATCACGTGTAGGAAAACTGGACACCCCACACCGAGAGACACTGAGCGTCAACTTAAGTATTCTTGGAACTTGCCGCTCACTGCTCAGGAGCAGTGAGCTGATGCGGCTTTTCTTGCCACTCAACAGCTAGTTGCAGATGTACACCACCCTAAACATTCACTCCCTTCACCACCGGCGCACTGTGGCTGCAGTGTGTACCATCCACAGGATGCACTGCAGCAACTCGCCAAGGCTTCTTCGACAGCACCTCCCAAACCTGCGACCTCTACCACCTAGAAGGACAAGAGCAGCAGGCGCATGGGAACAACACCACCTGCACGTTCCCCTCCAAGTCACACACCATCCCGACTTGGAAATATATCGCCGTTCCTTCATTGTCGCTGGGTCAAAATCCTGGAACTCCCTTCCTAACAGCACTGTGGGAGAACCGTCACCACACGGACTGCAGCGGTTCAAGAAGGCGGCTCACCACCACCTTCTCGAGGGCAATTGGGGATGGGCAATAAATGCCGGCCTTGCCAGCGACGCCCACATCCCGTGAACGAATAATTTAAAAAAACACTTTCCGGCAACCATTGCGACCGGATCTATCAAAAGTTAGGAAGGGGGATTTACCATGGGGTGTTTTATTAAGGAGAAGCTAAATAAGGGAGAAAGGAATAGAAGGTTATGCAGATAGGGTTAGATGAAGTAGGGTGGGGGGAGGCTCGTGTGGAGCATAAACACCAGCACGGACCAGTTGGGCTGAATGGCCTGTTTCTGTGCTATAAGTTATATGTAATTTGGGTTTCAATGTAGTTAGGTTTTCCAAATGTGTGTTAACTTTGGACCAAATGTTGGATAGCTTTCTAGCACAATCAATAAGGTAACACTCACTGCACTGAACACATGTGAAGTACCTTGCCTAAGGTGAAGATAAAATAATAATTTCCTCTCAATCCCCCAGTTAAACTAAACAACATCAAATTCAATAACTATTCAGGTGTCTTCATCCAGAAGCAGGAAACCTCACTCTGTAGCACGCTCAGGATCAAGAAAGAGCTTGTTGCCTGATAGGCAACCCTCTCTCCCCTAGGAACATAGGAACAGGAATAGGCCATTCAGCCCCTCGAGCCTGCACCGCCATTCAATTAGATCATGGCTGACCTGTACCTCAACTCTATTTGTCCACCATAGCTCCATGTCCTAGGCACTAACCTCTCTCTATTTTATTTTGTTTTTTCTGAATTTTCCTCTCTCCTTAGCTGTAAATATCCTGTCCTACGTCCTCGTCTTCTCTGCTGCCCGTATCCTAACTCGCACCAAGTCCCGTTCACCCATCACCCCTGTGCTCGCTGAACTACATTGGCTGCCGATCCGGGAACACCTCGATTTTAAAATTCTCATCCTTGCTTTCAAATCCCTCCATGACCCTCGCCCCCTCCCTATCTCTGTAATCGCCTCCAGCCCCACAATCCTCCGAGAGCTCTGCGCTCCTCTATTCTGGCCTCTTGCGTATCCCTGATTTTAATTGTTCCACCAATGGCGGCCCTGCCTTCAGCCGCCTAGGCCCTACGCTTTGGAATTCTGTCCCCAAACCTCTCCGCTTCTCTCTCCTCCTTTAAGACGCACCTTAAAATGTACCTCTTTGACCAAGCTTTTGGACACCTGTCCTAATACCTCCTTATGTGGCTCGGTGTCAAATTTTGTTTGATAATCGCTCCTGTGAAGCACCTTAGGACGTTTCACTATGTTAAAGGCACTATATAAGTGCAAGTTGTTGTTGTATCTCCATTGTACTGAAGTCAAGACTCCTATTCTAACTCATTCTTACCCAAGAACTCAAAATTGGGATTCCTTATTCCTACATTCTACAGGCTTTTGAAGGTGTCGCCTCTTCACTATTTCCTGACTCACCTGTTGCTGGGTCAGTATCTTGGAACTTCCTTCCCAACAGCGCTGTGGGAGAACCTTCAACGCACAGACTGCAGCGGTTCAAGAAGGCGGCTCACCACCACCTTCTCAAGGACAAGTAGGGATGGCCAATAAACGCCGGCCTCACCAGCGACGCCCACATCCCGAGAATGAATGGAAAAAACTCTGAAACTCTTTTCAACCTTTGCAATGTCTTTCTCGATGGGCTTTCATTTAGGTTTCTGTATTGATCAAATACAAGGAGAGTCCAGAGCATTTGTTTAGTAAAGAAAGTTTGGCTGCTTGGTGTCCAATTGCCGATCGGATCACGATGTGGCCCAAAATGCATTTTCATCTGGTTGATAAACAGATGAAAACATAATCGTATCATGCATCATTATACCTAATGGGTTTTGCTGACGAACTTCGAATCTGGCTAATGTAGTCGCACCTCATTAAGCTGACGAGTTCTGTCAAAAAAATTAAACTGTCAGGTTAATGAGGTTGACGGATTAATAACACGGCCTCCTCTTTTTTTGATTGAGGTTAATGCCACTCAACCATATTTCTGTCAGATTCCGAGGCTCTCAGATCAACAAAGGTCTGATAAATGAAGTGATTGACTAGTCTTCTGACTGGTAATTGATAATGGAGGGTGACGGGGGAGTGGGGGTGGGAAACGAGTTGTATTCCTGCGGGCCTGTACAACCTCTGGAGAAGACAAAAAACTTACAAATGGATCAATCAAAAACAAAAAAGAAGCCGGCAATCTCATTAACCTGACAATATTGGCAGAGGACCAGTAAACATGTTCATTTGTTCACATGTTCACCAATAAATCCAAAAGGGAATTCAGGAGGAAACTTCTTTATCCAGAGGGTGGTGAGAATGTGGAACTCACTACCACAAGGAGTAGTTGAGGCGAATAGCACAGAAAACTAGATAAACACATGCGGGAGAAAGGGATAGGCGGTCTCGCTGATAGGGTTAGATGAAGAGGAGTTGGAGGAGGCTCGTGTGGAGCATAAACACCAGTATGGTTGGGCAGAATAGCCTGTTTCTGTGCTGTAAATTCTATGTAATTTATGTAATCTAACACTCCTCTGACCACCACTTTAATGGATTAACACCTCTGCTAAAATGGTAGATGGAGGAACGTGTTACGACCATTAATAACAGCAATCTCTAGGCGGTATCCTTGTGAATGGAACGCTTTGAGTTCCAAGTCTATTC
This sequence comes from Heptranchias perlo, assembly GCF_035084215.1. Taxonomy (NCBI): domain Eukaryota; kingdom Metazoa; phylum Chordata; class Chondrichthyes; order Hexanchiformes; family Hexanchidae; genus Heptranchias; species Heptranchias perlo. Next base: position 6,582,201 of record NC_090330.1, read on the forward strand.
TACACAGTGATAGTTATCTCCTCTTAAGTGGCAAGGTGTGGGTGACCCTGGAATTCTCTACCTAACAACACTGCGGGAGCACCTTCACCACAGACTGCGGCGACTCAAGAAGGCGGCCCACCACCACTTTCTCAAGGGCGACTAGGGATGGGCAATAAATGCTGGTCCTGCCAGCGACGCCCACATCTCGAGAATGAATTAGGTGAAAAGCACTCGTTGCGCTGTCAAATTGCAGAGGCAAAGTAACAGCGATAGTAAAAATATCACAGGTAAAAAAAGAAAAAGAAATCCGTGAATAATGGAAAATCCATCCAACACTGTCTATCTTGGATTCCCCTGCAGCTCCACAACAGTAATAAGGGACCTCATGCCCCCACCTCGTGCCGTAGATCAGCTCCGTCTCCTACTCCAGTAGGACCTGCTTCAGACAACAACATTAACCATAATAATTAGAGGCTACCTTAGCACTATCCATTGTGCTTACCTTTTTTTTGTTCATTAGTCCTTAATCTTGCCGAATAAATCTTACTTTTCTGTCAGGATTTGCGAGCGGTTACTGTAGTGTTGTGTAGCATCAGCATTTTTAGGCGGTTTAATTAATCTTATCAGAGGTTTATGATGGCCCAAGGTTCAAACATTTAAAGGTTTTCAGAAGGAGTGAGCGTACTTGGATTCCAATTTAGTATTTTCTTTGCGGCTCTTTATACTCATGAAGTTGATGGCTATCATACGAAGATGATGGACGGCAAAAAAAGACTACTGGTCCGTCTTGTGATGCCTTATGTACACCGCTCCCCACCCGCCATTTAATCTGCTGGGATTGGCAAAAAACAAGACTACAAAAAACCCAGGCCAATTAGGGAAAGAATGATTCCTCTCTGACCCCCACCTTAGGCGATGAAACTGAGTTAGAATAACCTTCTAAACGTGGGTTCGAGTCCCACTCCAGGGACTTGAGCACAAAAATCCAGGCTGACACTTCAGTGCGATACTGAGGGAGTGCTGCACTGTTGGAGGTGCCGTCCTTCGGATGAGACGTTAAACCGAGGCCCCGTCTGCCTTTTCAGGTGGACATAAACGATCCCATGGCGCTTTTTCGAAGAAGAGCAGGGGAGTTCTCCCAATATTTACCCATCAACCAACGTCACTTAAAAAAACAGATTATCTGGTCATTATCACAATACTGCTTGTGGGATCTTGCTGTGCGCAAATTGATTGCCGCATTTCCTACATTGCAACAGTGACCAAAAGAACATACTTTCCATCATGGCTTTCACTGGATGCCAAATTCCCAGTGACTCTCATCAAATGCTAGATGGGACACACTTTTCAAAATATTACCCAGGCTGATACGAATCCAGGTGACTGGGTGAGCAATGCATCAGCTTTATAGTTGAAAACACATTTTTAGTCAAAATATTTGTCATCCATCTTTGAAGTCTCAAAGATTCTGACAGTCGATCAACACTCGATTAATAATTAATGATAGTAGCCGCGTTAAATTTCAGAACTCAATCATTTTTCACCTACCATCAGAAAGTGCCAAATGATGTCAAGTTAAATGTTGTCAGACACAACTTGTGCGTGCTTACAATTTTATATCAAACCCCCGCTCATTTCTGAGTTGGTTACGTGTAGTGGGGATTTGCTTAACACCTGCTAGTTATTGGCATATCTGTCATTAACGAGATGCACCTCGTTATCATCGAATTATTTTCACGTGTTTACAATTTCTACAAATCCCTTAGACAATGTATTTTTACCTCCCTGGTTTATTCGGTGACTGTGGGATAAGTCATATAACCTGATTTCTAAAAACACCCCTATGGCCCGGAATTTCCTCGGATCTGCTCCTCGATTTGCGGTGGAAATTCCATTGATGCGCAGGAGCAGCTCCGAGGAAATTCTGGGCCTTTGCTTCTACATTACACTAAAGGTGATTACATTACATGAAAGGAGATTACATTACACTAAAGATGATTACATTACACTAAAGGTGAATACACTGTACTAAAGGTATGTTATAGTTAAGGTAATTACATTAGACTAAAGGTGATATTACACTAAGGGTGGTTACATTACACTATAGAGTAATTACATTACACTAAAGGTGATTGCACTACACTAAAGGTGATGATACTATAGTTAAGGTAATTACACTATGTATAGGTGATGATATTACAGTAAGGATGATTACATTACACTAAAATGTAATGATATTATGTTAAAGGTGATGACATTACACTCAAAGTGATTTCATTACACTAATGGTAATTACATTACATTAAAGGCAATTACACTAAACAGGCAGCAATGACCATCCCATTCACAACTAAACAAAACAGCACCCTCGACAAATACTTGTGAATCATTTTCCCTGTTAAAGCCAATGAAACAGTGGTGCGTTTGAATAAAAATCCTATATTTTGACAGAATGCAAGAATCTGTTTTAAATAATAAAAAACAAGACTTCTCTTTTAGTCAACACTCTGCTTCATTTTAGCCAAGGGTCCAAAAGCCTTTCCAACTATAATTCACAATCAGGTAACAATTCAGAGCGTTTTACTGGCCATTCATTCCATAAGTTAGAATCTCTGAGGGCATAGTAATTACTCTTTGAATTACGTCTGGCTCAAAGTTTCTTTAGATTACCTTCATCTTCCCTAATGCTTTTCTCCACAGAGAACATCTCGATATTCTACAGATGTGATGGTGTATTGCCTACAAACCAGAATTCAGGAGCTCAAATTATGAGGAACCACAGGGAGGTGGTGAAAGGGCAGGAGGTGAAACACATCTTCCCCTCCCTTTCCCTTTCAGTATGCCGAAGGGACCGCTCTCTCCGCAACACCCTGGTCCACTCTTCCATTACCCCCAACACCCGGTCTCTTCCCCACGGCACCTTCCTGTGCGAGCGCGGGAGATGCAACACCTGCCCTTTCACCTCCTCCCTTCCCACCGTCCAGGGCACCAAACACTCCTTCCAGGTAAAACAGCTCCTTCCAGGTAAGATCAGCCATGATCTTATTGAATGGCGGAGCAGGCTCGAGGGGCCTATAGCCTACTCCTGCTCCTATCTCTTATGTTCTTAGGACCTTTGACAGCTAGATGCACCAATGAGTCAATTCTTCAGAAGTTGGGTGTGAAGATGGAGTTGACAGGAAGGATGTTCCAGGCAAAGCCATGCCGTTTGCAGCATCAGGAGAGAAGCAGCAGTTGGGTGCAAGGAGACGAGGAGGTAGGCTGGAAACTACAAAACGAATTAAACAAAGTATGCAAATGAGCCGAATAGTCGCAGGTGAAGCTTAATACAGAGAAGTAAAAGTGAGGGAAGTCGGTGGAGGGGAGAGAGGGAAGAGAGAGAGAGAGAGAGGGAGGGAAGAGAGAGAGAGAGAGAGAGAGGGAGGGAAGAGAGAGAGAGAGGGGAGTGAGAGGCAGGTAGGGAAGAAAGAGGGAGGGAGGGAAGAGAGTGAGATGGAGGGAGGGGAGAGAGAACATGGAGGGAGGGAAGAGAGAGAGAGAAAGGGAGAGAGGGAAGAGAGCAGCGTAAGTGTTCCATAAATGTTGAAATGGCTATGGGTGAAATTGAAAGAGATGTAAGGTTATTAATAGATCCCCAGTAACTCCAATCAACTTCATCCGTAGCTTTATTCAGCAACATTCATCACCCATCCTAGTGTCTCCTTCTTTGGCTCGGTGTCAATTTTTGTTTGATATCGCTCCTGTGAAGCACCTTGAGACGTTTTACCACGTTAAAGGCACTATATAAATGCATGTTGTACTTGTATAAAGGGGCAGGTTTTCAACTAGCCACTCGGGCGGTAAACTGGAGTTGCGAATCTTCCGCCCATTATGGAAACCGTTATGGATTTTAATGGAAATGAAGATCAGGAAGTTCCTTTAAAAGAAAAGAAAGACTTGCATTTATTTAGCGCCTTCCACGACCTCAGGCCGTCAAAAAGCACTTTACAACCGATGAAGTACTTTTTTTGAAGTCTAGTCACTATTGTAATGTAGGAAAGGCAGCAGCCAATTTCCGCACAGCAAGATCCCACTAACAGCAACGTGATAATAACCAGATAACCTGTTTTAATGATGTTAGTTGAGGGATAAACATTGACCAGGACACGGGAGGCTGACCTGCATTGCCAGTTTACCACTCGGGCGGCAAGTTGAAAATCTATCCCATATGCCACTCATTTTCTCCTGACGCTGAGCTCGTACATGAGAATGACCAGATGGGTGAAACAGAAAGAAAGAATTTGCATTTATATAGCACCTTTCACTACCTCAGGACGTCCCAAAGTGCTTTTCAGCCAGTGAAGCACTTTTGAAGTGTAGTCACTGTTGTAATGTAGGAAATGCGGCAGCCAATTTGCGCACAGCAAGGTCCCACAAACAGCAATGAGATAATGACCAGATAATCTGTTTTAAGTGATGTTGGTTGAGGGATAAATATTGGCCCAAGACACCAGGGAGAACTCCATAGGATGGAATGGGATCTTTTGCATCTACCTAAACAGGCAGACAGGTCCTCAGTTTAATGTCTCATCCAAAAGACATCCCCTCTGACAGTGCAGCACTCCCTCAGTACTGCACTGGGAGGGTCAGCCTAGACTTTGTACTCAAGTCTCTGGAGAGAGAAAGAGATTTGAACCCACAACCTTCTGACCCAGAGGCAAGATTGCTACCCACTGGGCCACAGCTGGCACCTTAGTGAAATCCCAGGGGGCTGCCAGATCCCTGTGCAACTGCACCTCAGCATGAGTCAGCCCCTTCAAGAGAGGAAGGAAGAAAGAAATACAGGAAGAAATGCACTTTAAAAAAAAACTTTGAAAGAAATTAATGGGAAGAAAAGTTTTACACACCAAACTTTTATGATAAATTACTTTAATTTGCCATTTCAATTGATAAGCTAGTGCTTTACGAGCTTGCTTGAGCTGAAAAATGTAGTTGAATTACACATAATGTTACTGTGGGACATTCTTCCATCTATATAGCTTACTTTGCGATATTTTTTTCACATAGGCAATTCCTTTTCCCTGGCTCTCTTCAACCAGCACTCCCTACAGAAAATACATGTTGGCAGATAAGTTAAATCAAATTATGGACAGCACATAATGGTGCCAATACAGCAGGTATATTTTTAGCTACGTGAATACCAAGTGAATCCTCTGCGTCAAATATAATACAGCTGAATACTGACAAAAGCATCCCAAGAATGTCATGCTTGGACCAGGTTTACATAGATTTACATAGAACGTACAGCACAGAAACAGGCCATTCTGCCCAACTGGTCCATTCCCGTATTTACGCTCCACAAGAGCATCCTCCCACCCCTCTTCATCTCACCCTATCAGCATATCCATATAGAATCATAGAAATTTATGAGACAGAAGGAGGCCATTCTGCCCATCGTGTCTGTGCCGGCCGAAAAAGGGCCATCCAGCCTAATCCCACTTTCTAGCTCTTGGTCCATAGCCCTGTGGTTTACGGCACTTCAAGTGCACATCCAAGTACCTTTTAAATGTGATGAGGGTTTCTGCCTCTACCACCCTTTCAGGCAGTGAGTTCCAGACCCCCACCACCCTCTGGGTGAAAACATTTTTCCTCAGCTCCCCTCTAACCCTTCCACCAATTACTTTAAATCTATGCCCCCTGGTTATTGACCCCTCTGCTAAGAGAAATAGGTCCTTCCTAACCACTCTATCTAGGCCCCTCATAATTTTATACACCTCAATTAAATCTCCCCTCAGCCTCCACTGTTCCAAAGAAAACAACCCCAGCCTATCCGATCTTTTCTCATAGCTAAAATTCTCCAGTCCTGGCAACATCCTCGTAAATCTTCTCTGTACCCTCTCTAATGCAATCACATCTTTCCTGTAATGTGGTGATCAGAACTGTTTGCAGTACTCAAGCTGTGACTTAACTAGTGTTTTATACAGTTCTAGCATAGCCTCCCTGCTCTTATATTCTATGCATCGGCTAATAAAGGAAAGTATTCCATATGCCTTTTTAACCACCTTATCTACCTATCCTGCTACCTTCAGGGATCTGTGGACATGCACTCCAAGGTCCCTCACTTCCTTTACACCTTTCAGTATCCTTCCATTTATTGTGTATCCCCTTGCCTTGTTTGACCTTCCCAAATGCATTAGCTCACACTTCTCCGGATTGAATTCCATTTGCCACTTTTCTGCCCACCTGACCAGTCCATTGATATCTTCCTGAAGCCTACTGCTTTCCTCCTCACCATCAACCACACGGCCAATTTTTGTATCATCTATAAACTTCTTAATCATGCCCCTACATTTAAGTCTAAATCATTGATATACACCACAAAAAGCAAGGGACCTGGTACTGAGCCCTTTGGAACCCCACTGGAAACAGTCTTTCACTCATAAAAACACTGGACCATTACCCTTTGCTTCCTGCCACTGAGCCAATTTTGGATCCAACCTGCCACTTACCCTTGGATACCATGGGCTTTTACTTTTCTGACCAGTCTGCCATGTGGGACCTTGTCAAAAGCCTTGCTAAAATCCACGTAGACTACATCAAATGCGCTACCTTCATCGACCCTCCTTGTTACCTCCTCAAAAATTTCAATCAAGTTAGTCTGACACGACCTTCCCTTAACAAATCCATGCTGACTGTCTTTGATTAATCTGTGCCTTTCTAAATGACAATTAATACTGTCTTTCAGAATTGTTTCCAATAATTTGCCCACCACTGAAGTTAGGCTGACTGACATGTAATTACTCAGTTTATCCCTTTCTCCCTTTTTAAACAACGGTACAACGTTAGCAGTCCTCCAGTCCTCTGGCACCACACCAGTGGCCAGAGAAGATTGGAAAATGATGGTCAGAGCCTCCGTTATTTCCTCCCTTGCTTCTGTTGTTTTCTCCCTCGTGTTTATCTAGCTTCCCCTTAAATGCATCTATGCTATTCGCCTCAACTACTCCTTGTGGTAGCGAGTTCCACATTCTAACCACTCTCTGGGGAAAGAAGTTTTTCTTGAATTCCCTATTGGATATACTAGTGACTATCTTATATTTATGGCCCCTAGTTTTGGTCTCCCCCACAAATGGAAACATCTTCTCTATGTTTAAGTTTACACTTGGATCTATGTAAAATAGAGATGAAAATTGTCAATTTACAACTTAATATCACAGCCCCCATTTAATCATTCATTGGACTATTCAAACAAACACAGACAGACTAACATTAAACATATTTTACACGCAAACGATTAGACTTCTGAAATGTTTCACTGCCTCCAGGTGAGATTTGACTGCAGATTGATTAATCCGGTGGATTGAGCATTTGAAATATTGATAATTCAGGAATATTTTATACTATTTAACAGGATTGCTATAACAAGGGTGTGGATGGAAAGAGTTGGGCCCATTTGAATTGTGCAGAATGAGACTGAATGAGGAGAGGTTTGGTCCATTTTGATTGTGTAAGAATGAGACTGAATGAGGAGAGATTTGGTCCATTTTGATTGTGAAGAATGAGACTGAATGAGGAGAGATTTGGTCCATTTTGATTGTGAAGAATGAGACTGAATGAGGAGAGGTTTGGTCTATTTGAATTGTAAAGAATGAGACTGATTGAGAAGAGATTTGGCCCATTGGACTCATGAAGAATGGGACTGAATGAGGAGAGATTTGGTCCATTTGAATTGTGTAGAATGGGACTGAATTGGCCCATTGGAAATCTACATTCGGTTAAGAATTATTGGCATGGAATTTCCTCAGAGCTGTGCAAATCTGGTGAAGTTATGGCAGCTCCAAGGAAATTCCGGGCCATACTTGCATCAGGCATGCCTCTATCTCCAACAAGATCTGCTAGACTCCTCAAGATATGAGCTCCTGAACTTGGCCATCTTATACCATCTCTTCAGGCACTCCTACGGCCAGTCCACATTTCCCTTTCCTGTGAAATTTGCTCTTGTTGATCCCATCCCTATGAAAGTTGATTTATTTTGTTCTTCCAACTACTGTCCATCGGTAATTTCTAAAGTTACAAAAAGCCGTTCACTGCCAAATGACCAATCAATTTGAAAGTTCTGGCCCAAACCATTATCAGCTGTGAGGTTTTCAGGATGACCATCCTATTGTGATCTTGTTGCCTCTGTTACACACCTCTACTATTCTGCTCTTGAAAACTTTTGTGATTCATTTGTCATCACCTCGGGGATATCCAAGGCAAATGAATCATCAAAGTCTTCATTCTTCCACTGTATGTTCAACTTTCTTCAGATTGTCCACCCTCAGTGAACACGGCCTTCATTCCTCCCACGGTGCAATGGCTGAATCATTAAATCTTCATCTGCTTCGCACACCAATGAACATCTTGTTTCCTTCAATTCTTCAAAAATAACCTTTCTTCACTTCTGGTTCTTGCAAATCCAACCAACAATTATCATCTCTCACCTTTGGTGGTTTCACACTTAGTCCTTCTTTATCTATTGATGTTTTGCACCTCACTATCTGCTCTGTGATCTCAGAAGGAATCCTTACCTTTCTTCTATTGTTACAATTGCCTTCCTTGTCCATGACAAACAATTCTTCTCCCAAAACAACTCAATTTTCTAGAAAGCACAATCCTGCCTAAGATTTATAGTCCGCTCCAATATCTGGGGAACCTCTTCCACCATTGCCCATAAACCTGAACACAACACAAGAAAAATCTCACATATAATAAGCATTCCATGTCTTACCTCGAGCCTCCAATTTTTCTCTCCATCACAACCTTATAATCTTTCCCTATTTTATCAGCACTACAATGATCCAATACTCTTCTCTTCTTCCTTCTAAACTCCAAATAATCTGTCCTACAGTCTATTCTTCCTTCCTGCATCCACAATGTACTGAAATCAAGATTCATTGCACATCTCTTACTCAATCTCATTCCTCCTCAGGACTTCAAAACTATGGCACTCGTCATTCCAAGATTTCCCCTAATTTAAAACCCAAACCTGGTGGGTTTCAAATTGTGGGAAGGAAGGAAGGAAAAAAGAAAGGAAAGGAAGGAAAGAAATAAATTGCATTCATATAGGACCATTCACATCCTCAGGAGATCCCAAAGCGCCTCACAACCAATGGATTTCCTTTTGAAGTGTAGTCACTGCTGCCATGAGGGTAAACTCACACAGCAAACGAGATGAATGAACAGGTAATCTGTTCCAGTGGTGTAGGTTGAGTGATAAATGCCGGCCAGGACACCGGGGGAAATCCCATGCCCCTCCTCAAATAGTGCAATGTGACCTTCCATATCCACCCAAACCGATAGACGGAGCCTCAGTTTAATATCTCATCCGACAGGCAACACCTTCAACAACGTAGCACTCCCTCGGCACTGCAACTGAAGCATCGGCCTAGATTATGTGCTCAAGTACTAAAGTGGGGCTTTAACCCATGAGCTTCTGACAGGTGAGAACAGTACCCTGAGCCACGCCAGCATGGAAGAAATGAGAGAAGCCTCAGGGAAACAAGGACTATTAAGTGTCAGTCGTGGCTTGGTAGCAGCACTCTCACCTCAGATACAAAGGTTATGGGTTCAAGCCTCACTCCAGAGACTTGAGCACAAAATCCAGGCTGACACTCTAGTGCAGTATTGAGGGCGTGCTGCACTGTTGGAGGTGCCATCTTTCAGATGAGATGTTAAACCAAGGCTCCGTCAGCCCTTTCAGGTGGATGCAAAAGATCCCATGGCATTATTTCAATGAAGAGCAGGGGAGTTCTTCCCAGTGTCCTGGGACAATATTTATCCCTCAACCAACACCATTAAAAACAAATCATCTGATCATTATATCATTGCTGTTTGTGGGATCTTGCTGTGTGCAAATTGGCTGTCACGTTTCCTACACCACAATAGTGACTACACTTCAAAAGTTCTTCATTAGCTCCAGAGGGCCTTGGTGTGTCCTAAGGTAGAGAATGGCACTATATATTTTCAATAAACTTAGACTTATACAAATCATATTGTAACAGATTCTACATAAATTACAGCCTCAGACAGTGCCAATGTCATTTGTTACTGCTTGTAGTATCGCAGCGACCTTGAATATTTATTAATAACAACTATATGCGGCCGAAAGTGGCAATTATGTACTAATACTGTTCTGGCAGAGCAGGGCTAACAATTGATCTTTTAATACCAACTTGCTCCTTGTACCAGCAACGAAAACTTAGGAGAGCAATTGTGACCATTAGGATACTCATAAGAGGTTAGTGTGCAAAATTAAAGCACATGGGATTGGGAGGAATATACTGGCGTGGATTCAAAATTGGTTAACAGACAGGAAACAGAGAATAGGAATAAATGTGTCTTTTTCGGGGTGGCAGGCAGTGACTAGTGGGGTACTGCAGGGATCAGTGCTTGGGCCCCAGCTATTCACAATATATATCAATGATTTGGATGAGGGAACCAAATGTAATATTTCCAAGTTTGCTGACGACACAAAACTAGGTGGGATCGTGAGTTGTGAGAAGGATGCAAAGAGGCTTCAAGGCGATTTAGACAAGTTGAGTGAGTGGACAAATACGTGGCAGATGCAGTATAATGTGGGTAAATGTGAAGTTATCCACTTCGGAAGGAAAAACAGAAAGGCAGAGTATTATTTAAATGGTGATAGATTGGGAAATGTTGATGTACAAAGGGACCTGGGTGTCCTTGTACACCAGTCACTGAAAGCAAACATGCAGGAGCAGCAAGCAGTTAGGAAGGCGAATGGTATGTTGGCCTTCATTGCAAGAGGATTTGAGTACAGGAGCAGGGATGTCTTACTGCAGTTATACAGGGACTTGGTGAGACCACACCTGGAGTATTGTGTGCAGTTTTGCTCTCCTTACCTAAGAAAGGATATACTTGCCATAGAGGGAGTGCAGCGAAGGTTCACCAGACTGATTCCTCGGATGGCAGGACTGACATATGAGGAGAGATTGGGTTGACTAGCCCTGTATTCACTCGAGTTTAAAAGAATGAGAGGGGATCTCATTGAAACGTATAAAGTTCTGACAGGGCTAGACAGACTGGATGCAGGGAGGATGTTTCCCCTGGCTGGGGGAGTCCAGAACGAGGGGTCACAGTCTCAGGATACAGGGACGACATTTAGGACTGAGATGAAGAGAAATTTCTTCACTCAGAGGGTGGTGAGCCTGTGGAATTCTCTACCAAAGAAGGCTGTGGAGGCCAAGTCACTGAATATATTTAAGAAGGAGTTGCATAGATTTCTAGACACAAAAGGCATCAAGGGGTATGGGGAGAGAGCGGGAATATGGTATTGAGATAGAGGATCAGCCATTATCATATTGAATGGCGGAGCAGGCTCGAAGGGCCGAGTGGCCTACTCCTGCTCCTATTTTCTATGTTTCTCTATTCATGATCAAACGCTTACACAGAACGAGAATTTGCTTTTAACATTGGACCGGAAATTGCATTAAAAAGAACGGTGAGCTCAAAAGAGTTCCCCTGTTGTTAGTGGCCAAATGAAAGAGCATATGCACAAACGCGGAAATCTGGCACTTGCTCTTCCTGGTTCGCCGGTGATCTGGCGGCTTCGCCTTAAAGGGATATCGCTGGCTGCGTGCAACAGAATCAACGGATCAGCACCTGCCCAGCTGGAAACTAACTAACATCGCCACAAAACAGGTACGCTTAAAAATACCAGATCTAAACTAAGTTTCAATAGCAGTCTTAATGACTGCCAGACAACTAAAAATGAACTTTTAAAAAGGTGGAGTCTCATTACTCCTTATGTTAATAGTTTATGGTCATTAAAAAATTTTTTTTAAAAAAGTTTAAAAACTTTTCTTTTACTTTTTCTTTCTGTCTCTTATTTAATTCGATTATTTCCTACCCTCTCTTTTTTTTCTGCTGTCTATAACTGTTTTTACAAATGGTTTTATTGTTGTCGCTTTCACTTCCTGGTTTTTAAATTCTTCAACATTTTGATTCTTCACGGCTTTTCAATCTGAGTGGCCGAGGGGAGAGATCGATTCTCTTGTTTCTCCCACCTTCACTGGTGTTAACGCTGGGCTCCTCTCAGCGTCTGTTAGAGGAAGTGCCTGCAGTAGAGACTGAGTATGTTAGTGGGTGAGTATAAATCTATACAGTCAGTGTTCCTTTGCCGCTCGGAGCAGTTTAAGGGCCATTATGGAGCTTAGCCAGTAAAAGCACCTGCTATGGCTGAGCTATACTGACCAGGAAGGTCCCATGTTTAAGTCCTGATCTGTAATGAGTTAACGAGGCCCCGTCTGCCCTTTCAGGTGGATGTAAAAGATCCCACAGCCTCGACGAAAATCAGGGAAGTTCTCCCCGGTATCCTAGGCTAATATATATCCATCACCCCTCATCACTAAAAAAACAGATTATCTGGTCATTATCACATTGATGTTTGTGGGATCTTGCTGTGTGCAAATTGGCTGCCTAGTTTCCTACATTACAACAGTGACTACACTTCAAAAGTTCTTCATTGACTGTAAGGAGCTTTGGGATGTCCTGAGGCTGTGAAAGGCGCTATATAAATGCAAGCTCTACCCAGCTGATCTCAGCTGGGCTGGGGGTGGAGATACCACAATTGCCCTCAGCATCCAAAAGAGGGGAAAAGATGGGCAGGGTTTGTAATTGCTGCCGGTTGATCTGTGCTGACAAGTGCCCACGTGTGGATGTCAGCTGGGTAGAGAGTCAGGCTTGGCTGTGATGGCTTCCATGGTCAAATAGCCTGCCGATGCTCAGTGTCTGGCATCACAAATAAAGGATCACCCTTAGGTAGGGCACTGGAGGGCAGCCGGCAACATATAGAACTGCACCTCGAAACGAGTCCGGAGAGGAGGGGAGCAAAAAGTAAACGGGTGGATGTTGCCAACACGGAGCTTCACAGGAGCGTAGGGCGAGAGCTTGGGTGCAAAGGCCAGCGCAGCCTACACGATTTTCCATCCATTCAAATCGAGCCGACCTCTGCCCTTCAATTTATGATATGTTCTCCTATCACTGGGAGTGCTAATTCTTAAAATCCACCCCAAGCAATCATCTCAGGAACATAAGGATGTCCCAAAATCGCAATAGGCCATCGTGAAACCAGCTGGCTGGCTGAAGGTCGAGAGAATACCATGGCCCTGAGATTCTGCTGGTTTTCTCCTGGTCTGCTGCTGAATCACCGATGGGAGACCAGCAGAAACCACTAGAAAAATGTTGGAGAGCCAGGTGGATCTCCACTGTATTTTTTTTTTTCAGGGGTCGTGCCGGATTCCCACTGTGGGTATGGAGAACCCCAGCCTGCGCTTGAAGTGGGGTTAAATTCAAAATTAATCTGCAGAAACAATATTTCAATGAGCGAGTGGTCAATCTGTGGAACAGTCTCCCTCGGGAGAGAGAGTAGAAGCAGTTAGTATTGATTCATTCAACTGCAAATTAGATCGGTTTCTTTCAGACGATAACATTTGGGCTTACAGTGTATGAGTAATTTAACATGTGGTGAGTGTAGCTTGTTTGGGAGGAACAGGTGACTTTGGACCTGTGGTTCCCCAAGCTCTCCACCACTGGGGGGTTTTCCTCACCTCATGTCTGGGTCTGTTGTAGACTAATTGATAAGAGATCGATTGCTATGATTAGTCAACAACTCCATTATCATGCGATTACCAGGATGGTAGGTGGTGATGTAGATGAACCTTGGTCTTTTCTCGTCTAGCGACTCCTGTGGTCCTAACCCTGGTGGAAATCCAGGACCATTCTAACTCTTGTCACCTCAGTTGAATTTTTTTCACCAAAAATTTCTGTTTGAATTTTTACTTGGGGTGGAAGTACAATCAGAACACTGACAACATAAGAACTTTTCAGCAGCTTCTATCTTAATTTTTTTTTGTGCACGTGCGTGAAGATTTATTCTGCGAAAAGTGGCCGAATGCAGTTTTACCCGGTGGCCTCCAAAATGGGAGATAGCAGCAAGGGGAACATGAGGGGTGGAAGTGATGTTACAGCTGTACAGAGCTCTGATTAGACCCCATCTGGAGTACTGCATTCAGTTCTGGGTACTGTGCCTCAGGAAGGATATATTCGGGCTTCGGAGTGGCTGCAGTGCAGATTCACCAGAATGATACCGGGGCAAAAAGGGTTAAATTATGAGGACAGTTTGCATAGACTAGACTTGTATTCCCTTGAATACAGAAGAGTAAAGGGTGATCTAATTGAGATGTTTAAGATGATCAAAGGGGTTGATAGGGTAGTTAGAGAGAAACTTTCTTACGGTGGGAGAGTCCAAAACCAGGAGGCATAACCTTAAAATTAGAGGTGATGTCAGAAAGTACTATTCACACAAAGTAGTGGAAATCTGGAACTCTCTTCCCCAAAAAGCTGTTTGAGGCTGGGGGGTCAATTGAAAATTTCAAAACAGAGATAGTTAGATTTTTGTTAGACAAGGGTACTAAGGGTTACGGAACCAAGGTGGGTAGTTGGGAGTTAAGATACAGATCGGCCATGACCTGATTGAACGGCGGAGCAGGCTCGAGGGGCTGAATGGCCTCCTTCTGATCCTATGCATTCCTCTATGAGTCACATTACTGAGTGCTGGGAAAATCGATGCGTGCAGCTAAAAACCTACAGCCAGTGTGCGTTAACACAACGGCCTATGCAAATGCTTTTGTCATCATCATTAATTCTGGTGACAAGCGGGATGGCGCACAGCTGCAGGAGATAACCTACAATGATTCGATCAGACTTAGATAGATAACCAAAAAGAAAAGACGGATACCTTCAATGGCTTAAATTTCATCTCCGTGGCCCTAGCAGGGCAGTTCTGTTATTTCTAGCAAATCTCAATGAGAAGAGAGGACCTCAACAAGAAATTTGTTGAGCAAAGTAATGAATTTTTAAAGCGCACATGGCCTGTGAGTGATGAGATGTCGCTGACTCATTATGATCTGTATACGTACCAAACAGAGAGGTGCTAGTCTCCAGCACTTCTGGCCCTGACAATCTTCAAGCTTCATAAGTACTCAAGACGCAGGCATTAATCACAGTGGTCTCTGGTGTATTGTTTGTGCTGAGGATCTCAGCACATTGCATTAAAGACCATCACCTCATTAGAATGACTGCTTGCTGATGGTGTTAACCTCTATTCCTTAGAAGAAGTGTTAATTGCTAAGGGCTTTTTCAAATCACATTTTTCTTTCTACTAGTCTTCTCCCCCACCTCCACTCCCTGAATTGTGTCTGGTTCCAGAACCACTGGCAGCCTTCTTGGACCTCAGTCAAGTGATCAGCCTTCATGTAACGTCTAGCGTGAGCTATTTAATCACAGGGGGCATCACAGGCATCTGTTAAGCTGACCATAGAGATGGGGTGGATGACATAATTATCCTTTACAATCGTGTACCTAAAACCGCCAGCACTTCTTTCACGAACATTGCTTATGGCCTGTGTGCAAAAACACAAGTACCATGTCCTGCATATCAATACAACCAAAAATAATCCTGTGATGTCTTTGCAAGATCAAGCAAGATTTGTAAAACATGTTACTACATTGAAAGAAATGAAGCCAGGATTTTATCATGGGCATGTAGCATATCTGGACTTCACAAAATACAGTGTGAAAAAGAAACCCATTTACTTAAATGTAATTCGAGACCCAATTGAGCGACTGGTGTCATACCATAGCTGATCGCTAACCAGTGACTCCTTCCCTCCCCCACCCTGGCATTGGGAAGCGAGAAAGAGTTGTGGGCACCAAATGGAAAAAGGGGAGGGAGGTTTGGATACGGATACTCACAACCCACGGTAGGTAGTGAGAGGCACTGACATATGGACGTGGAAGAGTTGATTTTACGAACGTGCGTTGCAGGTGGGAAAACTGTAGGCAGCTCGCCTGCCAATTCCCGATATAGCAACATAGGAACAGGAGTAGGCCATTCATCTCCTTGAGCCTGCTCCGCCATTCAGTTGGACCTTGGCTGGTCTCTACCTCAATTCCTGCTATTCGGTGTTGCAGCTTTCCAGGAGAACTGCCTTCGTACGAGGCTGGGATTGTGGCGTTCAAGAGAAAGTTGTTTTTTGTTTTGCTCTAATTTCTTCTCTCCTCTCAGCAAGGTGCTGAGCCCTGCAAGAGCACAGGTCCCACAGGTGCCAGATAGTCCTCCTGTACCTCACCCAAGTTGCCATTCTACGTCGGTGACTTTAACACCGCATTTGACGGAGTGAGGTGGGGTGGGAGGGAACATCACAGTCAAGCCCAATCCTGCCTTCACCTGATGTCCACACACACTCACACACACACACTGGACAGCAAACTGGCTGACTGTTTCCTCCTGCCTAGCCCAGGGGTGAAGAAGGCTGGGATCGAACCTGGCACCTGGTCTGTAAGGTTCAATATCACATCATATGGCGTACTTACCAAGAGTCATAGGAACATAGGAACAGGAGTAGGCCATTCAGCCCCTCGTGCCTGCTCCGCCATTTGATAAGATCATGGCTGATCTGTGATCTGACTCCATCTACCTGCCTTTGGCCCATATCCCTTAATACCTTTGGTTGCCAAAAAGCTATCTATCTCACATTTAAATTTAGCAATTGAGCTAGTATCAATTGCCGTTTGCGGAAGAGAGTTCCAAACTTCTACCACCCTTTGTGTGTAGAAATGTTTTCTAATCTCACTCCTGAAAGGTCTGGCTCTAATTTTTAGACTGTGCCCCCTACTCCTAGAATCCCCAACCAGTGGAAATAGTTTCTCTCTATCCACCCTATCCGTTCCCCTTAATATCTTATAAACTTCGATCAGATCACCCCTTAACCTTCGAAACTCCAGAGAATACAACCCCAATTTGTGTAATCTCTCCTCGTAACTTAATCCTTGAAGTCCGGGTATCATTCTAGTAAACCTACGCTGCACTCCCTCCAAGGCCAATATGTCCTTCCGAAGGTGCGGTGCCCAGAACTGCTCACAGTACTCCAGGTGCAGTCTAACCAGGGTTTTGTATAGCTGCAGCATAACTTCTGCCCCCTTGTACTCTAGTCCTCTAGATATAAAGGCCAGCATTCCATTAGCCTTATTGATTATTTTCTGCACCTGTTCATGACACTTCAATGATCTATGCACCTGAACCCCTAAGTCCCTTTGGACATCCACAGTTTTTAACTTTTTACCATTTAGAAAGTACCCTATCCTTTCTATCCTTTTTTGATCCAAAGTGGATGACCTCACATTTGTCTACATTGAATTACATTTGCCACAATTTTGCCCATTCACCTAATCTATCAATATCGCTTTGTAATTTTATGTTTTCATCTACACTGCTTACAATGCCACCAATCTTTTGTGTCATCTGCAAACTTAGATATGAGACTTTCTATGCCTTCATCTAAGTCATTAATAAATATTGTGAATAATTGAGGCCCCAAGGCAGATCCCTGCGGGACTCCACTAGTCACATCCTGCCAATGTGAATACTTACCAATTATCCCTACCCTCTGTCGCCTTTCGCTCAGCCAATTTCCTAACCAAGTCCGTACTTTTCCCTCGATTCCATGGGCTTCTAACTTAGCTAACAGTCTCTTATGTGGGACCTTATCAAATGCCTTCTGGAAGTCCATATAAATAACATCCATTGACATTCCCCTGTCCACTACTTTAGTCACCTCTTCAAAAAATTCAATCAGGTTTGTCAGGCACGACCTACCTTTCACAAATCATTTTGGCGATGTTAAGACTATTTCGACCTGACACCAGTTGGTGATAGTAATGATCTTTTATTTGAACAAAAGCAAGGATTAATACATGCAATCAAAAGCAAAATACTGGGGATGTTGGAAATCTGAATTAAATGCTGGAAATACTCAGCAAGTCTGGCAGCATCTGTGGAGAAAGGAACAGAGTTAACCCTTCGTCATTGACAAAAGGTCATCGACCTGAAAAGTTAACTCGATTAATACATGCAAGTGTTTAAGCAGTAATTATCAAAGAACATGGAATCACATTACCCCATTCTCCTCTGGGTAGAGATGGCAACCTTTGTCATTGCCTCGAATCCTGTCTGCTTCCTTCTCGCTGAACCGTCTTCTTTCTACAACTAGATTGTTGGTTTGTTCTGGGTTCATACACACTCCTTTTAGGAACCCGACCTCTGAGGCATCAAAACTGCTGTGGTTAGCACCTCATCAAAAGCAAAATACTGCGGATGCTGAAAATCTGAAATGAAAACAGAAAATGCTGGAGAAGCTCAGCAATTGAGGCAGCATCTGCAGAGAAAGAAAAACAGAGTTAACGTTTCAAGTCGGAGACCCTTTGTCAGAACTGGAAGATATTAAACGAGTTAAAGTTTTTGAGCAAGTACAGAGCCAGGGAAAGTGGGGGAAGGAAAAAAACAAAAAGGGAGGGTCCTCCTCAATTTCATCTCCCTTCATCAGATAACGACCATCCTGTTTGTCTAACTGCTAATCAATTTAACCTAATGTTCCCTGCCAGGCATTTCAAAGGAACATAGAAACATAGAAAATAGGAGCAAGAGTAGGCCATTCGGCCCTTCGGGCCTGCTCCGCCATTCAAAATGACCATGGCTGATCGTCTAACTCAGTACCCTGTTCCCGCTTTTTCCCCTTTAGCATTAAGAAATATATCTATCTCCTTCTTGAATACATCTAATGCCTTGGCCTCCACTGCCTTCTATGGTAGAGAATTCCACAGGTTCACCACCCTCTCTGTGAAGAAATTTCTCCTCATCTCGGTTCTGAATGGCATACCCCGTATCCTGAGACTGTGACCCCTGGTTCTGGACTCCCCAGCCATCGGGAACATCGTCCCTGCATCTAATCTGTCTAGTCCTGTTAGAATTTTATATGTTTCGATGAGATCACCTCTCATTCTTCTAAACTCGATGATGTGGAGATGCCGGTGATGGACTGGGGTTGACAATTGTAAACAATTTTACAACACCAAGTTATAGTCCAACAAATTTATTTTAAATTCCATAAGCTTTCGGAGGCTTCCTCCTTCCTCAGGTGAACGGTGTGGAAATGAAATTTTCGAATCCTTCGCATTTGAAAACCTCCCCTTTTCCCAATCTATCACCATTCAGATAATAATCTGCCTTTCTGTTTTTACAACCAAAGTGGATAACCTCACATTTATCCACGTTATACTGCATTTGCCTTGTTCTTGCCCACTCACCCAACTTGTCTAAATCACATTGGAGCCTCTTTGCATTTCTAAACTCGAGTGAATATAGGCCTAGTAGACCCAATCTCTCCTCATACGTCAGTCCTGCCATCCCATGAATCAGTCTGGTAAACCTTCGTTGCACTCCCTCCATGGCGAGGACATCCTTCCTCAGGTAAGGAGACCAAAACTGCACACAATACTCCAGATGTGGTCTCTGTATAACTGCAGTAAGACATCCCTGCTCCTGTACTCAAATCCTCTTGCAATGAAGGCCAACATATTATTCGCCTTCCTAACTGCATGCTGCACCTGAATGCTCACTTTCAGCGACTGGTGTACAAAGACAGCCAGGTCTCGTTGCACCTCCCCTTTTCCCAATCTATCACCATTCAGATAATAATCTGCCTTTCTGTTTTTACAACCAAAGTGGATAACCTCACATTTATCCACGTTACACTGCATTTGCCTTGTTCTTGCCCACTCACCCAACTTGTCCAAATCACATTGGAGCCTCTTTGCATCCTCCTCACAGCTCACATTCCACCCCAGCTTTGTGTCATCTGCAAACTTGGAAATGTTACATTTAGTTCCCTCATCCAAATCATTGATATATATTGTGAATAGCTGGGGCCCAAGCACTGATCCCTGCGGTACCCCACTAGTCACTGCCTGCCACACGGAAAAAGACCCGTTTATTCCTACTCTTTGTTTCCTGTCTGTCAACCAATTCTCAATCCATGCCAGTATATTCCCCCCAATCCCATGTGCTTTAATTTTGCACACTAACCTCTCGTGTGGGACCTTATCAAAAGCCTTCTGAAAATCCAAATACACCACATCCACTAGTTCTCCCCTATCTATTCTACTAGTTACCTCCTCAAAAAACTCCAGTAGATTTGTTAAGCATGATTTCCCTTTCATAAACCCATGCTGACTTTGTCCAATCCCATTAATGCCTTCCAAGTGTTCTGTTATTACATCTTTTATAATAGACTCCAGCATTTTCCCCACTACTGATGTTAGGCTAACTGGTCTGTAATTCCCTGTTTTTTCTCTCCCTCCTTTTTTAAATAGTGGGGTTACATTTGCCACCCTCCAATCTGTAGGAACTGTTCCAGAGTCTATAGAATTTTGGAAGATGATCACCAATGCATCCACTATTTCCAGGGCCACTTCCTTTAGTACTCTGGGATATAGATTATCAGGCCCTGGGGATTTGTCAGCCTTTAGCCCCATTAATTTTCCGAGCACTTTTTGTTTACTAATATTGGTTTCCTTCAGTTCCTCCCTCTCACTAGACCCTTGGTTCCCTAACATTTCTGGCAGGTTGTTTCTGTCGTCCTTTGTGAAGACAGAACCAAAGTATGTGTTTAATTGTTCTGCCATTTCTTTGTTCCCCATTATAATTTCCCCCATTTCTGACTGTAAGGGACCGACATTTGTCTTCACCAATATTTTTCTTTTCACATATTTATAGAAGCTTTTACAGTCCACTTTTATGTTCCTTGCAAGTTTACTCTCATACTCTGTTTTTCCCATCTTAATAAATCTCTTTGTTGTCCTTTGCTGAATTCTGAACTGCTCCCAATCCTCAGGCTTGCCGCTTTTTCTGGCAATTTTATTTATCTCCTCTTTGGATCTAATACTATCCCTAATTTCTTTTGTAAGCCACGGTTGAGCCACCTTTCCTGTTTTATTTTTGTGCCAGACAGGAATGAATAATTGTTGTAATTCCTGCACACGTTCTTTAAATATTAACCATTGGCTATCCACTGTCATCCCTTTCAGCAAAGTTCCCCAATCTATCATAGCCAACTCGCACTTCATACTTTTGTAATTTCCTTTATTTAGATTCAGGACCCTAGTTTCGGATTCAACTACTTCACTCTCCTTCTTAATGAGGAATTCTATCATGTTATGGTCGCTCTTCCCAAGGGGACCCCGCACAACAAGATTGTTAATTAATCCTTTCTCATTGCACAATACCCAGTCTAGGATCGCCTGTTCTCTCGTTGGTTCCTCAACGTATTGGTCTAAAAAACCATCACGTACACACTCCAGGAATTCCTCCCCCACAGTATTATTGCTAATTTGGTTTGACCAATCTATATGTATATTAAAGTCACCCATGATTATTTTTTTAAAAAGTCATTCATGGGATGTGGGTATCGCTGGCGAGGCCGGCATTTATTGCCCATCCCTCATTGCCCTTGAGAAGGTGGTGGTGAGCCGCCTTCTTGAACCGCTGCAGTCCGTGTGGTGAATGTTCTCCCACAGTGCTGTTAGGAAGGGAGTTCCAGGATTTTGACCCAGCGACGATGGAGGAACGGCGATATATTTCCAAGTCGGGATGGTGTGTGACTTGGAGGGGAACATGCAGGTGGTGTTGTTCCCATGTACCTGCTGCTCTTGTCCTTCTAGGTGGTAGAGGTCGCGGGTTTGGGAGGTGCTATTGAAGAAGCCTTGGCGAGTTGCTGCAGTGCATCCAGTGGATGGTACACACTGCAGCCACTGTGCGGCGGTGGTGAAGGGAGTGAATGTTTAGGGTGGTGGATGGGGTGCCAATCAAGCGGGTTGCTTTCTTCTGGATGGTGTCGAGCTTCTTGAGTGTTGTTGGAGCTGCACTCATCCAGGCAAGTGGAGAGTATTCCATCACGCTCCTGACTTGTGCCTTGTCGATGGTGGAAAGGCATTGGGGAGTCAGGAGGTGAGTCACTCACTGCAGAACACCCAGCCTCTGACCTGCTCTTGTAGCCACAGTATTTATGTGGCTGGTCCAGTTAAGTTTCTGGTAAATGGTGACCCCCAGGATGTTGATGGTGGGGGATTCGGCGATGGTAATGCCGTTGAATGTCAAGGGGAGCCGGTTAGACTCTCTCTTGTTGGAGATGGTCATTGCCTGGCGCTAGTCTGGCGCGAATATTACTTGCCACTTAATCAGCCCAAGCCTGGATGTTGTCCAGGTCTTGCTGCATGCGGGCTCGGGCTGCTTCATTATTTGAGGGGTTGCGAATGGAACTGAACACTGTGCAATCATCAGCGAACATCCCCATTTCTGACTTTATGATGGAGGGAAGGTCATTGATGAAGCAGCTGAAGATGGTTGGGCCGAGGACACTGCCCTGAGGAACCCCTGCAACAATGTCCTGGGGCTGAGATGATTGGCCTCCAACAACCACTACCATCTTCCTTTGTGCTAGGTATGACTCCAGCCACTGGAGAGTTTTCTCCCTGATTCCCATTGACTTCAATTTTACTCGGGCTCCTTGGTGCCACACTCGGTCAAATGCTGCCTTGATGTCAAGGGCAGTCACTCTCACCTCACCTCTGGAATTCAGCTCTTTTGTCCATGTTTGGACCAAGGCTATAATGAGGTCTGGAATTGAGTGGTCCTGGCGGAACCCAAACTGAGCATCGGTGAGCAGGTTATTGGTGAGTAATTGCCGCTTGATAGCACTGTCGACGACACCTTCCATCACTTTGCTGATGATTGAGAGTAGACTGATGGGGCGGTAAATGGCCGGATTGGATTTGTTATGCTTTTTGTGGACAGGACATACCTGGGCAATTTTGCACATTGTTGGGTAGATGCCAGTGTTGTAGCTGTACTGGAACAGCTTGGCTAGAGGCACGGCTAGGTCTGGAGCACAAGTCTTCAGCACTACAGCTGGGATGTTGTCGGGGCCCATAGCCTTTGCCGTATCCAGTGCACTCAGCCATTTCTTGATATCACGTGGAGTGAATCGAATTGGCTGAAGGCTGGCTTCTGTGATGGTGGGGATATCGGGAGGAGGCCGAGATGGATCATCCACTCGGCACTTCTGGCTGAAGATGGTTGTAAATGCTTCAGCCTGGTCTTTTGCACTCACATACTGGACTCCGCCATCATTGAGGATGGGGACGTTTGCAGAGCCTCCTCCTCCCGTTAGTTGTTCAATTGTCCACCACCACTCACGACTGGATGTGACAGGACTGCTGAGCTTTGAATTGAGATTGTGGAATCGCTTAGCTCTGTCTATAGCATGTTGCTTCTGCTGTTTAGCATGCATTTAGTCCTGAGTTGTAGCTTCACCAGGTTGCCACTTCATTTTTCGGTACGCCTGGTGCTGCTCCTGGAATGCTCTTCTACACTCCTCATTGAACCAGGGTTGATCCCCTGGCTTGTTGGTCATGGTAGAGTGAGGAATATGCCGGGCCATGAGGTTACAGATTGTGCTGGAATACAATTCTGCTGCTGCTGATGGCCCACAGCGCCTCATGGATGCCCAGTTTTGAGCTGCTGGATCTGTTCTGAATCTATCCCATTTAGCACAGTGGTAGTGCCACACAACACGTTGGATGGTGTCCTCAGTGCGAAGACGGGACTTCGTCTCCACGAGGACTGTGCGGTGGTCACTCCTACCAATACTGTCATGGACAGATGCATTTGCGACAGGTAGATTGGTGAGGACGAGGTCAAGTAAGTTTTTCCCTCGTGTTGGCTCGCTCACCACCTGTCGCAGGCCCAGTCTGACAGCTATGTCCTTCAGGACTCGGCCAGCTCGGTCAGTAGTCGTGCTACCGAGCCACTCTTGGTGATGGACATTGAAGTCCCCCACCCAGAGTACATTCTGTGCCTTTGCTACCCTCAGTGCTTCCTCCAAGTGGTGTTCAACATGGAGGAGGACTGATTCATCAGCTGAGGGAGGGCGGTAGGTGGTAATCAGCAGGAGGTTTCCTTGCCCATGTTTGACCTGATGCCATGAGATTTCATGGTGTCCAGAGTCAATGTTGCGGACTGCCAGGGCCACTCCCTCCTGACTGTATATCACTGTACCGCCACCTCTGGTCGGTCTGTCCTGCCGGTGGACAGGACATACCCAGGGATGGTGATGGAAGAGTCTGGGACGTTGGCTGAAAGGTATGATTCTGTAAGTATGGCTATGTCAGGCTGTTGCTTGACTAGTCTGTGGGACAGCTCTCTCAGTTTTGGCACAAATCCCCAGATGTTAGTGTGGAGGACTTTGCAGGGTCGACTGGGCTTGGTTTGCCTTTGTCGTGTGCGGTGCCGGGTGGTCCATCCGGTTTTATTCTTATTACGACTTTTTTTTAGCGAGTTTTTACAGCTGAGTGGCTTGCTAGGCCATTTCAGAGGACAGTTAAGAATCAACCACATTGCTGTGTGTCTGGAGTCACATCTAGGCCAGACCGGGTAAGGACGGCAGGTTTTCTTCCCTAAAGGACATTAGTGAACCAGATGGGTTTTTACGACAATCCGGTACTTTCACGGCCACCATTACTGATACTAGTATTTTAATTCCAGATTTTATTTTAATTAATTGAATTTAATTAATTGAATTTAAATTCCTCAGCTACCATGGCAGGATTTGAACTCATGACTCCGGATTATTAGCCCAGGCTTCTGGATTACTAGTCCAGTAACATAACCACAATGCCACTGTACCCAGTAGAGTTGTACCCTTCTTGCATGCGTCTCTAATTTATGTTTAATGCCCTCCTCCACGTCTCTACTACTGTTTGGGGGCCTATAGACAACCCCCACCAACGTTTTCTGGCCCTTGGTGTTTCTTAGCTCCACCCATTCAGATTCCACATCATGATTTTCCGAGCCAATATCCTTCCTCACTATTGCATTGATTTCCTCCTTTACTAACAATGCTACCCCACCTGCTTTCCCCTTTTGCCTGTACCTCCTAAATATTGAATACCCCGGATGTTCAGTTCCCATCCTTGGTCACCCTGCAGCCATGTCTCCGTAATCGCAACTATATCATAACCGTTAATATCTATCTGCGCTGTTAATTCATCTACCTTATTGCGAATGCTCCGCGCATTAAGACACAATGCCTTTAAACTTGTCTTTTTAAGATTGCTGGTCATCTTAGTTTTATTTTGCACTATGGCCCTATTTGTTTCTCGCCCTTGTTTTCACTGCCTTCCACTATCGCTTCTTCCCTTTCTGTCTTTTGTTTCTATCCTTGTTTCCCCCTCCTCTGTCTCCCTGCTCAGGTTCCCATCCCCCTGCCATTCTAGTTTAAACCTTCCCCAACAGCACTAGCAATCACCCCGCAAGGACATCGGTCCAGGTCCTGCTCGGGTGTAACCCGTCCCGCTTGTACAGGTCCCATCTTCCCCAGAACCGGTCCCAATGTCCCAGGAATCTAAATCCCTCCCTCATAAACCATCCCTGCAGCCACGCATTTATCTGGTCTATTCTACTGTTCCTATACTCACTAGCACGTGGCACTGGTAATAATCCTGAGATCACTACCTTTGAGGTCCTGCTTTTTAATTTTTCTCCTAACTCCTTGAATTCACCTTGCAGGACCTCATCCCTTTTTTTAAACCTATGTTGTTGGTACCGATATGGACAACGACTACTGGCTGTTCACCCTCCCCCCTCTAGAATGCCTTACAGCCGCTCCATGACATCCTTAACCCTAGCACCAGGGAGGCAACATACCATCCAGGAGTCACGTTTGCGGCCACAGAAACGCCTATCTGTTCCCCTTACAATTGAATCCCCTGTCAATATAGCCCTGCCACTCCCCTCATGTGCAGCAGAGCCACCCGTGGTGCCATGAACTTGGCTCTTGCTGCTTTCCCGATACGCCATCTCCCCCAACAGTATCCAAAGCAGTAACTCTGTTTGAGAGGGAGATGGCCCCAGGGGACTCCTGCTCTACCTGCCTAGTCCTTTTACTCTGCCTGGCGGTCACCCACTTCCTTTCTGCCTGCGTAATCTTTACCTGCGTTGTGTGACCACCTCACTGAATGTGCTATCCACGATAATCTCAGCACTGTGGAGAAACAGAGTTAACGTTTTAGGTCGAAGACCTTTCGTCAGAACTAAATGCTGGATAGATGACTGAATAAATGCAGTAACTTAAACTAAACTTCTAATACATTTAAAAACCCTTAATCTATATTTTAAAAAAAACCTTTTCATGAAAGATATTCCCTTACAGCAAAGCGTTGATGACTAGAGACTATCCCAAGGGTTACAAATATTTGTCTCTCATTTACCTATTGAATAACTTGCCAAATGAGTGCGTTTCAGAGAGTACACATAGATGAGAAGGAAAATGCAGACACAAGGTTCACCTCACAGTTTGATTTAAATTTGTTCTCAGGGTACGGGTAACGCTGCATTTACTGCACATCCCTAGTTGCCCTGAGGATGGGTTGCCTTTTACAACTGAGTTCCTTGCTAGCCTACTTCAGAGGGCATTAGGAGTCAACCATGCCTTTTAGGGGTGGCAGATTCCCTTCCCTGTAGGACATTAGTGAAGCAGTTGGGTTTTTACAACAGTTTGATAGTCATTTTCCTGGTGTCACAAATTATTCTGCCCAGGTCTGATAGCTGTATTCTCTTACCTGGTGCGGCCATTTTGAAAATCTTTCAAGATACAAGCAACACTGACAAGGCCGGCATTTATTGCCCATCCCTAGTTGTCCTGAGAAGGTGGTGGTGGGATTTCTTCTTGAGCCACTGCAGTCCTTGTGGCGATAGTGCTGCTACAATAGTATTTGTAGTCTTTTTTTAAACAAATGAGTAGCTTAAAGGGTCACTTCGTAAGGCATTAAGAGCATGAACCAGATTTACAGGTTCTGTATTAGTGAACCAGTTTTAATCTCGCAGTTTTCATGGGTTAATCTTCCTGGTGTTAGCAAATCACTAGGCTTATTGAATTCAGCTGCACAACTTTCTATGGTAGGATTTAAACACAAGACCCCTGGGTCACTAGTCTAGTACCATAACCACTACACGATTTGTGCCCTCTTTGCAAGCATAAACACGTTTACTGGCAGCTTAATGCACGCCTTCTAATGACATTTTGTCAAAATGCAGACAATCTCTCTAAAAGAAAAAAGTCACTTTTGAGATTCATATATTCCATATCTTTTTACTTGAAAATCCATTCATAAAATATCTAAAATTCCAACTTTAGCAAACATACTTAATATCTTGAAGACATAGTATATAAAAAAAACTTAATAACCGAGTAACGTTTGGAGATTTAGAAAGGATTGAGCAGATCCATGTCCATTTGCTTGTTAAATATATCACAACAGCTTCTTACAAAGTGGAACTTGTTCAGAGGTTCATAAATGGCCATGATTTTTTGCTTCTTACCTTTTTTAATACAACTCCATTAATTTTCTACATTACAACAGTGACTACATTTCAAAAGTATTTCATTTGATAAGGTCCCACATAAGAGACTGTTAGCTAAGATTGAAGCCCATGGAATCGAGGGAAAAGTACGGACTTGGTTAGGAAGTTGGCTGAGCGAAAGGCGACAGAGAGTAGGGATAATGGGAAGGTACTCACATTGGCAGGATGTGACTAGTGGAGTCCCACTGGGATCTGTCTTGGGGCCTCAATTATTCACAATATTTATTAACGACTTAGATGAAGGCTTAGAAAGTCTCATATCTAAGTTTCCCGATGTCACAAAGATTGGTGGCATTGTAGATGAAAACATAAAATTACAAAGTGATATTGATAGATTAGGTGAATGGGCAAAACTGTGGCAAATGTGAGGTCATCCACTTTGGATCAAAAAAGGATAGAACAAGGTACTTTCTAAATGGTAAAAAGTTAAAAACTGTGGATGTCCAAAGGGACTTAGGGGTTCAGGTACATAGATCATTGAAGTGTCATGAACAGGTGCAGAAAATAATCAAGAAGGCAAATGGAATGCTGGCCTTTATATCTAGAGGACTAGAGTACAAGGGGACAGAAGTTATGCTGCAGCTATACAAAACCCTGGTTAGACCGCACCTGGAGTACTGTGAGCAGTTCTGGGCACCGCACCTTCGGAAGGAAATATTGGCCTTGGAGTGAGTGCAGCGTAGGTTTACTAGAATGATACCCGGACTTCAAGGGTTAAGTTACGAGGAGAGATTACACAAATTGGGGTTGTATTCTCTAGAGTTTCGAAGGTTAAGGGGTGATTTGATCGAAGTTTATAAGATATTAAGGGGAACAGATAGGGTGGATAGAGAGAAACTATTTCTGCTGGTTGGGGATTTTAGGAGTAGGGGGCACAGTCTAAAAATTAGAGCCAGACCTTTCAGGAGCGAGATTAGAAAACATTTCTACACACAAAGGGTTGTAGAAGTTTGGAACTCACTTCCGCAAACGGCAATTGATACTAGCTCAATTGCTAAATTTAAATCTGAGATAGATAGCTTTTTGGCAACCAAAGGTATTAAGGGATATGGGCCAAAGGCAGGTATATGGAGTTAGATCACAGATCAGCCATGATCTTATCAAATGGCGGAGCAGGCACGAGGGGCTGAATGGCCTACTCCTGTTCCTATGTTCCTATTGGCCATAAGGCGCTTTGGGATGTCCTGAGGTCATGAAATGTGCAAAAATAAACGCAAGTCTTAATTTTT
Source organism: Heptranchias perlo (assembly GCF_035084215.1). Taxonomy (NCBI): domain Eukaryota; kingdom Metazoa; phylum Chordata; class Chondrichthyes; order Hexanchiformes; family Hexanchidae; genus Heptranchias; species Heptranchias perlo. Next base: position 6,610,764 of record NC_090330.1, read on the forward strand.
TCTTGTACAGTTACTTACTAAATCCAGTTTTGCGTGTACACAAATAAAAATGAATTCTATACAGTCGCAGATCTCAAGTAGTTTGGCTCCCAGTACGTCAGAGGATATGTGGTTTTAGAGCAGGAGTTTTACACCACGTAATACACGAGGTATTGATCTGTTGCTGAGGTGCTTCTGTGTGTAATATAGTCCATCCCTTTGAGGCCACGAGATACAGTCACTGTCATTAGACTCAAACTCACGTCAACGAGGTTCAGTGATCTTCTGCGGATGCTGGGGTCAGTTGGAGGTTCGCTTCTGTTGCTGGGGATTTCTCTCTCGTCGATTGTGCAGGTCCTTGTAAAATCCCCAACTCCTCCTCAAGGTCAGCCTCAACCATCAGGAAACGACAGGCTTTCTTTCTCCTCTTGATTTTTTTTTTTGTGCGACACAGAAATTATGCTTCTGTGACGGAGCGCGAAGGACGCGTCTCAATACGGATTTGGAGGGATGGATAGATCAATATTCCAATCATACTGGGCAGCTTGATTACAAATCGGAGTCAGACTTGTTCCTATTTATTGTGAATTTTGTGCTCATTAAGGAAAGAATATCAACAACAACAACAACTTGCATTTATATACCGCCTTCCAAAATAAAAAATGTTCCAACCTGCTTTACAGACGACGTACGGGAATCAGATGCTGAGCTAGGAAAGGATACATTAGGAGGAGTGACCAAAAGCTTGGTCAAAGAGTTGAGCGTTGAGGAAGTTTTTCTTAAAAAGGGAAGATGAGATCCAGAGGGTGAGATGGATCAGCTGCCTGGCTCTAGAGAGGAGGACCCAGGCAGCTGAAGGTTCTGTCATCTTTGGTGGGGCAAAGGATCATAGAACGGTTGCAGCACAGAAGGTGGCCATTCGGCCCATGCCAGCTCTTTGTAAGAGCAATCCAGATAGTCCCATTCCCCCACTCTTTCCCCGTAGCTCTGCAAATTTTTTCCCTTCAAATGTTTATCCAATTCTTTTTTCAAACAACTACTTGAATTTATATAGTGGAGATGCCGGTGATGGACTGGGGTTGACAAATGTAAACAATCTTACAACACCAAGTTATAGTCCAACAATTTTATTGTTTACATTTGTCCAATAAAATTGTTGGACTATAACTTGGTGTTGTAAGATTGTTTACATTTGAATTTATATAGCACCTTTAACATAGTAAAGCATCCCATGACGCTTCAGAGGAGGGTTATCAAACAAAATTTCACACCCAGCCACAGATGGCGGTAGAGGCGAAGAGGTTTAGGGAGGGAATTCCGGAGCTTAGGGCCTGGGCGGCTGAAAGCACGGCCGCCAATGGTGCAGTGATTAAAATCGGGGACGTGCAAGAGGCAAGAATTGGAGGAGCGCAGAGATCTCGGAGAGTTGTATGGCTGGAGGAGTTTACAGAGATAGGGAGGGGCGAGACCATGGAAGGATTTGAAAACAAGGATAAAGGATTTTAAAATCAAGACATTCCCGGACCGGAAGCAAATGTAGATCAGTGAGCAAGCCACGATTGAATCTGCTTCAACCACCCTTTCAGGCAGCGCATTCCAGATCATAATTACTCGCTGTGTAAAAAAGTTTTTCCTCACGTCGCCTCTGGTTCTTTTGCCAATCACCTTAAATCTGTGCCCTCTGGTTCTCCACCCTTCCGCCAATGGGAACAGTTTCTCTTTACGTAATCTAAACCCTTTTTGATTTTGAACACTTCTATCAAATCTTTTCTCAACCTTCTCCGCTCTAAGGAGAACAACTCCAGCTTCTCCAGTCTATCCATGTAATTGAAGTCCCTCATCCCTGGAACCAGTCTAGTAATTCTTTTCTGCACCCTCTCTAAGGCTTTCACATCCTTCCTCAAGTGTAGTGCCCAGAATTGGACACAATACTCTAGTTGTGGCCGAACCAGTGTTATATAAAGGTTTAGTATAACTTCCTTGCTTTTGTACTCTATGCCTCTATTTATAAATGCTTTCTTAAACGCTTTTTCAACCTGTTCTGCCACCTTCAAAGATTTGTGCACATATACCCCCAGGTCTCTCTGTTCCTGCACCCCCTTTTAGAATTGTACCATTTAGTTAATATTGCCTCTCCTCGTTCTTCCTGCCAAAATGCATTACTTCGCACTTCTCTGCGTTAAATTTCATCTGCCATGTGTCTGCCCATTCCACCAGCCTGTCTATGTCCTCTTGAAGTCTATTACTATCATCCTCACTGTTTACTACACTTCCAAATTTTGTGTCACCTGCAAATTTTGAAATTGTGCCCGGTACACCCAAGTCCAAGTCGTTAATATATATATATAAAAAAAAAAGCAGTGGTCCTAGTACCGACCCCTGGGGAACACCACTGTACACCCACTCCAGTGCGAAAAACTACCGTTCATCAATACGCTTTATTTCCTGTCACTTAGCCAATTTCATATCCATGCTGCCACTGCCCCTTTTATTCCATGGGCTTCAATTTTGCTGACAAGCCTATTAAAGTGGCACTTTATCAAATACCTTTTGAAAGTCTATATACACATCAACCACATTGCCCTCATCAACCCTCTCTGTTACTTCATCAAAAAACTCTATCAAGTTAGTTAAACACGATTAGCCTTTAACAAATCCGTGCTGGCTTTCCTTTATTAATCCACACTTGCCCAAATGACTATTAATTTTGTCCCAGATTACCGTTTCTAAAAGCTTCCCCACCACCGAGGTTAAACTGACTGGCCTGTAGTTGCTAGGTTTATCTGATGCTGAGTCAGAAGCACAAAAAGTTCAGGTGGCCTACAGGGCTGGAGAAGAGTGGGGTGGGGGGGGGAGGTGGGTCAAAGCCATGGATGGATTTTTCCAAATGCTGAGCACTCCTAAGTCCGAAATGGAAGGGTGTTAGATGTAGAGTAAATCTCCCTCTACCCTTTCTTAACCTGAACTTTAGTAGAGTGCTCACTGTGCACAGGTGTGGCATTTTCATTCTTAACACCAGCCACCCTTTTGGCTTGAGAGACTCTGCCAGTATAATGGTATTATTCCGAACATGTTACATTTGGAACCTTATGTGCGAGTGAGAGAGAAAGGGAGAGTGAAAGAAACAGGCAGAGAAAGAAAAAAGGAAAGAAAAAAGAGGAAGGAAACAGGCAGTGAAAGAGAGAGTGCGTACAACAGGCTGAGAGAGAAAGAAAAACATACAGATCCCCACACGCACTTCTTTCTATCAATCTGGGCTGCATTCAAGCTCAGCTTCTAACCCATTGCCCCATCCAGCGCTGTGCTTCTGTTTTTTTCTTCGTCGCAGCGACAGTGCTGCCACACGGTACTGCAGCATGGCTGGAGCCAAGGCTTCCAAAGCAAGTTATTCAGCGACAGCTGATCGGGGACTGGTGTCAGAGTCTTCCGGTGCTCGCCTACTGCCTTCCTCATCACTTCCAGGATTTGGTGGTACCGGGGTTCAGAGCTGGGCGTCAAAGGCAATGCTTCTGATGGGTCTCTCGAAACGTCGTAGAGCAAAGGTGGGTTGTGGTGGCTGATAAAACTTCCAAAGCAATAGCAAATATGCGTGTCAAAGCAACCTTGTGACCCTTCTGGGTAGAAGTTTGGTGTGAAGAAGTGGGCTTTCCATATAGCGGAGCCTGTGATAAATACAATGGGGTACAGAGTACATGAGGTCATAAAAATATTAAATTAAACCACCGCAGCAATACTGTGGGTAACTGTGGCAGTTTGCCCCGGTACAATGACCATCTAACAGATGAGGCCAGGGACTTCCATAAGCCACTGTTATACACAGAATGCCTGTCACGCTGCATAAGTATAGGCTGTACACCATGAAAGAAACTGTATGACGCACTGCGACCGAATACTTTTGATTCATTCCACTCAACCAAGCGGACAGACAAGGAGAAGGCGGCTAAATCTGATTTCTTTTTCTAGACCTTTACTTTCCATTCCCCCTCCCAAGAATTTTTTTTTTTCCTCTCCTGAAGTTGCTGACTCCTGCAATAGTCCAATTGGGACAGGGCACCCTCCAGTAGCTCCATTGTAAGTTGCCATTTTCCAGCCACTCCATTACGATGGGCCAAGCTTCAATGGACCCCACACCCACACACCGCGCACCAGGAGCCCCCGGGCGGCCTGCAGGAGCGCCAGGTGAATTTCCCCTCCCTGTCTCAGGGACACTGAAAGCAAATGTCGTGACCAGATGTGTCACGCAGGCTGAGATCAGCTAACATGGCACAGGCCTTCCTGGCCTGCAAGGTTCAGTTACTCAAAGGCCAGTAAATTGAGGGAGGGGGGGTGGCAGAATGGGGTACTGGCAGTCGTTATATTACTGGAATAGCAATCCGGAGGCCTGGACTAATAATTCAGAGAACACGGGCAACTAGGGATGGGCAATAAATACTGGCCTTGCCAGTGACGCCCACATCCCAAGAATAAATAGAACAGAAGTCCATATCATCTATTTATAGAAAGTACGGACTTGATTTATATAGCCCCTTTTATACTCTCAGGATGTCCCAAAGTGCTTTACAGCCAATGTAGTACTTTTGCAGTGTGGTCACTGTTGTTTAGTCGGCAAAGGTGGCAGCCAATTTGCAAGATCCCACAAACAGCGAACGAGGCGAATGAATAGTCAATTTGTTTTTGGTGGTGTTGGTTGAGCGATACATTCTGGCCAGGAGACTGGGGAGAACACCCCTGCTCTTCTTTGGGGGAGATCGGGGGGGGGGGGGTGGGGGTGGGGGGGGAACGAAGAGGGGGGGGGGGGGCGGTCGAAGAGGGGGAGACTGGAGAGGGAGACATCGGAACAGGGTGGAAAGGTAGGTTGATTTTGTGTTTTATCTTCATGCAATGGTTTGTTCTTTAATTTATTTCATTTCTTTTTGCCTGATCCGGCCCTTCACGCTTGGTTTCACCAGTCATGAATCAGTAGCCGTGGGAAAGCCGCCCAGGTAAGTTAAAAATCATTCTAACTACCTACGTAGTACGTTAAGTACCTCATTGAGGTACATTTGGCTCTTTAACTATCATCCCGCCGGCTTTAATTGCCGGCAGGACTTCTGGAATTGGGACGTCCACGTGCACATAGGTGCGACCGTGGGGAACTCAGAAGTAGGCGGGTTGGTGCCAGCTTCTGGACCCGAACAGGATTTCCCCGATTTTCGGAGCCCCCAGTCCCCGCAATTTCCCGGGAAAATCGAGCCCCCTGTGTGTGTTTCTGGCGGTTTCTGCTTTTATTTCAGATTGCATTCCAGGAACGCTAAGCATGTGGTGTTGCAATGCTGCACATCGATCAGAATATTGTGTAATATGAATTGCACCCTGTTCAGTGGGTTTTGTAGTGTGTCACAGGCTCTACAATACAAAATGAGCAGCAATAGGAGTCTCTGCTGGTTGAAACCCTTTCTCGACAGGGCACGATTCCATGGACGTTGGTAGCGGTGTGTTGTGAGGATATAATTACAGTGTGACAATTTTACTTAGGCAGTTTACATCGTAAATATGGACACATAGGTAAAAGTTGACAGGACGTATGCACAGACAGATTTTTATTATATATTTATTAAATTATATACCAATTGATCTCCTGTAACATTGCAAATGGGGAGTTAAGACCAAATATAATCTTCAGGTGAGGCGGGGTTAGAGGCTGGGGCTAGTTGGACGAGGGTATGCAGATGCAACTCAGTCCCCATTTTTATATATTTCCATTATAAGTTCCTACGTCCATATTTATAATGGAAACTGCCTACATAAACTTGTCACACTGTATTATACCCTCCTGGCAGTGAGTGGGGGGGTGGAGTGTAATTGCAACGTGACAAGTTTATGTAATCAGTTTCCATTATATTATAGATTTAAAATAAATATCGAATTGGGTTATGGTGACCGGGAGAATGTGGAAATTTAAAATGCATCCATCTGGAAAGCTTCTGACCAGTTATTGAAATATTTAAAAACATCGTATTTGAGAGCACTGCAGATCTAGTTGTCTATTCATTCCAGAACTGCTGCATCGTAAATCTGTCAGTTGCATATGAATGCATGAAATATCACCCCAGTATAATTACTTTTGCATATTAAAAGCACATATTACCTTGAATATGTGGACTAGATATGATGGCAGGTTCTTCGGACAGGTACACCCTGCAGTACTGCATATAGCAAAAGATACTGTCACAGCAGTATATTATATACACATATATATAGATTTATTTATTATTTATACACACACATACACATTTCTTGAGGAGTTGCTCACGGTGTGTCAGAGGTTATGATGTTTAACAGGGCCACTGATCTTTCTAGCCACTTTCTTCATTTTTGATTCCTATGTTTCCCACCTCTTCAATTCTGACTTATTCCTGTTTTGCTTTGGGCTGATCAACAAGGTATTAATTTTTAGATGTCAGCCTTGGCTAAGGAGTAGCACTCTCGTCTCAGAGGGTCGTGGGTTCAAGTCCAACTCCAGAGGCTTGGGCACATAATCCAGGTGGACACTCCCAGTGCAGTACTGAGGGAGTGCTGCACTGTTGGAGGTGCCGTCTTTCAGATGAGACGTTAAACCGAGGCCTCGTCTGCTTTCTCAGGTGGACATAAAAGATCGCATGACGCTATTTCGCAGAAGAGCAGGGGAGTTCTCCTGGTGCCCTAGCCAATATTTATCCCTCAAATTGACATCACTAAAAACGATGATCCTTTATCTCATTGCTGTTTGTGGGATCTTGCTGTGTGCAAAATTGGCTGCCACGTTTCCCGACACAAAAGAGTGACTACACTTCAAAATGTAGTTAATTGGTTTTGGGATGCTCAGATGTCACAAAATGCTATATAAATGCAAGTCTGTTCTTTCTTTTACTCACAGGCCAGTAGCCAATGTACGTCGGTGGGGTGAGTTCAAGTTTTTTTTAAATGTTATAAACTAAACATTACAGAAAGTTTTTTTTATCTTCTCTCCTATCAGGGCTGCACAGTAAACTAATGAGTGCTGGCCAAGTTAGTTTGTTTGAACATGTATACACATGTGTGTGTGTTAGGGTTGTCAACGCTCCAGGAATTAAAGATTAATCTCCTGGTTACTCTTGTGAGCAAACCCAGGGAGAAAAATCATAGGGGTGTTAAAAAATATTGTGTTTTTCTCCTTTTTCTTTGAACACTTTCATTTATTAGTTATAATAATATTGGAGATGGGAAAAAACACAGTTTGATTGGGCGGGGCAGCTGAAGGCGGGAGGTCATGTAATGAAGCCTCCAGGAATACATCCAACCAAAGGGGGGTGGGTGTGGGTGTGTGTGTGTGTGTGTGTGGAAAATGTTTGTGTTCTCACATTATTATATCAAAGATAAAGAAAGCCACTAGTTGACCTGAAGCCTGAAATTTACAAGCACTTTCAACTGTTCTTTGATTGACCTCCAAAAGCTGCCTTAACTGTCTTTGTAGATCGTTTAACTATCATTTTTGTTAGGCAAGGGTATTAAGGGTTACGGAACCAAGATGGGTAGAAGGAGTAAAGATGCAGATCAACCATGATCTAATTGAATGGGCAGAACAGGCTCGAGAGGCTGAATGGCCTACTCCTGCTCCTATGTTGCTAGACCAGTGATTCACTGGGGAGTACGGGAGCAGTGGCCTTAAAGGGATAAGACAGCTAAACATCACAAACGTGACCCAAACAAGCTGTAGGCGAAATCAAAGGTTATCTGCGCGTGAACTACAGAAACCACCGAACAGTTCTGTACTTGAGCGTCTTAACGTACTGACATCAATGCATCTGTAACCAGGTTTCATTATGCTAGAAGAAAGGAATGGACTTACTGTGCTTCGGCTGCCAGCGAACTGCACTTAAATAACTGTTACAGTAATGGAAGAGAAACTCGTGCTCTGACTGCTGCACTTCACCCAGGAGTAAAGGCATCAGGTCCCGCCCGTCGATTATCCTGGGGAAAGAAGGACAGAGGCAGGTTTAATATTTCAGTTGCTCAAGAAAAATGTAGAGTTAGCTGATCTCAATCCGGTTAAATGGGGTGGGGGGGGGGGGGGGGGAAGAAGAGAGCAGAGTGCTGTGATCTTAACTGGAGGGTGCCCGTCAACGAGGAGATAAAACTCGTAGAAAGTAACGGCTCGGAGAGCTTTACAGAAACATGGACAGTGAACAGGAGAGATAAAGGGCCGGGGTTGGGGGGGGCACTTGCTTTTAGAAGCACGGAGTGAACGCAGTGGGGGGGTATAGAGAAGGGTTTGGGAGGGAGCTCGAGAGGACGGGGCACAGTGGCGGAAAAGGCTGCCACCCCTGGTGCAGAGGGAGGGGGAGCATGAAGAACAGTGTCAGGGCATGCAGGGATGTGTGGCTGGAGGAGATCACAGGGGTAGGTAGTGAGGGGAAAGGCCATGGAGCAAGTTGAACAGGAGGACAAGGGTCTTACAGTCAAACCTTTGGGGTACAGGGAGCCAGTGGTACTTGGTGAGTGCTGGGACTGTGGGGCTTTGTGCAGGAAAAGACAAGGGCCGCAGCATTCTGGGCCTTGATGAAAGAACTTGCATTTCTTTAGCACTGTTCACAACCTGAGGCCAAGTCACAGCCATTGAAGTGTAGTCACTGTTGTAATGTAGGAAACACGGCTGCCAATATGTGCACAGCAAGCTCCCACAAACAGGAATTTCAGACAATCTGTTTTTTAGTGATGTTGGTTGAGGGATAAATATTGGCCAGGACACCGGGGAGAACTCTCCTGCTCATCTACAAAATAGTACCATGGGATCATTTACGTCCACCTGAGAGGGTACTCGGGGCCTCAGTTTAGCGTCTCAGTAGAAAGACGGCACCTCAGACAGCGCAGCACTCTCTCAGTTCTGCACTGGAGTGTCGGCCTGGATTGTGTCCTCAAGTCTCTGGAGTAGGAGATGAGCCCACGATTTTTTTTGATTCAGAGGCGAGAGTGCTACCCACCGAGCCACGGCTGACCCCTAAGGTTCATACTGATCCACCGCTGGTGGCTGCGACTCTCTCCTTCCTCCCCCACCCTGACTGATTACCGGTTACTCGGCATCGCGGCTTTTGTCAGGGTGACGACCGTTGGGAAGAGATCCATATTGCTGGTCAGCGCGTCGATGCTCCTGCCCGCAGCCAGCACTCCGGGCCATCGGAGGAGCCCTGGCACCCGGATGCCACCATCCCAGTTTGTGGATTTTCCTCCTAGAAATGTAAAAAGAAAGAAAATCCAAAGCGTCTGAAGAGGAGCCAAAATGTGGACAGAAAGACTAATTAGTGCAAACAATATTGCTCACATGGCCAGCAGGGGTGCGGGCATAATATAGCTGCCGCATTTGCCTACATAACAATGATCAGTGCGCTTCAAAAATAATCCATTGTGACTCGAGAAGCTGGGATTGTTCTCCTTACAGCAGACAAGGTGAAGGGGAGATTTAATAGAGGTGTTCAAAATTATGCAGGGTTTTGGTAGAGTAGAAAGGGAGAATCGATTTCCCCTGGCAAGAGGGTCGGTAACCGGAGGACACAGATTTAAGGTAATTGGCAAAAGAGCCAAAGGGGAGATGAGGAGAATTTTTTTCATGCAGCAAGTTATGATCTGGAATGCACTGCCTGAAAGGGTGATGGAAGCAGATTCCATAGTAACTTCCAAAAGGGAATTGGATATATACTTGAAAAGAAAAAAATTTGCAGGGCTATGAGGAAAGAGCAGGGGAGTGGGACCTAATTGGCTAGCTCTTTCAAAGTGACAGCACAGGCACAGTGGGCCAAATGGCATCCTCCTGTTCTGTATGATTCTAGAAGGGCTTTGAGACATTTCAACCTGATAAGATGCCATATTCTGAATGTACAGGACCAAACAGAAACATACAAGCCTTTTCTAGAGGGGTCATGGCAGAGATGTAATGTTCTTATGGAGGGGAAAATCTGGGCTAGTGTTTTCGATTAACATTTTACCGAGGATTACAATCCAAGCAGTGATCATACTCAGGATGCTCTAACATGCTGCACCTGAGCCTGATGAGAAAAGATAACTTGCATTGATCTAGCCCCTTGTCACATCTCTGAGCAATGTCTTAAACTGCTTCACACAAAATGGATTACTTTGAAGAGCAGCTCCCCATTTCAAATGCGCCATCCTGCACTTCAGCCGAATGAGGTTTAGCCACGCTCCCACAGGAATGGGAAAGAGGGGGGAACATTATGAGACTGAGCTTTAGTAAAATGACAGGTTCCATTGTTTCAATAGATGCTGGGCTAGACTCTTTCTAACTTTGAGAGAGGGGTTAGAAAGAGAGAAAGGGAGGGAGAAAGAAGAGAGGGAGACCAAGGGGAGAAAGATACAGTAGGGTGAGGAAAATCCCTCAGTGCACATTCCCTTCTGCTGACCGATGCCAGAGTGTTCGGCTGGTATGTACAAACCAACCACTAGCAGTTGTCTGATTCTAATTCTGTTTCATTCCTTGCTGTCCGATAAAGTTTTTGATGATGTGGGGCAAGCTGGCAATCAAAACATTTTATCCTGTCTCATCTTCACCCCTCTCACTCCTTTGAATGGTTGTAAATATATTCCCGACATTAGTCCATATAATACTATGGAGTGGTATTTAGCAGAGTAACTGGCAATAAAGTAAATTCTCTTGGTTAGAAAAGGTGACAGAAAGCTGACTAAACCAGAAAGGGAGAGAAAAATAACTGTCTTTTCAATTGAGAAACCAAGGTTGAAGGGTTAAGGGGCACGGTGCAGATTCACCACGAAGGTTAAAAAGAAGAGACAAAAGTAGGTGAATCAGGATGTTATGTTAAAAACCTGAAGATTGAAGGAGGAAGGGCAGACTGAGGGAGGTAAGGAGTTCCAAGTTTCCAGATGGTGCAATGATGCAGGGAGGAGGAAGAATGAGTCAGGCAGTAGTATTGGAGCCAATAAGGAACAAGAGAGGAATTCAACGCAATGAGGGTACAGGAAGGAGGAAGAGTGTGTGGGATAACGTTATTGGAGCTGAGGAAGAACAAGAGAGGATTTCAGTACAATGAGGAAGCAGTGAGGAGGATGAGTGCGTAGGACAACATTATTGGAGCTGGGGAAGAATGAGAGGAAACTTCAGAGTTTAATTCACTCCAGGTTGCCCATCGTAGGGTACGGTATATAAAGTTGTACACTGTTATTAGAGGTAGGTGGGACGCACTGCTTGTAGAGTCTCTGTGGTGCCCCCTTTGAAATTCTTAACGACATTCTTGGAATGAGAGACTTCAAAATGAGGATTAATGTCTCTTTAGCATACAGTTGGATCATGAAATTTTAGTAATCCGGCTATTAACACAAGATTAAAGGCACTGCAGTGTTAATGGAGACTCCAGTAGGCACTAACCAGGATTTCATTATGAAGAGAGTTCGAGAAAAATTTGCTCCGTAATGCACTCCTAAATTAGTTTAAAAAAAAGAGAAATTCTGCTTCTCTGTTTTGTTAGGTAATCATTAATTACTCTGATTAAAGCGTTTTGAATAAAACATGACCGTTTAAAATATGTACGAAGTTGTTCTTTTAGAATGAGTACTCGCTAAAGGCACAGTGGCTATTTGACATGCTTCATTTAAATAAATAGTTCAAAGTTACACTAATTAGGAAGAAAAGCATTAGCACCTTCATGAATGGCTCTTGTTTAGCCCCAGAAGAACTTGGTTAATTAATAAATAAATAAAAAGTTTCAGACGCTAACACGATATGGCGGCAGACGGTGCCCATTTGAAACCAAGTGTTTGGGCTACAATTGCTAATCCTGTGACCATCAGCTTCAATCCCCATCCTCCACCCCCAGGTGCTGGACGCGCTTTCTGATTAGATGGCAAAGATGTTAAATCATTAATGAACCTGCAGAATGGGCGAGTAAATGGCAAATGTATTGCAATATAGATGAGGGTGAGATGATGCGTTTTGGTAGGAGGAATAAGCAGGCCACAAACTGCTTCAAAAGTAAGAGTTTAAATGAGGTGGAGGAACAAAGGGATCTGGGGGTGTAGATTCACAAATCATTAAAAGTAACAACGCAGGTTAACAAGGCCATAAAAAATGCAAACAAAGCACTGAGATTCATTTTGAGAGGAATAGAATTGAAAAGCAGAGAAGTTATGTTAAACTTGGATAGAACCTTGGCTAGACCACACTTAGAATATTGTGCACAGTTCTAGTCTCCATATTACAAAAAGGATATCGAGGCACTGCAGAAGGAGCAAAAATGATTTACAAGGATGATACCAGAACTGAGAGGTTATACCTATCAGGAAAGACTGAACAGGCTGGGATTTTTTTTCCTCTAGAAAAGAGAAGGTTGAGGGGTGACCTGATAGAGGTCTTTAAAATTATGAAGGGGTTCAATTGGGTAGACGTGGAGAAGAGGTTTCCACTTGCGGGGGAGACCAAAACTAGGGGTCATAAATATAAGATAGTCATTAATAAATCCAATAGGGAATTCAGGAGAAACTTCTTTACCCAGAGAGTGGTTAGAATGTGGAACTCGCTACCACAAGGAGTAGTTGAGGCGACTAGCATAGATGCATTTAAGGGGAAACTGGATAAAGATATGAGGGAGAAAGGAATAGAAGGATATGCTGATAGGGTTAGATGAAGTAGGGAGGGAGGAAGCTCGTGTGGAGCATAAACACTGGAATAGACCAGTTGGCCTGAATGGCCTGTTTCTATGCTGTACATTCTACGTAGCATACACCAGTTGGGCTGAATGGCCTGTTTCTGTGCTGTAAATTCTAGGTAATCTCAAAACTGTGGCACTTCTTACCTCCCTTAGCCTTCTCTTCCCTGCCCTATCTGCAAGCTTTGAAAGCTCATGCTCGGTGTAACCTGCGACTTCTCGATTCACCTCATCTTTTCTCTCACTCTTTCCATCTTGATGGTGTCCTGGGCTATTGGCCATTGGCTCCTCGCTCAGCTTTCTCAATCGAACAAAAAAAAAAGGAACAGGAAACTCTTCCTACTCCTCTGCATCTTCGACTCCCCTTCCCATCATGTGTAATCGCTCTCCCAATTCATTGTGTGCGTGTATTTCTGCCATGGTCTTCATGGAAAACCAAAGCAAGCTGGTCGCTCTCTGTCTGATACCTGAGAATTGTGTGCAGGTATGCATATTGAAAGAAAGAAACAACTTGCATTTTATATGGCGGTTTTCACAACCTCAGGACGTCCCAAAGCACTTTACAGACAATTAAATACTTTTGAAATGTAGTCACTGTTGTAATGTAGGGAAACGTGGCAGCCAAATTGCGCACAGCAAGGTCTCACAAACAGCAATGGAATAAATGACCAGATCATCTGTTTTAGGTGTTGGTTGGGAGATAAATATTGGCCAGGACACCAGGCGAACTCCCCTGCATTTTGAATAGAGTCATGGGTTCTTTTACGTCCACCTAACAGGGCAGACTGTTAAATCCCTGCACTACACTTGGGGGTCCCCAAGCCCTAGCTCTCGCCAGCATCACTTGTGGTTTCTGGATTTAGGTTAAGTGAGGTATTTCCTTCCGGGCAGAGAGTGTGCAACTATATTTCAGGCAAACAAGAACTCAACTTGTGGATTTCCCAGTAACGTCGTTTGGAGATTCTTAAGCACGATGACGAGTTTCTATGCTGGCTGACCAAAATAAAAAAAAAAAATCAGCTTGAGTAGCATGAGGGCACTTACAACTGGCCTTCATGCTCCAGGGTGGCAGGTCACATTCTTGTTTTCAAATCCCTCCATGGCCTCGCCCCTCCCCATCTCTGTAACCTCTTCCAGCCCTACAACCATCCGGTGATCTCTGCGCTCCTCCAATTCTGGCCTCTTGTGCATCCCTGATCTTAATCACTGCACCACTGCCAGCTGTTTTTTCAGCTGACTAGGCCCTAAGCTCTGGAATTCCCTTCCTAAACCTCTCCGCCTCTGTCTCCTCCTTTAAGACCCCCCTTAAAACCTACCGCTTTGACCAAGCTTTTTGTCACCTGTCCTAATATCACCTTTTGTGGCTTAGTGTCAAATTTGGTTTCATAACGCTCCTGTGAAGCACCTTGGGATGTTTCACTATGTTAAAGGCACTATATAAATGCAAGTTGTTGTTGTTATAAGGGAGGGGGGGGGGGGGGGGGGAGAAAAAAAATCAACAAGGCTCATCCTCTCAATCACCATCCAGTAACCACCTTGGCGGAAAGTACACATATTGTGAACGTCAAGGGAGGACAGGATCAGCGTGGCTGTGATGCCCTCCAAGGTTGAACAGCCTCCCAGCACTCACGATCCAGGCTCACAAAAGAATGTCCATTTGGATGAGGTAATGGAAGCAGATGGCACCCATCAGCACCTCCCGGATAGAAGGGAAGAAATTTGGAGAAGGAATGTGGGCCAGCAGCACAGTTTTGCTCCTGGGCCAGTAGCCCAGAATAAATATTCTTTGACTCTTCGTGTTGTCCGATCTGCAGCAACCCTCAATGGATAAAAACACATGCAGATTAACTTGCTCATGTGACACCTACTTACCCTTGTAGATGCCATTCCATCCCCCGTGGACCTCCCCGTTGTCAGCAATCTCCTCAAGGTGGGCACCTTGGTCGGAGGTGAAGTAAACCAGAGTCTGGTTACTTAGATTGAGCCTTTCCAATGAAGCCAAGATTTGTCCTGAAATTTGAAAATGCAGGTGCATTGAACTGAGATCAATCAGTGACTGCTGGAGCAGGGTCTGACACTTCAACCTTGAACTCCACCCCCATTCCCCCACTTCCCCCTCCCCCTCCGCCATCTCACGGCAGAGTAAATAAATGCATAGAATAGGGCAGATGCTGAGAAACTCCTCCGGTGGGGGAAATCAAGAACGAGGGGACATAATCTTAAAATTAGAGCCAGTCCATTTAGGAGTGAAATCAGGCAGCACGTTATCACACAAAGGGGTAGTAGAAATCTGAAATTCACGCCCCCCAAAAGGCTGTGGATGCTGGGGCAATTGGAGCTTTCAAGACCGAGATTGATAAATTTTTGTTAGGTAAGGGTATCACGGGATATGGAGCTCAGGTAAATGGAGCTGAGATGCAGATCAGCCATGATCTAATTGAATGGCGGAGCAGGCTCGAGGGGCTGAATGGCCTACTCTACACTCCTGCAGTGGTACCGAATAGGAAAACCCCAGGTAAAGTAAATTCAAAACTTTATTCTCCAACCTCAGAAGAGTATCCCCTTCTGCGCCAGTGAGTTTTCCAATCCCAGTATTTTCTGTTTATCCCCCCCCTTTAGACCCAAAGTGACCTTCTCCTTTCAAAACCTAGGGGACGTACAGCACATCGAATGGCCACTGCCATCCCTCTCTCAGGCGCTGAAGTTCAACGAATCCCATCTTATACTCTTTCTTATACCCTTAACCACTTTCATCAAACAATTCAAAAACACAAAATACTGCAGATGCTGGAGATATGAAATAAAAACAGAAAATGCTGGAGAAGCTCAGCAAGTGAAGCAGCATCTGTGGAGAAAGAAACAGAGTTGAAGTTTCAAGTTGAAGGCCTCTCATCAGAATTTTTTACGTCAGAACTGTTTTTATTTCGTCAAACAATTATTTGAGTCCCTGTTAAATTTTGGACCGCCAACATGATCCACCACTTCAGTGGTAGCACTCTCGCCTCTGGGTCAGAAGGTTGTGGGTTCAAGTCTCACTCCAGAGTCTTGTGCACAAAATCTAGGGCGATATTCAGGTGCAGTACTGATGGAGTGTTGCACTGTTAGAGGTGCCGCAATTCAGATGCGATGTTCAACTGAGGCCCCGTCTGCCCTCTCGGGTGGACATAAAAGATCCCACTGCGTTATTTTGAAGAAGAGCAGGCGAGATCCTCCGATGTCCTGGCCAATATTTCTCCCTCAACCATCACTAAAAGAGATTACCTGGTCATTGCCACCTTGCTGTTTGTGGGAGCTTGCTGCGCGCAAGTTGGCTGCCATCAGTCCTACATTGCAACAGTGACTGTACTCCTCATGTGCATCTCGGGCTTATCCTGTCAGGCGCAAGGATCGTCCCTGTGCGCAGTTCGTGTCGGCCTGCGAATTTCTAGGCTTGTTTATCTGGAGTGCCCAAAGTAGGGCCCGTCACCATATGCGGCCTGCAAGCCCTGCCAACTGCGCCCAAGAAGTCCAGACAACTTGGTTACTTATACTCGGCATCAAATTTTGTTTGATAATAGCTCCTGTGAAGCGCCTTGGGACGCTTTTCAACGTTAAAGGCGCGATATAATTGCAAGTTGTTGTTTTATTTTTACAGACATTTCTTATTTGATAGTTTGTCTTGTTTGAATTTCAAGGGGCTGAAAGTTTTAAAAAGACAGTTCTTAGCGCTGTTGCCTCATTAGTGGATAAATTATAAGGTTCCGGGTTCAGCCTGGCTTGGTGGTAGTACTTTCACCAGTGAGTCAGAAGAATGTGGGTACAAGTCCCACTCCAGGACTTGAGCACAGAATCTAGGCCTATACTTCAGTGCAGTACTGAGGGAGTGCTGCAGTGTCGGACGTGCCGTCTTTTGGATGAGAGGTTAAACCGAGGCTCCATCTGTTCTCTCAGATGGACGTAAAAGATCCTTTGGCACTATTTCAAGAAACCAGTTTTCCTGGTGCCCTGAGCAACATTTGTCTCTCAACCAACGCCAGGAATAAACATTAGCTATTCATCTCATGTGTAAGACCTTGCTGTGCGGAAATTAGCTGCCACATTCGCCTACAAAACAACAGTGGCCACACTTCAAAACGTCATTATTGGCTGGGAAGCAATTTGGGAGATCCTGAGATCCATGAAACACGTTACATGAATGCAAGTTGTCTCTTTGACGCCCCACTCCAGTACTTGAGCGTACAATCTGGGCCGACACTTCACTGCATTACTGAGAGTGCTGCATTGTTGGAGGTTCCATCTGTTGGACGAGATGTTAAATCAGGTTCCCGTTGTTGATGTTAAAGACCCCCGTGAAACTGATGGGATTGGATTAGCCGGATGTTTTAATGACCAACGGAGAGTAAAATTGGGTGGTGCGTTAAATGGGTGGCTGATCCGATCCAATCCAGTCAGTTTCCCACTGGGGTGTGCTGGGTTAAAATTACACCCAAAGTTTATATTAAACATACAGTACGTAGCAAATTGGACTTGCGCCATTCAAAAGAAGAAAATAAATCCGTTTTGGGCGGGCCATAGCAAAATCATACACTTCTTGCAAGCTGACCTGGATATCTCTTAGGACAGGCTTCTGACTGACAATTCGGCTGCTCTGTTTACTTATATAATAACCTGCATTTCAAAGTAATTTGTCATATTCAAAGTGCTTCAGGAGGTTTCTTACTGATCTGATAAGAGGCTATAATAGCGCGTTTTTCTTTCTCAAGTCTCTGAGGATCGTATCTAAGTTGAAGTACTGTCCATTGATGCATACCGTAAATCATTCGTTCATAACTAGTCTTCCAATTCACTCTCTATGGCGTGCTGTGTCACTGAGGTATACAGACTAGGAGCGTCCCATGCTCGATTCATGGTTGTGCTGAGTTAGCTGATCTCAACTGGAGTCGAGTGGAGCTGTAAAACAGGGTTGAGCATCCCCACGGCTAGGAAGAGGATGAGGGGTGTTGGAAAATAAGGTCAGTCACGGGTACAGCTTTCTGCTGGAATGTGTGCGCACGCACAGACAGATTAGGTTGTGGGGAGGGTGGGGGGGGTGCAGATCAGGCTAGGTTGTGATGCCCTCCACAATCAAATAGCCTGGCAACACCGTAGGATCATGCATGGAGAATGGTCACTGAATGCTACCACCATTTGCTGAACGATGGCCTAGTGCAAGTCAGAAGGGGAGGGGAGAAAAACATTTGATAATACCTCTGATAGAAACCATTATCAACCCACAAAGACTTAATAAAGCAGCCCAGATTCAGTAAGGACTTCAGTAAGGAAGCAGATTCAACAGTAACTTTCAAAAGGGAAGTAGATAAATGCTTGAAGGGAAAACATTTACAGGGCAATGGGACTAATTGGATAGCTCTATCAAAGAGCCAGCACAGGCACGATGGGCCGAATGGCCTGCCCCTGCCCTGCACCTACTATGATACTATGACTTGCGTTCAAAGTCCATTGCTATATTAGCAATTCAGAAAAGTTTGCCCCGTAATCTAATGAATCACTACTGAGTTTGTACCATATGGTTTGCTGCTTTCAATTTAATTAGCTACCCACTGCAGCTAATCATTTCTGTAGACAACAACACCTTGCATTTAGAAAGTTCAAAATTGTGGTTTGTAAAAACTGTTTGCTGTAAACTCGGTTCTTATTCACCTTGCCTATTTTTCTTTTGTTAAAAGATTTTATATCGATTTTGCTTGATCATTAGAGAACACAAAGGCACTCTGTGCAGTACAGGTGGTTATCAGCTGACACATAACAGTACATATAGTTACCGTAGATTCCTATAATAATTCCTAACCACCTCCCCTTGACATGCAATGGCATTACATCGCCGAATCCCCCACCATCAACATCCTGGGAGTCATCATTGACCAGAAACTTAACTGGACCAGCCACATAAATACTGTGGCTACAAGAGTGACTCCCCAAAGCCTTTCCACCATCTACAAGGCACAAGTCACAGGAATAATCTCCACTTGCCTGAATGAGTGCAGCTCCAACAACACTCAAGAAGCTCGACACCATCCAGGACAAAGCAGCCCGCTTGATTGGCACCCCATCCACCACCCTAAACATTCACTCTCTTCACCACCGGTGCACCGTGGCTGCAGTGTGTACCATCCACAGGATGCACTGCAGCAACCCGCCAAGGCTTCTTCGACAGCACCTCCCAAACCCGCGACCTCTACCACCTAGAAGGACAAGAGCAGCAGGCATATGGGAACAACACCATCTGCACGTTCCCCTCCAAGTCACACACCATCCCGACTTGGAAACATATCGCCGTTCCTTCATCGTCGCTGGGTCAAAATCCTGGAACTCCCTTCCTAACAGCACTGTGGGAGAATCTTCACCAGACGGACTGCAGCGGTTCAAGAAGGCGGCTCACCACCACCTTCTCAAGGGCAATTAGGGATGGACAATAAATGCTGGCCTTGCCAGCGACGCCCACATCCCATGAACGAATAAAAAATTTTTTTAAAACGACCATGTTACGAGCACATTCTATCCTGGAAGGGGACTATCCTGCATAGTACTGGCAGCGGCACAACAATAAATTAATGGGGGGGGGGAAAAGAGAGAGAGAGAGGAAAAAAAGAAGAGAGGGAGAGAAATGGAAAGGGAGAGAAAGAGAGATCACAAGAAATAGAGAGGGAGAGAGAGAGAGAGAGAAATGGAAAGAGAGAGAAGGAAATGTGGTGAACTAAAGGTTTGTGGGGAATGGGAGAAGTAGAGTGATGCAGATCTCTTCTGTCCCTAGAATTCATTTCCACATGATCAGTTCTAATCTTAACCCTGAGGTTACTGGAAATTAATACCTTTGAGATTCCGTCTAGAACATGCAAAGCCACAATACTCGAGTGCACCCACCACCACATCTCACCGCTTAACACATTGTTCAAACTGGGAAGTAGAGCATACTGGGCCCCAAGTGAGTCTACCAACCACACAATATCATCAGGGTACAGAAGCACTACAGTACAGTCACCACCACTTTAAAAACTGCACACTTTTAAAATCGTTTAAAAACGCTAACCATTTCCATTATAGCCAATTACAAAGCTGCGGCTTACAGTGTGTTAAGTGATCCACGTATTTCAGGCAGAAACAGGTGATCGCTCAATAGTTTGCACCACGTTAAGATATAAAAACAGAAAATGCTGGAAATACTCAGCAAGTCGGGCAGCATCTGTGGAGAAAGAAACAGAGTTTCAGGTCGTTAGAACTGGAAGAAGTTAAGGAGTTAACAGTTTTTAAGCCAGGAAAAGGGAGGGAGGGAGGGAGGAAGGGGAGAGGAGGAAAGAACAAAAGGGAAGGTCTGTGATAGGGTGGAGGGCAGGAGTGATTAAATGACAAAAGGGATGATGGTGCAAGGCAAGGAGGGTGCAATGGGACAAGTTAAGAAACAAAAGATGGGTCTAGAGGAGCTGTGAATGGCAACAGCAGAACCATGACCAGTTCCCGCTGTCTCCCAAAAAAGTGGAGCAGTGGTTATGATCCGAAGTTATTGAAATCAATGTTGTGTCCAGAAGGTTGTAAAGTGTCTAATCGAAAGATTAGGTGCTGTTCCTTGAGCTTGCGTTAAGCTCCATTGGAACTAAAGGATGATTTAGGAATAGCAACACAATGCCGGGTATTAGGTCACCAGAGATACACCTCTCAGTCAAGTGGAGTATCTGGAATATGCCCTTGACGAGGCCATTGCGGGTAGCACTACAACTCACATGAGTTGTGCCTGCATAAAAAACGGTACTGGATGGTGATAGGACTCCTCTCGTCACACAAAGTTGCAACCAGGAGCACTGCTGGATGTTATGCAAATACAGTTGACTTGCAAACCTAAGATGCCTGGCAGCAGAATATGGATCCTCCAGCTCGGAAGTCTAACTGTAACATTCAAGGATAATAAGGCCATCACAATGTCTTAATTTGAGCATTCCTTCAACAAGATTTACTCTACCCACGCACTCTCAACAATCACATGACAGAGCCTCCTGTAAGAGACTCGCTGACAAACGAGAGCATCAACAATAGAAGATGTGATCAAAACAGCTGTGTGGCTGGGGCAACAGTCTCCTTTTGATTGCATCAATATTTCAGCCTTTATTTCCCTTCAGAACTTACTCAGCACAGTTGAAGAAAATCTACATTTAAATTATTAATGCCAACCAACTGAAGCTCCGGCAATGTGACAGAGCGCTGAATAAAAAAGCATAACGTTTACACTTTAAAAAAAATACCGAGCACAATTTTGTCAAAGTTATTCAATTTTCAAGTGGATCGTTTCATAAAAAGATGCCAGGAGTTGAATTTCAGCCAAATAACTCATCAAATTCTTCTCAAGCACAAAACCTCATCTGATGGAACAGTTTTTTTTTTAGATCTTTTACACATATACACACACACAGACACTCATCATCACCTTTGGCTCTCCATACAGTATTTTCCCAGATGGGACTCATTCCATTACCTTCCGGTAGTTCCAATCTTGGCCACGTAGAACCACAGAATCTTACAGTGCAGAAGGAGGCCATTCGGTCCATCGTGACCATGCTCTTTGAATGAGCTATCCAATTAGTCCCACTCCCCTGCTCTTTCCCCAGAGACCTGCAATTTTTTTCCTTTTCAAGTATATGTCCAATTCAATTTTGAAAGTTACTACTGAATCTGGTTCCTTCACCCTTTCAGGCAGTGCATTCCAGGTCATAACAACTCGCAGTGTGTAAAAAAAAAAATTCCCCTCGTTCTTTTGCCAATTATCTTAAACACTCATGTCCTGACCATTACAACTGTCTTCCTGTAACGTGCTTCTTATGCATCTCCCTCTCAATACTTCCTAAGTTTCGTGCATCGGTGGTGTGGGAACAGATTTTAAGGATTTGATATATCACGTTCAACTGTGGTCAAAGGGGCAACTTTGGGGATGACCAAAATGAACCACCACCCCCTTTCCCCGATTCGAGAAACGAATGGCTATCATGCATAGCTGCTGAGTGTTTAAATTCCATAGCCAAGTCATACTAACTCTCAACTTGTGAATAATTCTTTCTGGTCCTTAAGTTTTGCTTGCAATGCAGTAATTACATTGGGAGACCAAAGGTCTGGGTGCATTCACTCCATGTTGACATTTGTTAACAGACTAATAATTATTTATACACTGGAGCTGGTAATACCTCCAGCTTATTACAATATTTGTAATTTCTTCCAGTGTTTTTAACCTTTCACGTAACAGTCATTTGAAAAGTAACCATTTAGCAAAGGTTATTTTTTTTAAAAAAAAGAACAAGTTTTTTTTGCTGTAATCTTTGATTTGATTGGTACGGAAATAAATAAACAACTGGTGGTTCTAGAGGTGTTTTACTGCTGTCTGTGATTGTTAGAAAAATTGATTTTAAGGCCTTGCTTGTGCAAAGTGGATGCTTTGAGCCAATTGTTCAGTAAACAGCTCTTATTACTTTTCCTTGCAGCTTTAGGGGTTTCTAAAATGCTTTGATTAAAAGTAACAGTCCTGAAGCCGCGACTATCACAGACTTGCATCTCCTTTCTCTTCAAAACACAAGAGCCTGGCAGACATCACTTGGGCACGTAGCAATTTAGGGACTTTACAGTAACACATGGGAGCCGCAGTTGCTACGGTAACATCGTCCCCTCTTCACCATATTGAATATAGGGCATAGGACATTTAAGAAACCCCTTTTGAGGGTTAGCTTGGCTTAATTGCTAGCACTCGCAGCTCCCGAGTCAGGTGGTTGTGTGACCAAGCGAGGGGAAAGAGTCCGGGAAGGGGAGGCCTACACTTTCCTGCTCCTCTTGGCCCCACAAAGGAGAGTTTTAAAACTTATCTGGAAAGGACTCTTCGGTCAGCTGACCAGGTTTCAGCTGTCAGTGCAGCAGTTGCAGGCACCCTGTTTCCTTCTGGGTAGGGATAACTTTGGGGTCCTAATTAAATAGAATGTACGGCACAGAAACAGGCCATTCGGCCCAACAGGTCCATGCCGGTGTTCATGCTCCGCACGAGCCTCCCTACTTCATCTAACCCTATCTTCATATCCTCTATTCCTTTCTCCCTCATGTGTTTATCTAGCTTCCCCTTAAGTGACGTGATAGGACCCCGATTTGCACAGATGTACGAGACTCCCGCCTGAAAAATCAGGCATTTTAAAATTGCAGCTGAATGGGAACGGAAATGGGTATTTCTCCTGCTCCATTTTAACTGCCCCACCCCTGGTTTCTGGTGGGTGGGGGAGGAGGAGTTAAAATTCCCCCCACTGAATGTGAAGCACTTTAAGAAGTTGAGAGAGATGATAAGACTGCATTATCCTCCCCACTTCTAAATGGTTATAATCATTCTAATGATGATCTCTCTAATCTCCAACCTCTTTCCTCTGGAATTCCTTATCCCACCCAACTCCATGCCCACCTCTCTCATCATTTTCTGAGATTGTGAAAAGCGCTATATAAACGCAAGTTCTTTTTTTTCTTTCCTTATCCCTTTCTTCAAAACGTATCAGAAGCAAGCAAAGCGGGCACAGAGACAATGGCATAGATATTCAATTTGCCGCCCAAGCGTAAAACGCGCATCGTGGATCGGCCCTGTTATAGAAACCGCTCTATTTTCATTTCCATCGAGCTCAATTCCACTCTAGTGCTCACAGTGTGTATCCCCTCAACATCCGTCTCGTTCCCAAGTCCAGTCATGCAGTAACCATATTAACATACGTAGCGGCTGAAAGGCTGTTGAAGCTACATACATAAACCTTTCCCTAATTTTGACTTGCCCCAGACTGTATTTTAGCTGGGCATTAGGCTAACGTAGCAGAAGTGCAGTGGGTTAGCGGTGAGCAAAGTGCTTCGGCTGCCTGTCTTGCCCCCTTCCTCTTCTGAAAGCGCCGGCTTTTCCTGGGGATCAGCCATCTAGTACCTCATCCTAGTGCCCGGTCTTCATTTGTTTGATCAAAATCGCAATTGTCAGACTATTCAACCGTGCGCAGTATCACCGCCAAGTTCAGTCCCATCTTCACGCAATGTCCGCACATGCACCTTTGTCCAGTGGGGTCACTGGTTAGTGATCAAAAGCAGGAACAATGGCATAATTTAACTTTCTCCTCCCTGTCCTGGGAATGCTGAGGCCAGTGGTATCACCCCTGCTGAGATTAACTCACTGAGCGTAAGCCTGGGACCTATCTGTACTGTAGAGGATAGTACTACACCTCATGATGCATTCAGCCACTAGCCATCAAGGCAGCTTTTCTCATAGAAACAGGAATAGGCCATTCAGCCTCTCGAGCCTGGACTGCCATTCAATCAGATCACGTCTGATCTGTAGCTCAGCTCCATTAACTCGCCGTAGCTTCATGTCCCTCGATACCCTACCCAACAGAACTCTATCAATCTCAGTCTTGAGAGCTCCAATTGACCTACCATCCACAGCCTTCACTTTAAAGCTATGGTTGAACATCAGTAATGAACATGCAAGCAAGCTGTAGGGGGATGATGCCCTTGTTCTTCAAATGAGTTGCCTAGCTTTTCTGCCCAGATGGAGTAATACATGAGGCATGAAACCCAACCACAGCATGCAGACAACATGTTCTTTGCTCATTGGAATGGTTCCACCAAACTTAAAATGCCTGGAATTTACACTGGGATTCTCCAGCAGGACATCAGCACAACTCCCTGGTCGAATGGCACAAACAGCCATGCAGGGCTTTTCTCCAAGGGTTACCACCGATCGTCTGCTGAAGGTGCAGCAGGCAATCAGGAGAATGCCATGGAAATTCAGGGCAGTATTTTAGCCTCAAGAGTTGGTGTTGAAAAAGGGAATAAATATATAGATAAGGCAACTTCAAGATGAGCAAAGAAGAGTAGAAATGGGTGGGGGGAGGGGGGGCATGGGCTAAAACTCAACGATCAATTTGGGACAAATGTCAGTAAGGTCGTCTTCATCTAAAGAAGTGATCGACACTTGGCATGGTCTTCTGGGTGGAGTAAAGGAGGCAAAACCCTTAGTTTCTTTCATCGGATTGGCGTCCTTCTTTTGTATTGTGATAAAATATCAACGGTTGCTCCATATTTACCATTTAATATTTTATATATCTCTTAAGGTCCTCTCTTAGTCACCTACCAAGGCTAAAGTTTACCATGAACTTCGTATAAAGCAGACAGGAGCCAAAAGATTTCTCAGCGAAAAAGCTGCAAACTACAGCTGTAACATAATAGCACCAGTCACATACCTACACTCCAGTCCATCTCCTCCACACTGTCACCGTACAAGCCATGCTTGCTTTTTCCTAAAAATTCCTGAGATGCATATAGTGCCGTGTGGACGGGTATGAAGGACATGAAGAGCAGAAATGGACGGTCTGCGTTTCTGTAGAGCAAGAACACACAAAAAAAAATCAAGGTTAAATGAAGTGCGCCCTGCTGTAAAGGTGTACACCCAAGTGTGGTTATCCAAATTATGGGGTGGGCTGGCACGCTGGTGCCACCAATGCACCGCGTCATGGAGAAAATAAATCTGAGAGTAAACTAGCAAGAAATATTAAAACAGATTGTAAGCTTCTACAAGAATGTAAAAAGGAAGAGAGTAGCAAAAGTAAACGTTGGTCCCTTAAA
The DNA here is from genome assembly GCF_035084215.1 of Heptranchias perlo. Lineage (NCBI taxonomy): Eukaryota > Metazoa > Chordata > Chondrichthyes > Hexanchiformes > Hexanchidae > Heptranchias > Heptranchias perlo. Next base: position 6,636,050 of record NC_090330.1, read on the forward strand.
GGCTGAGACAGGAGAAATTATAATGGGGAAATCAGGAAATGGCAGAGAGGTTAAACAAAGATTTTGTATCTGTCTTCACAGTAGAAGACATAAAAAGTATACCAGAAATTGTGGGACCAGGGGTCTAGTGAGAGTGAGAAACTTAAAGTAATTAATATCAGTAGAGAAAAAGTACTAGAGAAACTAATGGGACTAAAAGCCGACAAATCCCCTGGACCTCATGGCCTATATCCTAAGGTTCTAAAAGAGGTGGCTGCAGAGATAGTGGATGCATTGGTTGTGATCTTCCAAAATTCCCTAGATTCTAGAACGTTTCCAACAGATTGGAAGGTAGCGAATGTAACACTGCTGCTCAAGAAAGGAGGGAGAGAGAAAACAGGGAACTACAGGCCAGTTAGCCTGACATAAGTCATCAGGAAAATGCAGGAATCTATTATTAAGGAAGTGGTAACACGGCACTTAGAAAACCATAATATGATTAGGCAGAGTCAAAATGGTTTTATGAAAGGGAAATTGTGTTTGACAAATTTATTAGAATTTTTTGAGGATGTAACTAGCAGGGTAGATAAAGAAGAACCAGTTGGATGTAGTACATTTGGATTTTCAAAAGGCATTCGATAAGGTGCCACATAAAAGGTTGGTATGCAAGAAAAGGGCTCATGGGGTTGGGGGTAATATATTAGCACGGATACAGGATTGGTTAACGGACAGAAAACAGACAGTAGGGATAAACGGGTCATTATCAGGTTGGCAGGCTGTAACTAGTGGGGTGCCACAAGGAGCAGTGCTTGGGCCTCAGCTATTTATAATCTACATTAATGACTTAGATGTAGGGACCGAGTGTAATGTATTCAAATTTACTGTCGATCCAAAGCAAAGTAAGCTGTGAGGAGGATACAAAGAGTCTGCAAAGGGATACAAACTGTTTAACTAAGTGGGCAAGATGGCAGATGGAGTGTAATGTGGGGAAATGTGAGGTTATTCACTTTGGTAGGAAGAATAGAAAAACAGAATATTTTTTTAAATGGTGAGAAACTATTAAATGTTGGTGTTCAGAGAGATTTGGGTGTCCTCGTACAAGAAACACAGAAACTTAGCATGCAGGTACAGCACACAATTAGGAAGGCAAATGGTATGTTAGCAAGCGGGTTGGAGTACAAGAGTAAGGAAGTCCTGCTACAATTGTACAGGGCTTTGGTGAGATCACACCTGGAGTACTGAGCACAGTTTTGGTCTCCTTACCTAAGGAAGAATATACCTGCCTTAGAGGCGGTGCAGCGAAGGTTCACTAGATTGATTCCTGGGATGAGACAGTTGTCCTATGAGGAGAGATTGACTAAAGTGGGCTTATACTCTCTGTAGTTTAGAAGAATGAGAGGTGATCTCATTGAAACATAAAAGATTCTGAGGGGGCTTGACAGGGTAGATGCTGAGAGGTTGTTTCCCCTGGCTGGAGAGTCTAGAACTAGGAGGTATAAGTCTCAGGATAAGGGGTTGGCCATTTAAGACTGAGATGAGGAGGAATTTCTTCACACAGAGGGTTGTGAATCTTTGGAATTCTCTACCCCAGAAGGCTGTTGAGTATATTCAACGCTGAGATAAGATAGATTTTTGGACTCTAGGGAATCAAGAGATATGGGGGTCGGCGGGAAAGTGGAGTTGAGGTCGAAGATCAGCCAGGATCTTATTTAATGGCGGAGCAGGCTCGAGGAGCCGCATAGCCTACTCCTGCTCCTATTTCTTACGTATGATATGAAGGCGACAGGCAGTGAAAGAGAGGGCGTGCACAACAGGGAGGGAACAGGCAAGGTTGAAGAGTACAGGTCTCTTCCCCTGTAGTGAATCTATCTTTTCACATCTGTTGTTATTTCCATTATTTTGTGCTTTTTAACCCAAAGAGAATGTGTAGGTGGTTTGTCGGGGGGGCGGAGGGAAGGGGCAGTGAAGTGAGGAGCTGGCACTTCACTGATTGAAAATCATAGAATTTAAAATTAAAGCCAGAAAAATGTGATGGAGGCGAGTAACAAGCTTAGAGCTTGACTCCATGCCAACTCTGCATAGCCCTATGGAGCAGAGAGAACAGGTAACAATCAGTACAGTTCAGTACCAGGTCGGAAAAATTAGTCATCATTTTCTGATCATTGTTAAGCAATTAGTCTCAAAGTACATAAACAGGAACTTTGTTTTACATAAAAACCCCACTGAATCAAAGACTTGGTCAGGCTAAGCCACTTTCTGGGCCTGTATAAAGGGGCCATTAATACAGACCTGGGTTTCAGCCCCAGTCAGCTCAATGGGGAAATCAGTCCCGGGGTAGGGAGCAGAGAGGAAAAAAAAAGCACACAACAAACAACAACTTGCATTCATATAGTGCCTTTAACATAGTAAAACGGACCAAGGCGTTTCACAGGGGCGATTATTAAACAAAATTTGACACCGAGCCACGTAAGGAGATATTAGGGCAGGTGACCAAAGCTTGGTCAAAGAGGTAAGTTTTAAGGAGCATCTTAAAGGAGGAGAGAGAGGCAGACAGGTTTAAGGAGGGAATTCCAGAGCTTAGGGCCAAGGCAGCTGAAGGCACGGCCGCCAATGGTGGAGCGATTAAAATTGGGGATGCGCGCAAGAGGCCAGAATTAGAGAGCGCAGAGATCTCGGAGGGTTGTAGGGCTGGAGGAAGTCACAGAGATAGGGAGGGAGTGAGCGAGGCCATGGAGGGATTTGAAAACAACGATGAGAATTTTCAAATTGATGCTCTGCTGGACTGGGAGCCAATGTAGATCAGTGAGCACGGGACGATGGGTGAACGGGACTTGGCGCCAGTTAGAATACGGGTAGCAGAATTTTGGATGAGCTCAGGTTTACCGGGGCGGGGGGGGGGGGGGGTGGGGGGGAGGTGCAAGGTGGGAGAGGTTGGTCAGGGCAGTATTGGGCAGACTGGCAGTGCGGTGATCCCCACCCCCCAGGGTTGCCAACCCTCCAGGATTGTCCTGGAGTCTCCGGGAACTAAAGATTAATCTCCAGGACACTGCTATGAACAACTGGGGAAAAAAAATCATAAGGCCATTAAAAAGTGTTTTTTTTCCCCCCGTTTTCTTTGAACTTCCATTTATTAAAAACATTGGAGATTGGGGGGCGGGGGGAGAAAAAAGCTGTTTGACTGAGAATCAAATTATCCAATTGGATAACAAAGAGTCCATTTGATTTCCAATTGACCGCGAGAGGATGACGTGTCGGGCGATCAATGGCGGGAGTGTGGGGGTGGGGTGGTTAGAGGCAGGTCATGTGATGCAACCTTCAGGAATGCCCTACCCCCCACGGATGAATAACCTGCCAACAATCACCGGCTGGGGTCGGACATGTGGAATGACCACTTGGCCAAAATTCTGGAAGGATATTAATTCTCATGAATTTCATTGATCTGGAATCAAAAAGCCTGGTGTTTAGGAAAAAACAGCGCTTTGTCAAACTTGTTTTATATGCAGGGAGGGTGTAGGCCAATGTATTTGTTTGTAAAGCGTCAAGTGCAAACAAACATGATGCTTTACATAAGAACATAAGAAATAGGAGCAGGAGTAGGCCAATCGGCCCCTCGAGCCTGCTCCGCCATTCAATAAGATCATGGCTGATCTGATCCTAATCTCAAATCTAAATTCATGTCCAATTTCCTGCCCGCTCCCCGTAACCCCTAATTCCCTTTACTTCTAGTTGAATTATGTTTTGTTATCTCTCGTTTCAACTTTCTCCTCTTCCTGAACGTGGTGACTTTTTCTGCAGTCTCATGAGTGCCAGGCCACGCTCTGGTATGTCACGAAGTGGCCATTCTTCACACGTGTGTGTAGGCAGGCTATTTGACCACGGAGGGCATCACAGCCGACCCACTTCTTGTTCTTACCCGACACTCACTTTCCAGTTGAGGCTCACTGGATTGTGATCAGGAGCGCAGGAAATCATGGCTGAATTTTACCCTCCTTTAATTCAGGGACTCGGACGTTGTATGGTGTTAACTCTGCATTACCCAACTACTTCCTCACCTACAACTAGTCAACTCAGCACAGGCTGGAAATTACACTTGGGCCTTCTGGTGTGTTCTTGCGTGTTCTTCATCTACTGGGTTACTGGGAGAGCTAGGTGATGTCTTTGTAAAAATAATGAGAATGGACTTTTCTTAAAGTGCCCTTTAAGAGGGAATCTTTCAAAAGTGGGGGGGGGGGGGGGTGGGGAGAGAATAAATTCTTTAACTACTTCTGGATTGTTTCCTGTTTTGGGACATTATACACAGGACCATGTTTAGTCTAAGATTTAATAGAAAGCCTGATTAGGAGGCATTTAGGAACATAGGTACAGGAGCAGGCCATTCAGCCTCCCGAGCCTGTTTAACCATCCTATCAGATATTCTGTACCTCAACTCCGTTTACCTGCCTTTGAAGCATATCCCTTGATATCCTTACCTAACAAAAATCTATCGATCTCAGTCTTGAAAATTGCGACTGACCCAGCATCCCCAAGCCTTCTGGGGGAAGGAAGTTCCAGATTTCTACTATCCCTTGTGTGAAAAAGTGCTTCCTGATTTCACTCCTGCATGGCCTAGCTCTAATCTTAAGATTGCAACTTGTTCTGGATTCCCTCACCAGAGGAAATAATTTCTCCGAATCTACCCTACCCTACCCTAGAAAAGACATACTTGCTCTCGATGCAGTACAAAGAAGGTTCATTCGGTTAATCCCGGGGATGAACATATGAGGAGAGGTTGAGCAGATTGGGACTCATTGGAGTTCAGAAGAATGAGAGGCGATCTTATTGAAACATATAAGATTGTGAAGGGGCTTGATCGGGTGGATGCGGTAAGGATGTTCCCAAGGATGGGTGAAACTAGAACTAGGGGGCATAATCTTAGAATAAGGGGCTGCTCTTTCAAAACTGAGATGAGGAGAAACTTCTTCACTCAGAGGGTCGTAGGTCTGTGGAATTTGCTGCCCCAGGAAGCTGTGGAAGCTACATTATTGAATAAATTTAAAACAGAAATCGACAGTTTCCTAGAAGTAAAGGGAATTAGGGGTTACGGGGAGCGGGCAGGAAATTGGACATGAATTTAGATTTGAGGTTCGGATCAGATCAGCCATGATCTTATTGAACGGCGGAGCAGGCTCGAGGGGCCGATTGGCCTACTCCTGCTCCTATTTCTTATGTTTATGTTCTATCGAATCCCTCTATCATTTTAAACACCTCGATTAGATCACCCCTCAACGGTCTAAACTCAAAAGGGTACACAGGCCAAGTTTATGCAAACTCTCTTTATAAATTTAATCCTTTAAGCTCTGGTATCATTCTGGTGAATCTGCGCTGTACCCCCTTCCAAGGCAGGCCAATAAGCATCAGCGATCATTCCAATTTTGATGCAATGACATAAACTGGAGTAAGACAAGATTATCAAACATGAGGTGGTGGGGGAAGGGGTGGGAGCGGAGGAAGGAACCCTCAAACACCAAACCGTTAGATACACATCTCCTACCTTTCCATGAAATTTGTGGCTTCATCGATCATCCTCTGCGTCAGGTTCTCAAATGAAAACGGCTGCTGAATGACCCTTCGGTTTCTCATCATGATGCAGTTGAGGTTGCGAAATTGGGAGAAGAAAAGCAGCACGACGGCAAGCAGCAGCGCCACAGCCAGAGAGACGTAACCCAGAGCTCTCCAAGGCACTTTCAGGAGTTTAAAGGAGTTCAGCAGCAGCAGTGTGGCTAAGGCTAGAGTCACAACCTGGACCGAGGAATGCACAACATGCTGAGTCGCCACGATAAAGACGTTGCCTGCGCCAGGCTTGCAGTTGCGCAGATTGGTCAACGGAAGGCCGTAAAAGTAGTCAAAGCCGTGACGCAGTGGATGGTGACAGTGATCGTCGCTAGTTTCACAATTTAAACCAAGGTGCCACTTCCCTGGAAAACAAGGTGAAAGATCCCATGGCATTATTTGAAGAGGAGTTCTCCCCGGTGTCCTGGCTAGGGACTATTTATCCCTCAACCAACATCACTAAAACAGATGATCTGGTCATTATCACACTGCTGTTGTGGGAGCTTGCTGTGCAGAAATTAGCCACCGCATTTCCTACATTACAACAGTGTCTACACTTCAAAAATACATTCGCTGTAAAGTGCTTTGGGATGTCCTGAGGTCGTGAAAGGCGCTATATAAATGCAAGTTCTTTCTTTCTTTATGTTCCCCTGATCATCTCCAAATAATGCCACAGGATCTTTTACATGCACTTGAAAGGGCAGATGGGGCCTTGGTTTAACATCTCATTCGAAAGACGGCACCTCCGACAGTGCCGCACTCCCTCGGTACTGCACTGGAGTGTCAGCTTGGATTATGGGCTCCAGTCTCTGGAGTGGGGCTTGAACCCACGAGCTTCTGACTCAGAGGTGAGAGTGCTTTCACTGAGCCACAGCTGACATTTAAGGAACACGCCCTTGGGGCGGCCCGGGCCATTCAATTAGATCATGTCTGATCTGCACCTCAACTCCATTTTCCCGCCGCTGTTCCACATCCCTTGATACCCTTACCCAACAAAAATCTATCAATCTTCTTCTTGAAAGCTCCAATTGACCCCCAGCATCCACAAACTTTTTTTTTTGGGGGGGGGGGGGGGGGGGGGGGGGGGGAGTGCAGGGAAGAGATTTCCCACCAGGAAATAGTTTCTCCGTATCTACCCTATCGAATCATTTTATAATTTGAAACACATCAATCAGATCACCCAGAACAGCAAACTTCTTTACCCAAAGAGCGGCGAAAACATGGAACTCGCTACCACAAGTTGAGGCGAATAGCATAAGGGGGAAGCTAGATAAACACATGAGGGAGAAAGAAATAGGAGGATATGTTGATGGGGTTAGATGAAGAGGGGTGGGAGGAGGCGCCTGTGGAACATAAACACTGGCATGGACCTGTTGGGCCGAATGGCCTGTTTCTGTGCTGTAAAATCTATGTAATTCAGCTTGTAGAAAATAAAACTGAAGAACCTTTAAATTTATTAGGAAAAAAACCACATTAACGTGAATCTTTCCAACTTCCTCAGACTTCATACAATCGACCTGATTTCATCCTTTGAGGGAAAGCTCTGCAGAATTTCTCGAACTGCAGCGTAAAGTTTCGTCACCTACCCAAAAACCCCCCTAGTGTGTTGATGCCCTCCTTTCGGTGGCAACATTGAATTAAAAGGGAATACTTGCTCATCCATTCCACCATACATCCCAATTGATAGAGCTGCCCCATAGGACAAAGTAGTCCTAGCCTGCATGGGTGAAATAATACACTACAAATCGGGGTCCTATGACGTACGTAGAACCCCGAATGTCATTTTGAGGTAGTACCGGCATTAAGCGGCCTAACCAGCTCTCTACTTAAAGGGACCGCTGAAGGCCGCTCAAATAAAAAACACGACAAAGAAGTTTTTAACCTTTATTTTTGAGGAGCTCCTTTCATCTGCCATGTGTCTGCCTATTTCACTAATCTGTCTCTGTCCTCTTGAAGTCTGTTACTATCCTCCACATTTCCAAGTTTCCTGTCATCTGCAAACTTTAAAATTATAACCTCTATACCCAAGTCCAGGCCATTAATATATCAAAAAGAGCAGTGGTCCTAATACTGACCCTTGAGGAACACCACTGTATACTTCCCTCCAGTCTGAAAAACAACCATTCACCACTACTCTCTACTTTCTGTCCCTTAGCCAATTTTGTATCCATGCTGTCATTCCCATCGGCTTTAATTTTGCCAACAGGTCTATTATGTGATACTTTATCAAATGCCTTTTGAAAGTCTATATGCACAACATCAACTGCAGTACCCTTATCAACCCTCTCCATTACTTCATCAAAGAACTCAATCAAGTTAGTCAAACATGATTTTTCTTTAATAAATCCGTGCTGACTTTCATTTATTAGCCCAAACTTTTCCAACTGCCAATTAATTTTGTTCCAGGTTATTGACTCTCAAAGTTTCCCCACCACCGACATTAGGTTCACTAGTCTGTAATTTCTGGGTTTATCCCTCTCCCCTTTTTTGAACAGGGGTGTGACATTTGCAATCCTCCGGCACTGTTCCCATATCTAAGGAGGATTGGAAGATTGTGGCCAGAGCCCCTGCAATTTCCACCCTCAGTAAACTTGGACGCATCCTATCTGGACCGGATGACTTTTCTATTTTAGAGTAGTGCCAATCTTTTAAGTGCCTCCTCTTTATCTATTTTTATTCCATCCAATATCGCTACTACCCCATCCTTTACTGCTACAATGGCAGCATCCTCTTCTCTAGCGACGACAGATGTGAAGTATTTATTTAGTGCTTCAGGCATGCCTTCTGCCTCCCCAAGATGATCTTTTTTGTCCCTAATCGTTCCCACCCTTCCTTTGACTACCCTTTTACTATCTATATGTTTATAAAAGACTTTTGAGTTCCCTTTTATGTTAGCCGCTAATAAGAACATAAGAAATAGGAGCACGAGTAAGGCATACAGCCCCACCAGCCTGCTCCGCCATTCAATAAGATCATGGCTTATTTGCGACCTCAACTCTATCTGAATAATCTATTTTCATACTCTCTCTTCACCCCTCTTATTCCCTTTTTTTTTAAGATCTCCTCTGCACTTTCTGTATTCAGCCTGTTTCTCTACTGTATTATGAACCTTACATTCGCCATAAGCCTCCTTCTTCTGTTTCATTTTAATCTCGATATCTTTAGTCATCCAGGGATCTCTAGCTTTGGATGCCCTTCCCTTTCCCCTCGGTAGGAATGTGACTACTCTGTACCTGAATCAACTCCTCCTTGAAGGCCTCCCATTGTTTACTGTTTAGCCTGCCAATTTTTGATTCCAATCCACCTGGGCAAGATCCCTTTTTAACTCACTGAAATTAGCCCCCTTCCAGTTAAGTATTGTCACATTTGATTGTTCCTTGTCCTTTTCCATAACTATTCTAAACCTAATGATATTATGATCACTACTCCCCCACTGAAACATGCTCCACCTGCCCCACTTCATTCCCCAGCACTAGATCCAGCAGTGTTTCCTTCCTTGATGGGCTGGAAACTCAATGTTCCAGAAAGTTCTCTTGTACACATTTCAGGAATTCCACCCCGTCTTTGCCCTTTACACTGTTACTGTCCCAATCTATATTGGGATAATTAAAGTCCCCCATTATCACTACTCTTATAGTTCTTGCGTCTTTCTGTAATTTGTCTGCAAATTTGCTCCTTATCTCCTTCCCACTATTAGCTGGCCTCTAGTATACACCCAATAATGTAATAGCTCCTCTATTGTCCCTTAATTCTAATCAAATAAATTCTGTCTTTGACCCCTCACCATCACCCCTTTCTATGTCGTTGGTTCCCACATGGACCACGACTTCTGTGCCATAATAGTTTCTTTGATCAATACTGCAAACCCCCCTCCTCTCTTTCCATCCCTACATTTCCTGAATAGCTGGTAGCCAGGAATATAAAGTACCTAATCCTCCCCTTCTTTGAGCCAGGTCTCTGTTATTACCACTATATCATAATGAGATGTCAAGAGAGTGAGGAACTTAAAGTAATTAATATTAGTAAAGAAAAAGCCGACAAATCCCTTGGACCCGATGGCCTACATCCTAGGGTTCTAAAAGAGGTGGCTGCAGAGATAGTGGATGCATTGGTTGTGATCATCCTAAATTCCTTAGATTCTAGAACGGTCCCAGTGGATTGGAAGGTAGCAAACGTAACACCGCTATTCAAGAAAGGAGGGAGAGAAAACAAGGAATTACAGGCCAGTTGGCCTGACATCAGTAGTCGGGAAAATGCTGGAATCTATTATTAAGGGCGTGGTAACAGGGCACTTAGGAAATCATAATATGATTAGGCAGAGTTAACATAGTTTTATGAAAGGGAAATCATGTTTGACAAATCTACTGGAGTTTTTTTTGAGGATGTAACTAGCAAGGTAGATAAAGGGGAACCAGGGATGCAGTATATTTGGATTTTCAAAAGGCATTCGATAAGGTGCCACACAAAACGTTGTTAGACAAGATAAGGGCTCATGGGGTTGGGGTAATATATTGGCATGGATAGAAGATTGGATAACGGTCAGAAAACAGAGAGTAGGAATAAATGGGTCATTCTCAGGTTGGCAGGCTGTAACTAGTCGGGTGCCACAAGGATCGGTGCTTGGGTCTCAGCTATTTACAATCTATATTTATGACTTAGATAAAGGGACCGAGTGTAATGTATCCAAGTTTGCTGACGATACAAAGCTAGGTGGGAAAGTAAGGTGTGAGGAGGACAGGAAGAGTCTGCAAAAGGATATAGACAGGTTAAGTGAGGGGCAGGAAGATGGCAGATGGCGTATAATGTAGGGAAATATGAGGTTATTCACTTTGGAAGGAAGAATAGAAAAACGGAATATTTTTAAATGGTGAGAGACTATTAAATGCTGTGTTCAGATGAATTTGGGTGTCCTTGTACATGAAACACAGAAAGTTAACATGCAGATACAGCAAGCAATTATGAAGGCAAATGGTATGTTGGCCTTTATTGCAAGGGGATTGGAGTACAAGAGTAAGGAAGAGAGTAGGAATAAATACAAAGATCAACAAAGGGTCACAAAACAGATAGTAAGAGCTACAAAAAGAGAGTATGAAAAGAAACTTGCAAGGGATATCAAAACCAATACGAAGAACTTTTATAGTTACATTAGGAAAAAGAGGGTGGTCAGGAGCAGTGTTGGCCCCTTAAAAACTGAAAGTGGGGATATTGTCATTGACAATGGGGAAATGGCGGACATATTGAACGATTACTTTGCATCAGTATTTACAGTAGAAAAAGAGGATAGCATGCCGGAACATGTGGTTTTCCAGGACACAAAGTGTTCTGGAGTTCCCGCATGGCACAGGACGTGCATGCGACGGGCCCCAGCTGTCCTGCCATGTTTGCTACAGTTATTTAAACTGTTTGTTTAGTTTTAAGGCAATTTACTGTTTATCTAACACTAAAACACTAACTCCCAAGAAACACTAACCAACCACTAAAGACACTAACCACTAAGAATAATAACCACTAAAAACACTAACCAATGAACTAAATACTAACTGACTTATCTTCGGCACTCGTCCTTGTCTTTTGACGTCACTTTTTGACTTTTTCTCGATTTTTTGATTCTTCACGTGGCCCCCTTTATCCTCCACTCGGTCTTATTTTTCAATCTTATGTATTTAAGTTTTAAAAGTTGATAGATTAGTTTATAGTTCCTTGGTTTAAATCACGTAGCACCTACTTCCCACACTCACCAAATTCCCAGTTGAAGGTCCTCACTCTGTTAACAATTCACTCCGTTAAAGGTTCACACTCAGTCTTTACCACCCTGTTTTTTCTCCTCATCTCTCCCGATTCTTTTGCTAATTATCTTAAATGTGTGGCCTATGCTCCACCTGATAGTGGAAACAGTTTCTCCTTATTTACTCTATCAAAATCCCTCCTAATTTTGAATACCTCTATTAAATCATCCCTTAGCCATCTCTGCTCTAAGGAGAACAACCCCAGCTTCTCTAGTCTCTCCACATAACTGAAGTCCTTCATCCCTGGTACCATTCGAGTAAATCCCCTCTGCACCCTCTTCCAAGGCCTTGACATCCTTCCTAAAGTGTGGTGCTCAGACTTGGACATAATACTCCAGCTGAGGCCTAACCAGTGATTTATAAAAGTTCAGCATAACTTCCTTGCTTCTGCACTGTATATCGCTATTTATAAAGGCAAGGCTCCCAAATGCTTTTTAAAAAAAAATATAGCCTTATCGCCTTGTCCTGCCACCTTCAAAGATTTGTGTGCGATCTTTATCAGTGATATGGTGGGTATCATTAAAAGTGACATTGTTCTCTTTGCAGATGATACCATCCTGTACAGAGTGCTTACCCACTACACAGGCAGCAACCAAACAAGTGCCTGATGTGAGAGTGAAGGGAAAAAAACTCAATTCTGTAGTGCTGACAATGCCAACATAGATTTGGCATTTACTTCTACAGCTTCACTGTAAAAGTAGAGATGAGAGTAAACTACAATGGCAGTGGAGGAAACATAGGGAGTAGCTATAATGTATGCTTTGACAAGGAAGGACCAGGGCTATGGAATGGGCAAATAGTTGTTTTTTTTTAAAAATGAATTTTGTGAGGGACGTGCTGGTGAATTTCACATCTCAGGCATCCTGGGAGTGAAATCAGCTTTTGTCAGTAGCGTGAACCAGCAGCCCGTTTCATATGGTACTCCATTAAAGGAACTGATAGGGTAGATAGAGAGGAACTATTTCCTCTGGTGGGGGAGTCCAGAACAAGGGGGCATTACCTTAAAATTAGAGCTAGGCCGTTCAGGGGTGATGTCAGGAAGCACTTCTTCACACAAAGGGTAGTGGAAATCTGGAACTCTCTCCCCCAAAAAGCTGTTGAGGCTGGGGGTCAATTGAAAATTTCAAAACTGAGATTGATAGATTTTTGATAGGCAAGGGTATTAATGGTTACGGAACCAAGGTGGGTGGATGAAGTGAAGATACAGATCAACCGTGATCTAATTGAATGGCAGAACAGGCTCGAGAGGCTGAATGGCCTACTCCTATGTAGTTAAATGCAGAATAAAGCTGCCTCTTCTATGACCTAACAATGTACCTCAGTCCCAATCTCAAAAGAAGTCCTCCTCCCCCAATGAAGTGCCAGTCGTTTTTTTTCCAGCCTCCCAGAGACCTTTTTCCAGAGGGTCACTTAGCTCCCCCTCCTGCTGGTGTCCAGCGGCCGGAGCTAAATATATGACCTGCATAGATAGTAAACTCTACCTCGTACTGGACCTCACGATAATACCACCAAATTCTGCTGGATGAAGAACTCGGAGTCTGTGATTGCATTTTAGTTGATTTAAGCAAAATTAAACACTGACTCCCTCAAAAAAAATTATCCTGCTCATGCACAAATCAAGATTTCACCAAAATAAAGATGAGTGTGTTTTTTCTGTGTCTCTGAATTAGGGGGGAGATTGAGGAGAGAGAAAAGAAGAAAAGGGGAAGAGAGAAAGGAGTTGCCATCGTTCATGATTGATTGATTGATTGATTGATTGATTGGGTTTTGTTAGCCATTATTCAGAAAAAACTAACCATGTGGAAAGCTATGTTTAAAAACTTCCACAAATCACAATGTGATGAGTGATTCATGAGGGTTGGCAACTCAGTGACAAAGTAATAGCAAGAGAGACGCCGAAAAAAACACTCATCTTTATTTTGGTGAAATCTTAATTATCCTGCTCATGCACAAATCTTTTTTGTGGGAGTCAGGGTTTAATTTTGCTTAAATTAACTAAAATGCAATCGCGGACTCCGAGTTCTTCCAGCAGGATTTGATGTTGTTATCACGATGTCCAGTGAATAATATCCATGCAGGTCATATGTTTCGCCTCAGGCGCGGGGGGGCCAGCAGGAGGCGGAAAACGTGGGTCTTATTGCCACATGCTGGGAAGTTGATTATGTAATTAAATAGAAGCTATAAACCTCAGTCAGATTAGTAGGGGTAACTCAATTAATCATTAATTTCCATTTTCCACTGGGAGAGGAAGTCTCTCTCTCTCTCGTGGCAGAAATTAAGAGTTCTACTGTTGTTGAATAAGGAACGATATTTAGTTTAACATGTTCTAATGAACCCACTCTTTCCTTCTTTAAGCTGCCAAAGGTGTTTTTATAAGGATTTTGCAATATTTACAACAGCCATCCAGCCTATACCACCATTTTGTTCATCATGACAGCTCTTTCTTTTTTAATCCCAACCCGCAGTCATGAGGAGACTGGGTAAACTTGGGTAATAAATGATAAAAAAGACTACGAATGCTGGAAATTTGAGATGTCAGAAAATACTAGAAATGGACAGCAGGCTTTAAGGAGCGTCTTGAAAGGAGGAGAGCGAGGTAGAGAGGCGGAGAGGTTTTAGGTTCCAGAACTTAGAGCCTAGACAGCTGAAGGCGTGGCTGCCAATGGCCGCTATCTCTTACCAACAAGGCCGGTGGAATAGCCTTGCTCCTTTGCAAGCTTGACGAAGGTCGTCTCGTTCGTGGGAAGTCCACCTGACCCGGCTGTAAATAGGTAGACGCCAGCTCTCTGGATGGTGGTCATTCCTGAAAGGGAGAGAACACACTTGGCCCATCACTTTTAAGAATGCCTGTATACTGGAAATTTTTTTTTTTTTAACGTTGCGGATCTTCCACGCCATTGCTCACAGTGGGTTGGATAATACGCCATTTAATAATGACAAGAGCATTAAACCATGTGACACACAGGGGAAATGAGGTTATTCGCCTTGGTAGGAAGAATAGAAAAACCAAATTATTTTTTAAATGGTGAGAAACTATTAAATGTTGGTGTTCAGAGAGATCAGAGCGTCCTCGTACTAGAAACACCAAAAGTTAGCATGCAATTAGGAAGGCAAACGGCATGTTGGCCTTTATTGCAAGGGGGTTGGAGTACAAGAGTAAGGAAGTCTTGCTACAATTGTATAAGGCTCTGGAGTACTGCGGACAGTTTTGGTCTCCTTATCTAAGGAAGGGTACACTTGCCTTAGAGGGGGTGCAACGAAGGTTCACTACATTGATTCCTGGGATGAGAGGGTTGTCCTATGAGGAGAGTTAAGTAGAATGGGCCTATACTGTCTGGAATTTAGAAGAATGAGAGGTGATCTCATTGAAACATACAAGATTCTGAGGGGGCTTGACAGGGTAGATGCTGAGAGGTTGTTCCCCCTGGCTGGAGAGTCTAGAACTAGAGGGCATAGTCGCAGGATAAGGGGTTGGCCATTTAAGACTGAGATGAGGAGGAATTTCTTCACTCAGAGGGTTGCGAATCTTTGGAATTCCCTACTCCAGAGGGCTGTGGAAGCTGAGTCGTTGAATATGTTCAAGGCTGAGATAGATAGATTTTTGGACTCTAGGGGAATCAAGGGTCTGGGCATCGGGCGGGAAAGTAGAGTTGAGGTCGAAGATCAGCCATGATCTTATTGAATGGCGGAGCAGGCTCGAGGGGCCTTATGGCCTACTCCTGCTCCTAGTTCTTATGTACACAATGTATTAAAGTACACGGATTTTCTGTAGCAGTCACTGGATCGCGATCAAAGGGTGGAAATTCTGACTGATTTTTTCCACTTACAAGCCTGGGTGGTGGTGCCTGCTTTATAACCTCACTAACACTCCAATCAGGATCAAATAACCCATGGACCAGGATCAAACAGAGGACCGTCTTGGCCTTTATAGGTGGAAGATATCGAGGCCCTGGAGAAGATGGAGCAGAGCAATTAAAATGATAACCAGTCTTAGGGTTCTTAGTTACCAGCTTAGGCCCAAGGAATAGGGGCTATTTTTATTAGCTGTACATAAAGTAGATAAATCACCTTTGTTCCCTTTTTGAACCTTTGTTCAAAAAAGGGTGTAAGGATAAACCCAGCAACTGCAGGCCAGTCAGTTTAACCTCGGTGGAGGGGAAACTTTTAGAAACGATAATCCGGGACAGAATCAGCAGTCACTTGGACAAGTGGGGATTAATAAAGGAAAGCCAGTACAGATTTGTTAAAGGCAAATTGTGTTTAACTAACTTGGTAGAATTTTTTGATGAGGTAACAAGGGAGGATCGATGAGGTCAATGCAGTTGATGTGACGTACATGGACTTTCAAAAGTCATTCGATAAAGTGCCGTATAATAGGCTTGTCATCAAGAGTGAAGCCCATGGAATGAAAGGGGCAGTAGCAGCATGGATACAGAATTGGCTAAGTAACAGGAAACAGAGAGTAGTGGTGAACGCCTGTTTTTCCGACTGGAGGGAGGTGTACAGTGGTGTTCCCCAGGGGTCGCTACTAGGACCACTGCTTTTCTTGGTATATATTAATGACACAATTTCTAAATTTGCAGATGACATGAAACTTGGAAGTGTAGTGAACAGAGAGAAGGATAGTGATAGACTTTGAGAGGATATAGACAGTCTGGTGGCACGGGCAGACATATGGTACATGAAATTTAATGCAGAAAATTGCGAAGTGATACATTTCGTAGGAAGAATGAGGAGAGGCAATATAAACTAGAGGGCACAATTCTAAAAGGGGGTCAAGAAGAGAGATTTGGGGGTATATGTGCACAAATCGTTGAAGGTGGTAGGGCAGGTTCAGAAAGCGGTTAAAAAAAGCATATGGGATCCTGGGCTTTATAAATAGAGGCACAGAGTACTAAAGCAAGCCAGTCATTATAAAATACTGGTTTGGCCACAACTGGAGTATTGTGTCCAGTTCTGGGCACTGCACTTCAGGAAGGATGTGAAGGACTTAGAGAGGGTGCAGAAGAGATTTACGAGAATGATTCCAGGGATGAGGGACTTTAGTTACGTGGATAGACTGGAGAAGCTGGGGTTGTTCTTGGAACAGAGAAGGTTGAGAGGAGATTTGATAGAGGTATTCAAAATCATGAAGGGTCTAGACAGAGTAGAGAGAGAGAAACTGTTCCCATTGGGGTCAAGAACCAGAGGACATAGATTTAAGGTGATTGGCAAAAGAACCAAAGGCGACATGAGGAAAAACTTTTTCACACAGTGAGTGGTTAGGATCTGGAATGCACTGCCAGAGGGGATGGTGGAAGCAGATTCAATCATGGCTTTCAAAAGGGAACCGGATAAGTACTTGAAACGAAAAAATTTGCAGGGCTACGGGGATAGGAACTAGCTGGATTGCTCTTGCATAGAGCTGGCACAGACTCAATAGGCCGAATGGCCTCCTTCCATGCTGTAACCTTTCTATGATTCCACAATTAGAGAAGCATGGGCTTCGCGAGATATGATGGAGGTTGGTAAAACGATGAAGGGATTTGATTCTATACAGTTGTTGAAGGTGGATCGGGATGGGAAAACTAGAGGGCAAGCATACGAAATATCCAGGCAGAGCCAGGTTAGATGTTAGGAAGTATTTATTTTCATACAGAGACGTCGTCCTCTGTAACACATCGTTGAAGCATGCAGCGAGAATAGATTCCCTGCACAGCCTTTCAAAGGGAATTGGACAAGTTCCTGAGAGGAGAGGCCTTTTCCAGTTGGAGGATAAGTTTGCAAGGTAGCTTGATAAATAACGATTTGTGAGTCTCCTGGAGTTTTGCTCAACTGTGTTCAGGAATCGCAGAGGAATTTCCCAGAATTTTTTCCTAAATTAGCCTCAGAGGTTTTGCTTTTCTCAGGAGACTGCATGACCATGGAGTGGGTAGATGGTGCACTTGATAAGCCTGATGGTCTTTTTCAGTCTTTCTTTTCGTACACCAAGCAGTGTGTTTGCCCAGTATTAAGGTTCATCCTGCAAATTAAATCTCACGGTTGCCAGTTTCCTCATTTGGATTTCAAGTCCCACTCCATGACTTGATAACATAATCCAGACTGACGCTCCTGTGCAGCATTGCATTATTGAAGGTGCCATTCTTCATCGGAAAAGCCAGACCGAGGTCTGTTGGGAAACATCGCGGGTGAGTAAGGCCATCAGCCCACCTTATTCAATCCATCCAAAAAATTCCTCATTCGAGGGGGCGAGGCCGAGCGCGCAGGCGAGAGAGGCCGAGCAAGCGGGCGAGAGAGAACGACTGATCTCAGCTGCCCCAATGGCTGAGACTTTATCTGGTGAGTAACTAAGCCAATGCATGCCAAGTTCAATCCGTGGTCTGTGCTGAGCTAGCTGATCTGAACCACGTAGCCTCAGCATTCTTTCAGCGTGTTGGGGCTGGTGCTGGGGTGGGGTGGGGTGGGGGAGGAAAGAGGAGGGAGGAGAGATAAAGGAAAAAAAAAACTGGCCAGGGTTCTTGCAACCAATTGCTATTTGGCAACCCCCCCGCCTGAATAGTGCAGCGAAGGATACCAGGCCATGTTTGGGCTTGGCTGCCAGCCATTGACTATAGTCTGCTGCCACCCGGACAAGTATAAAATGTCCTTGGATTTGATTTTGATCAAGTATCTGACCGATTACATCATTGCCTTGCACGGTGAGCAGCAGGGCACAATTGGCTTTGCGAACTTGAATTTACATAACACCGTTAACAGACAAAAACATCCAAAAGCACTTCACAGAGGTGTAGTCAGACAAAAATAGACAAGGAAGGAGATATTGCGGGGGGGAGGGTAGGTTGACCAGAGAAAAAAGTTCTGATGAGTTTAGCTTAAAGATCCCCATCTGAACTCAGAGGCTACTGAATCTCGACCAAACCAGATCCCTTGCACCTGCTCTTTCACCCACCCACCTCCAAAAATCTCAACCTCCTCCTGTCGGAAGACTGAGCCTCCCCGCCACCCCACCACTCCCCAATCCTCCTCAGCTCCTTCCCAGAGTGTCTGTAACACCCCTTACCACAATACCCAGATGCCTACCTGCCCCAGTCCAATGCTGGGGTTTGTAACTTCCCACTAGCCCAATAATCAAAAAGGCTAATGGAATGTTAGCCTTCGTAACTGGAGGGTTAGAATGTAAAGGATGGGGGGGGGGGGGGGGGGAGTTTTGCTACAGCTACATAAAGCCCTGGTTAGACCACATTTGAAGTACTGTGTACAGTTCTGGGCAACGCACCTTAGAAAGGATATATTGGCCTTGCAAGGTGTGCAGTGTAGATTCACCAGAATGTTACCAGGGCTCCAAGGGTTAGATTATGAGGTGAGATTACATAAACTAGGCTTGTATTCCATGGAATATAGAAGGTTAAAGGGGTGATTTGATTGAGGTTTTTATGATTTTGAAAGAAATTGATCGGGTAGATAGAGAGAATATTTTTCCACTGGTGGGAGAGTCTAGGACAAGGGGACATAACCTTAAAATCAGAGCCAGGCCATTCAGGAAAGAAGTTGGAAAACACTTCTTCACGCAAAAAGGAGCAGAAGCTAGTTCAATTAATAATTTTAAATTTGAGATCGATAGATTTTTGCTAGCCAAGTATATCAAGAGATATGGAGCCAAGGTGGGTGGATGAAGTTCGGACGCAGATCAGCCATGATCTTATTGAATGGTGGAACAGGCTCGAGGGGCTGCATGGCCCACTCCTGTTCCTATAGCCCAAGTTCAAAAGGGAATTGGATAAATACTTAAAGGGAAAAATTTACAGGGCTATGGGGAAAAAGCAGGGGACTGGGACTAATTGGATGGCTCTTTCAAAGAGCCGGCACAGGCACGATGGGCCGAATGGCTTCATCCTGTACTGTACCTGCTATGATACTATGAAGTCCTGACACTGCTGCATTCAGAGAGAGACACACAGACAGGGAGAGACACAGAGAGAGAATGACACGAATAAAGGCAATGATAAAGATAAAAACAGAAAATGCTGGAAACACTCAGCAAGTCAGGCAGCATCTGTGGAGAGAGAAAGAGTTAATGTTTCAGGTAAATGATCTTTCATCAGAACTGAAAGAAGTTAGAGATTTAACAGTTTATAAGCAAGTACAGAGCCAGCGAAAGCAGAGGTGGGGAGGAAAGAACAAAGGGGAAAGTATGTGATAGGGTAGAGGGCAGGAGTGATTAAATGACAAAAGGGATGATGGTGCAAGGCAAATGCAGGTGGTAATGAGACGAGTAAAGAAATAAAAGATGGGTCCAGAGTAGATGTAAATGGTTACAGCACCTGCTGTCTGAAAAAAATGGAAGCAGTGATTATGGTCTAAACTTGTTGAACTCATTGTTGAGGCTGGAAGGCTGTAAAGTGCCAAATGACAAAAGGTAATTTGGTTAACAAAACATGTCTAATTTTCATGATTTTGATTATGTTCTCCACGAGTTTCAAAATTTACTATGACTAATCCATGATTTTGCTCAGACATTTATCAAGATAAGATCACAGCTCTAAGCTTAGGAACTTGGTGTTCAGTGCCCTCAGAATAGGAGGAGGGACAAGATTCTAGGACAACTCGGGTGGCTACAGTCGACTCAGGACTCCCACGATCGTGAACAAAAATCTAAAAAAACACCCAGACAGATAGGTGTTGAACACTGAACATCCAGTGAAAGGTAAAGGACGTCAATAGGCACAGTCAGGAGCCAGTGAAGGGATCTGAGGCGTGAAAATAAATTCTCCAAAACCTTGTGAACAGCATGAAGCTTCAGGTAGACCTGGTAATATAAAAAGGAGACAGACAGATAGAAATACTCGCATTTATATGGCGCTTTTCACGACCTCAGGACATCCCAAAGCGCTTTACAGCCAATTAAGTGCTTTTTAAAAAAAAGTAATGTGGGGAAATGCGGCAGCCAATTTGCGCACAGCAAGCTCCCACAAACAGCAACGTGATAATCACCAGATAATCTATTTTAGTCATGTTGGTTGAGGGATAAATATTGACCAGGGAGAACTCCCTAGATCTTCTTCAAAATAATGCCGTGGAATCTTTTCGTCCACCCGTAAGGGCGGATGCGACCTCGGTTTAATGTCTCATCTGAAAGACGGCACCTCCAACAGTGCAGCACTCCCTCGATACTGCACTGGAGTGTCAGCCTAGATTTTGTGCTGAAGTTCCTGGAGGGGGACTTGAACCCACAAACTTCTCCCTCAGAGGCAAGAGTGCTACCCTCTTGAGCCGCAGTTGACACCTTAAATTCAATTTAAAAGGGAGCACCCTCGAGAATTAAATTTAAAAAAAAAGAGGGCAAGCAACAGATTAAAAGAAATAAAGATCACTTGAAAAGTTAAATCAAAGGGGTCGATGAGAGAATTAAGATTACAAGGGGAGCAAGTTGGTGAAGTATAATTAAGATGAAGGTTATGAGGGTTTTTTTGGTGTGGGATATTTGTAAATGAGATAGCCTAGTTTAATAGAATGTCAAAGAGCTGCAAAAATTAGCTATAGATTAATACGCTCAAGGAAAGGGTTCTGGTTTTACAGTGAAAGGTACAGGAATTTACAAATGCAGACAAAAGTGAAGGGACTATCGAGGGCAAATGAAGTTTGCTAGAATCAGTAAGTGAGTCATCACAGGTCGGTGGAAAGGCTGAGCTAGTATTAAATCTTGATAGGAAATCATCAGGGATCAGAGCTGGAGATTGGTAGAAACAGGATCAGGATGCCATGAGAGGACCACCCAAGAAAAAAGGGTCACTAGTTGGATTAGAGTTGGTAAAAGTAGCAAGAAAGGTAACAAAGTCTGTGAAGCCTTAGTACTGCACTGGAGTGTCAGTCTGGATTTTGTGCTCAAGTCTCTGGAGTGGGACTTGAACCCACAACCTTCTTAGCCCAGAGACAATGCTGCAATTGTGGTGCCCCAACAGCTTTCCACTGTTGTGTACTTTGTTTGTTAACAATGTTACATTGCTTTAGTTGCACATGAACCTACCCGACCTAACCGGATATCTTCCCGTCAGAAAGGCGGCTCTGCTTGGGGTACATATTGCAGCTGCAGCTATATGCTGGGTCAGCATCACTCCGTCCTTGGCCAGGCTGTCTATATGGGGAGTCCTGCAACAAGGAGGCAAAATGCATTATCAAGAAAGTTTTTCAAAAGAACTGGAGAGTTGAGAAAAACACACAAAAGTCAGTTTAATGCCAGTGAAGTACATTATGTATTTATGCTGCTTATGCAGGAAAGCAACCTTGTGGATCTGTATGGTACCATGGGAGGCCATAGTTAAAGCTAGCAAAACAATAGCTGCACGGTGTCGATTATCCATATCATTGGATGTACAACTCATGGGTTCTGCAACATAATTCTAGGTGCATTATTAGCAATAGATCGTCACTTCCCTATTTCAGTATAAATTGCACCTACTTTACAAATGTTTTCCCCTCCCACCCCCCTTATCATCTTTAATTGAAGTATTGGCCACAATTTGGAACTACACAATTTCAGTGAAAACAGCCCTACATCAGAGGTTCGTGTTTGTGAATTAGAGCCTGGAGAAAATGAGGCGATTCACCCTGGGCCTTTTTTCCCCCCATTTGGCCAAGTTAAAATCGTCCCCTATGTGTCTATTGGACAGTTCCAGTTTTGATCCAGTAACTGAGGGGTTTCCTACAGAGTCCTGTCTTCCTTTGCCGTCCCTGTGGATGGTCACCCACTCCTCCCTGTCTACACCATCCCCGTTTCCTGAACTGAACAGAAACCCTTAATTCTCTTTGATGCTGCAAAGTGCGGCCAATGGCTCCTCGAGTCCTCTGCTCCAGAGACTCCACTGCCTCCAAGGATCCAAAACAAGCTCAAAGCACAAGATTTCCCTGCTCTACCATACCTCTTGTGTTGATCTTGAAAACATCGATAGTATTAGCCTGAAATCCCACTAGCACCAAACTTTCGCAAGTATCAAAGTCTGATCACTTGCTACAAGTATTAGCTTTCGGAGGCTTCCTCCTTCCTCAGGTAAATGAGGAAGGAGGAAGCCTCCGAAAGCTTGTGAATTTAAAATAAAATTGCTGGACTATAACTTGGTGTTGTAAAATTGTTTACAATTGTCAACCCCAGTCCATCACCGGCATCTCCACATTACAAGTATTAGAGAAAAAGACTCCTGTCTGACTACACCTCAAGACTGAAGTCCCTCTAAGGGTAATTCCCTCAGAGGAAGCTTCTCACAATTCTGGCCTTTCACTTGCTCGAAACTGATCTCTCGCTACTCAGCTCAAATTTATACAGTCTTAATTGATGCAATAGCCCTAATTGTCCAAGGAAAACAACAGCCAATCAGAGAACAGCTAATCAAGTGTTTTTTTAACCAATTAATCAGCTATTACAGGCTCAAATGGGCCTACAATTAAGTCCATCACGTTAACAAGTTTAAACAGCTCCTCGTACTGAATAGGTAAAATGGCATAAATGAAACTCAAAATACAGTAAAGTAAATAAGTGGACATTTCAGTACTGATGTTCCAATCACTCTGGCTGAGGCTAAACTTTATACTCTTCTGGCCTTTCACATTCAACTGGTCACTAGCAGCTTCAGACTCTACAAGTGTTTTTGTCCCCATTGCACACTTTGGGATCCCTAACGCTTAACTGCAGCTAGTCTCCCTGGATTTAGGTTGGTACGGTATGGGAACAGAGTGTGCACTCACTCCATATCAAGTGATCAGAAACTCTACACTTGTGGCTTTTTTTTGTAGCTTGGTTTGGAGACTCTCAGTACAGTGATGTGTTTCTGTGCATTTCAGGCACCCAGCTGACTGAACAAAATATATAGTTCAGAAGGGACAGGCTTCCTACTGAAACAAGGCGAAGACGAAAAGGTCTTCGACCTCAAACTTTAGCTCTGTTTCTTTCTCCACAGATGCTGCCTGACTTGCTGAGCTTCTCCAGCATTTTCTGTTTTTATAAAAGAGAGCGCACTGGCTGGGGCAGAGATCACGCCATACAAAAAGATAGATGCCAAATGACATAATTCATGGTCATTGTGCTCTCCTGAACTAGTTGCAATCGCCTAGGGGTGTCGGAGAAGGATTTTCCAGGTTTTTCGCCTCTCCCAGGAGATTACAGGACTTCTGGTGAGTAGGGAATGTCCGAATCCAAGGTATCACAACCATATGGGATAGGCTAGATGGACCTACTGGGCTTTTGCTGACCGACAGTTTCGCAGGTTCAAAAGAAGATGAATGCATGTTCTGTAGGGCAACTTTAAAGTGGTTTTCCAAAAAAACACTTTCAGATGACACAAAATAGTTACCTCAGTTTATTTGTACATCACTTTATGCCAGTTTACAGATGTCACAAAGACCCTTAAAAGATCTCTGCGATCCTCCAATTCTGGCCTCTTGTGCACCCCCGATTTTCATCGCTCCATCATTGGCGGCCGTGCCTTCAGTATCCAGGCCCTAAGCTCTGGAATTCCCTCCCTAAATCTCTCTATCCCTTTAAGATTCTCCTTAAAACCTACTTCTTTGACCAAGCTTCTCATCACCTGTCCTAATATCTCCTTATGTGGCTAGGTGTCAAATTCTGTTTGGTAACACTTCCGTGAAGCACCTTGAGACGTTTTACTACGTCAAAGGCGCTATATAAATGCAATTTGTTGTTGTTGAACATTTCTACCTCTGCAGCCTTCGTCCTACTGAAAGGTCTGCTAGCAAGATAAGGTTCTGAACTCGGGGGAGATCCTGGCTCGTTAGGGATCAGAGCCACACTAATCAGGGCTGAGTCAAAATGGTCTCGGTGTTGTCTTCTACTCCTAGCGTAAAGGGGGCAAACGTTCCCTTGGAAAGATCGTTCAAGCATCAGAGAGCAATGTGGGACCCTGGGAGCAGCTGCCTGCAGGTGGAGAAAGGGAATAGGATCCCATTCACCAAGGTGGGTGCCACTTTTGAGAGGCAGCAGGTTGACGCTGCACAGGAGGGGGGGAAAAATGTCAAACTGTCAACCAGACTGGAACAAACTCAATTCACCTGCATTGGATACATATTAGACCAATAAGTCATGTCAGAACTCTTAAAAGAAGATAGATCAGTGACCAGGCACGCCATCAGGATATCGGTCATTCCGATCGACAACTAACCCACAATGATTTCAAAATAACTTGGAATTTTTTTTTATTCATTCATGGATGTGGGCGTCGCTGGCAAGGCCGGCATTTATTGCCCATCCCTAATTGCCCTTGAGAAGGTGGTGGTGAGCCGCCTTCTTGAACCACTGCAGTCCGTGCGGTGAAGGTTCTCCCACAGTGCTGTTAGGAAGGGAGTTCCAGGATTTTGAACCAGCGATGATGAAGGAACGGCAATATATTTCCAAATCGGGATGGTGTGTGACTTGGAGGGGAACGTGGGGGTGGTGTTGTTCCCACATGCCTGCTGCCCTTGTCCTTCTAGGTGGTAGAGGTTGTGGGTTTGGGAGGTGCTGTTGAAGAAGCCCTGGCGAGTTGCTGCAGTGCATCCTGTGGATGGTACACACTGCAGCCACTGTGCGCCAGTGGTGAAGGGAGTGAATGTTTAGGGTGGTGGATGGGGTGCCAATCAAGCGGGCTGCTTTGTCCTGGATGGTGTCGAGCTTCTTGAGTGTTGTTGGAGCTGCACTCATCCAGGCAAGTGTAGAGTATTCCATCATATTCCTGACTTGTGCCCTGTAGATGGTGGAAAGGCTTTGGGGAGTCAGGAGGGGAGTCACTCGCCGCAGAATACCCAGCCTCTGACCTGCTCTTGTAGCCACAGTATTTATATGGCTGTTCCAGTTAAGTTTCTGGTCAATGGTGACCCCCAGGATGTTGATGGTGGGGATTCGACAATGGTAATGCCGTTGAATGTCAAGGGGAGGTGGTTAGATTCTCTCTTGTTGGAGAAGGTCATTGCCTGGCACTTGTCTGGTGCGAATGTTACTTGCCACTTATGAGCCCAAGCCTGGATGTTGTCCAGGTCTTGCTGCAAGCGGGCTCGGACTGCTTCATTATTTGAGGGGTTGCAAATGGAACTGAAAACTGTGCAATCAGCGAACATCCCCATTTCTGACCTTATGACGGAGGGAAGGTCATTGATGAAGCAGCTGAAGATGGTTGGGCCTTGGACATTGCCCTGAGGGATTCCTGCAGCAATGCCCTGGGGCTGAGATGATTGGCCTCCAACAACGACTACTATCTTCCTTTGTGCTGGGTATGACTCCAGCCACTGGAGAGTTTTCCCCCTGATTCCCATTGACTTCAATTTTACTAGGGCTCCTTGGTGCCACACTCGGTCAAATGCTGCCTTGATATCAAGGGCAGTCACTCTCACCTCACCTCTGGAATTCAGCTATTTTGTCCATGTTTGGACCAAGGCTGTAATGAGGTCTGGAGCCGAGTGGTCCTGGCGGAACCCAAACTGAGCACTGGTGAGCAGGTTATTGGTGAGTAAGTGCCGCTTGATAGCACTGTCAACGACACCTTTCATCACTTTGCTGATGATTGAGAGTAGATTGATGGGGCGGTAATTGGCCGGATTGGGTTTGTCCTGCTTTTTGTGGACAGGACATACCTGGGCAATTTTCCACATCGTCGGGTAGATGCCAGTGTTGTAGCTGTACTGGAACAGCTTGGCTAGAGGCGCAGCTAGTTCCGGAGCACAAGACTTCAGCACTACAGCCGGGATGTTGTCGGGGCCCATAGCCTTTGTTGTATCCAGTGCACTCAGCCATTTCTTGATATCATGTGGAGTGAATCGAATTGGCTGAAGACTGGCTTCTGTGATCGTGGGGATATCGGGAGGAGGCCGAGATGGATCATCCACTCGGCACTTCTGGCTGAAGATGGTTGCAAACGCTTCAGCCTTGTCTTTTGCACTCACGTGCTGGACTCTGCCATCATTGAGGATGGAGATGTTTGCAGAGCCTCCTCCTCCCGTTAGTTGTTTAATTGTCCACCACCATTCACGACTGGATGTGGCAGGTCTGCAGAGCTTTGATCTGATCCGTTGGTTGTGGAATCGCTTCGCTGTTTAGCATGCATGTAGTCCTGAGTTGTAGCTTCACCAGGTTGGCACCTCATTTTTAGGTACGCCTGGTGCTGCTCCTGGCATGCTCTTCCACACTCCTCATTGAACCAGGGTTGATCCCCTGGCTTGTTGGTAATGGTAGAGTGAGGAATATGCTGGGCCATGAGGTTACAGATTGTGCTGGAATACAATTCTGCTGCTGCTGATGGCCCACAGCGCCTCATGGAAGCCCAGTTTTGAGCTACTGGATCTGTTCTGAATCTATCCCATTTAACACGGTAATAGTGCCACACAACACATTGGATAGTGTCCTCAGTGCGAAGACGGGACTTCGTCTCCACGAGGACTGTGCGGTGGTCACTCCTACCAATACTGTCATGGACAGGTGCATTTGCAACAGGTAGATTGGTGAAGACGAGGTCAAGTAAGTTTTTCCCTCGTGTTGGTTCGCTCACCACCTGCCGCAGGCCCAGTCTGGCAGCTATGTCCTTCAGGACTCGGCCAGTAGTGGTGCTACCGAGCCACTCTTGGTGATGGACATTGAAGTCCCCCACCCAGAGTACATTCTGTGCCCTTGCTACCCTCAGTGCTTCCTCCAAGTGGTGTTCAACATGGAGGAGGACTGTCTTTTGTATGCCTTTCCTAGCCACTGATTGCTCCCTGGATAGTAATTTGTTGCACAAGTCCATTTGTTTAGCAACGATTTAAATAAAAAAAACACACCAAAACCAGTGAGTAATGAATCCTGCCAGACCTGCTGGTTCAGTGTTTCAGCGTTAGTGGCTGCGTTTCGTAATACAGAAGTGAGTCTTGCCAATTTACTCACTTCCTCCCACTGGTAATATGCTGATAACAGGAACAGATCCTTCCAAATAACACTGAAAGCACAATTCAAATAAATTGACTTTTCCACAGCTGTTTACGCAAGGCTGTACATTTTATTTTGAAGTGCAATTCAAAAGAACTTGCGATAAGATATGTGACTTTTTAAAAACTTTGTTGCATTGAACAAAAGTACTTCCAATTTTTAAGGACTGCCCTGCTGCCTACCAATTTTTGTCACTCTTCTCCTGAAGGTGCCGGCTCCTGCTCGGCAGCAGCTCCACCAGTGCCTCACCTATGTTCTTCATGGTTTTCTGCATGGCTGCTCTACTGGTGATCTGATTGTCTATGTCACAACAGCTCTGCTCTTGAACACAATGGCGAAAGACCGGTCATTACCTTGGACGTCGCCAAAGCCTCTTGACAAGAGTCAGGTACCGTGCGCTTAAATGCAAGCTGGCCCAAAGATTCTAAAATTTCTAAAAGTGTCCTGGCTGATACATATATCCCTCAACCAACTCCCAAAATAGCTTATCTGGTCTTTTACACATTGCTGTTTCTGGGATCTTGCTGTGTGCAAACTGGCTGCCGTGTTTCCTACATTACAACAGTGATTACACTTCAAAAGTACTTTATTGGCTGTCAAGCCCTTTGGGACATCTTGAGGTCGAGAAAAGTGCTATTAAATGCAAGACTTACTTTCTTTTAAAATGTAAACCTGAAAACAAAAGGCTGTTTAAAAATAAAAGTTTATTTCCCTCCCTCACCAATTTGTGCTTCATGATGCGGAGCTCTTATTAAAATTTCAAAGAATTCATCAGCTGCAAACCAAATATCACATCTCAAGCCACGAACCCATCCCCCGTACTATACCTCGGTGTCATTTTCCAGCATTTAAACCTAAACCAACACCACCAAACACAGATTATCTGATCATTATCACGTTGATTTCAATAACTTCAGATCATAACCACTGCTCCCATTTTTTCGGTCAGCTAGTGCTGGTAATGGTTCTGCTGCTGCCATTTACAGCTACTCCTGATCAATCTTTTGTTTTTTAAACCTGTCCCATTACCACCTTTCTTGCCTTGCACCATCATCTCTTTTGTTATTTAATCACTCGTGCCCTCTACCCAATCACAGACCTTCCCTTTAGTTCTTTCCTTCCCCCCCCCCTTAATTGTCTGGTTCTGTACTTGCTCAAAAACTTTAACTAACATTTTCCAGTTCTGATGAAAGGTCTTTGACCTGAAACGTTAACTCTGTTTCTTTCTCCACAGATGCTGCCTGATTTGCTGAGCCTCTCCAACATTTTCTGTTTTTATTTCAGATTTCCAGCATCAGCAGTATTTTGCTTTTGATCCATTCCTATTTGTGGGACCTTGCTGCCACGTTTCCTACATTACAATAGTAACTACTCTTCAAGAAGTACTGCAGTGGCTGAAAAGCCCTTTGAGACGTCCTGAGGTCGTGACAGGTGCTATATAAATGCAAGTCTTTCTTTCTTCTTTTACTAGACCTTCTGAACACTTTTTAAATCTTGTTGGATTTGTTTGAATTTTTTAAAAAGAGTGCTCACTGGACTTTCCGAGCACTTCAGTTACAGATACTGAGAGAAGCCCTTGTCCACGTGTGTTAGAACGCATGTGCAGACCACTCTCCTCAGCAGGAGGACTGGAATTCCAGTCAGCCAATGCTGTCAGGCTGGAGTGCCACAGGGCAGCTACTGGCAATAGCTGCAGTATAAAAGCTGCATTAAAATACTGATCTAGGCATCACAAGTATTTCACAACGCAAGAGTTTAAGTACAAAAACACTGTACGATGAACTTCAAACCTGAGGGTACTGTTTCCGTAACATCCCAGGTCTCCAATACCGAGGTCATCTGCCATGATAAAAACATAGTTGGGCTGCATGCTGGCACTTTGCCCCAGATTTCCTATTGCCAAGTGGAGCAGAAAGAAAGGCAGCAAGACCTTCATGTTCCTAAAAATAAACAAAGCCAGCGAGATTAAATCTCACATAGTTAACCTCTCTCATAGGATACTGAATAATCTTAGCTGAGACCCCCCCCTTCCACCCCCCCAATCTACAGAGTGGAACTCATTTCTTTACCGTTCTCTACTCCATCAAACTCGCTATTTGACTCTAGACAGTTGTTATCGATAGGCTGTTCCATAATGGGGGGGGCGGGTACAGCAGTCAAAACTTATCCTGTTCCTCATTAATGCCCATACACATTCCCACTTTCCAACTGGGGGGCATTGGATAGTGATCAGCAACAGGAACAATGGCTGGTTTCCACATCTACCCTTCGTCATCCAGGTTGGTGAGGTACATCCTATTGCTCCCACTGACACCTCAGCTAACTCAGCAAATATTAGGGATTGAACATGGGATCTTCCTGATCTGTCCAGGCTTAGCTTCACATTAAAGGACACAATTCCCAAGCAGCTATTGGAGAGTCCAATCATAGCCTTCTTATGGAAAAGATCTACTTGTGTGCTTGCAGCCGCTAATTCATCACTGAACAAGCATTAAGTACGTAGTCCAAGACAGAATAAATCGTACAAGCTTTCAATCAGAGGGGGTTTGATAGTGAGAAAACTCTCCAAATGTTCTTATTTTGACGATTAAACTTAAGGAGTGGTGGTGAACTAGAAACAGATTGAAAGAGATAACAAAAAAAAAAGCTAAATTTCACCATAAATATATTTTCATCAGATTTGCCTGATGCGCACATATATGCAAAAGAAAAACATTGAAATCAGAAAATTACTGTGTTTCATAGGTTTTTGTTGTGGCAAAGTGACCAGAATCGAACAGTACCTCAATGTTGAGTTATATTATACTTGGTACAAACTCAACCCAGTGTGTGTGTGTGATGACCTCCTGGAAAACACGACTCACGGTTCTACTGGAAAACCTCTTTATCCACCCACATCCTCCCTCCACTATACCTGGGTAAATGAGTAGGGGGACATAGCCCATATATATATATACACACACACACACACACAGAAATACATGATAAGGCAAAAGAATCACCTCATAAAACGTTGGAAGCTGTTGGAAGTAAACCTTCTGCTCTGCAGTCTGCCACCCTTGAGCTCTCTCTCACCTGTGATCCGCACACCTTTACCTGTTGGATTGAGCTCATGTCTCGCCCCACCTCCCCTCCCCTATACAAAAGTTGTGGAGATGCCGGTGATGGACTGGGGTTGACAATTGTAAACAATTTTTACAACACCACGTTATAGTCCAACGATTTTATTTTAAAATTCACAAGCTTTCGGAGGTGAATGTTGTGGACTGTCAGGTGGTGGCCGACTGAAAGGAGAGCCAAGAAGTTTATATTTTTTTTTAAAAAAAAAGAAAACTTCGACATCAGGTCGATTTGTTTCTTATGTTTGGGTGTCTTCCCACGTCACTGACTTCAGATAACAGAAACTAGGATTGAAGACGGTGCCTTTGGTTTCTTGGATTTCAAAAAATCGTATTTTATGGCGAAGGCACCGAGTTTTTAAAATCTACAGCTTTCTGTCATAATAATGTGATAGAATACAATAAGAGGAGGACGTTTCTCCCTTGTCCCCGAGGTGTATGAGCAGCATTTCCTTCATTTCCCGCCTCCCTCCGACTAATACTAACTCTGTGAGGCTGCTGATCGGCCCGCTCTTCCTCACTCTCCTGCAAATGGCGGATGGAAGATGCGCCGGTTACCGGCCGGTCACTCACGTCATCTTCGACATGGACGGGCTTCTCCTGGGTCAGTGACCGCCGATTTTAGCACCGATCCCCGTGTCAAAGGTTTACTGACGGGCGACACTGCCTGTCCTTAACTCTTTCTTCCCCGCCGCTGTATCAGCGGCTCGCCGCTCCTCCCCGAGTGAGCATAACTCCCTCCGTCACTCCACCCGCCTCCTCCCCCCCCCCGCCAACCGTCACTCCGCCCGCCTCCTCCCCCCCCCGCCAACCGTCACTCCGCCCGCCCCCTCACCCTCCACCAACCGTCACTCCGCCCGCCCCCTCCCCCACCACCACCAACCGTCACTCCGCCCGCCTCCCCGCCAACCGTCACTCCGCCCGCCCCCTCCCCCACCACCACCAACCGTCACTCCGCCCGCCCCCTCACCCTCCACCAACCGTCACACCGCCCTCCCCCACCAACCGTCACTCCGCCCGCCCCCTCCTCCCCCACCAACCGTCACTCCGCCCGCCCCCTCCTCCCCCACCAACCGTCACTCCGCCCGCCCCCTCCTCCCCCCACTAACCGTCACTCCGCCCGCCTCGTCCTCCCCCCACCAACCGTCACTCCGCCCGCCTCCTCCCCCCCACCAACCGTCACTCCCCCGCCTCCTCCCCCACCACCAACCGTCACTCCGCCCGCCTCCTCCCCCCCCGCCAACCGTCACTCTGCCCGCCCCCTCCTCCCCCCACTAACCGTCACTCCGCCCGCCCCCTCCTCCCCCCACTAACCGTCACTCCGCCCGCCCCCTCCTCCCCCCACTAACCGTCACTCCGCCTGCCTCGTCCTCCCCCCACCAACCGCCACTCCCCCGCCTCCTCCCCCACCACCAACCGTCACTCCGCCCGCCTCCTCCCCCACCATCAACCGTCACTCTGCCCGCCCCCTCACCCTCCACCAACCGTCACTCCGCCCGCCTCCTCCCCCACCATCAACCGTCACTCCGCCCGCCTCCTCCCCCACCATCAACCGTCACTCCGCCCGCCCCCTCACCCTCCACCAACCGTCACTCCGCCCGCCTCCTCACCCTCCACCAACCGTCACTCCGCCCGCCTCCTCCCCCACCAACCGTCACTCCACCCGCCCCACTCCCCCTACTATCCGTCACTCCACCCCCCCCACCAACCGTCACTCCACTCCCCCCACCAACCGTCACTCCACCCAACCCCTCCTCCCCACCAACCGTCACTTCGCCCACCCCCCTCCCCACCAACCGTCACTTCGCCCACCCCCCTCCCCACCAACCGTCACTTCGCCCACCCCCCTCCCCACCAACCGTCACTCCGCCCACCCCCCTCCCCACCAACCGTCACTTCGCCCACCCCCCTCCCCACCAACCGTCACTCCGCCCACCCCCTCCCCACCAACCGTCACTCGATGGCTGCTGCCCAGAAAAAAATGCACACCCGAATTTCTTGATTGCTTTTGCCGCAGCCGTGCTAAACCTGATCAAATCCATTCGTAAATGAATTCTAGAGGCTCTCTCCTTTACTCTTGTGCACAATAGCTTGTCTCTATTTGTTTTAAATGATAAAAATTTGTGCTCTTGGGAAATACTGCCAGAGCATCTGAAAGTGCTTTTGTAAGTACTTCTCGCTTAAGCACCATCATTCAGACATACCGGAGCAATAATGTTTTCTTGCACTGTTTATGGAATAAGCATTATTAACAAAATACCTGCTGTGCCCAAAACCAAAGCTTAAAGTTGTGTGGCAAACACCCAAATTGCTGCTGACTTGGAAATTCAAGTAAAAAAAGTCAGCTTTTAGCTTCAGTCTGTCCAAAGAACCTGGCCTCCAAAGTAGGGAATGTCGTTTTTTTTTAAAAAAAAGATTTGCATGTCCGTAACACCTTATCATAGCTCTCAAACATTAAAGAACTTTATGTACAATGAATTATTTTGAATTGCATAGCGCAAGATCCCACAAACAACAATGAGAGGAATGACCATTTAATGTGGTGTTGGTGGAGGGGAAATTATTGCCACAGATTCTTTAACATTTGCCTGACTTCCGACAATGCTGCACTGCAGTATCAGCCTAGAAAAGCCATGTATGTAGCATTCAACCATATCCAGCACGCTTCACTTCAAATTGCCACATTTTGCTACAGGTGCAAGAAATCATAAGCAAGAAATCTTTTTTTTTCAAAAAGAGATAGAAAACCAGTCATTTTCTGCTGTTTTTTTTTTCTGACCTTAACCAGAGGAGCAAGGGATTTACAATCAGCTGGCAATCTACAGAGAAACAATTGTAGTCTAATTGACCCATGTTGTACCTAAGGGGAAATTCGCATGTGATTGACCTCAGGATGTGCTAACTTCTAGCACCTGGACTATGTATCCTTTAACGGACAAGCCCATTCATGTGCAGCTCCATCATAGCAGCAGAATACTACATCGTGCAAGATCTGGTACAGTGCTCCTAGTCCTTATAAAACATCGTAATCTCTGACTTAGAATGCCATGGGAGATTTGCCAATATAATATACATAATAGCTGCTCCTAGGCCATTGTCACGCCCCTCTAAGCCACTGCTAGCATATATATTTACGAGAGTAACTCAGGGATACCTCTTCTCTTGCGTGATTGTTGGTGTGTGCCCTTTGCTATGAAAAATTAAGCTCTACTTCTTTGTTTCTGAAGTAATAAAACTCCGTTTCTGTTCTCCCGGCAGCTGTGACTCTGCCTCTTATCTGCTAGTCATCAGCTTGGCCACAGGCAGATATTTTCAGTGGGCTGCTTGCATCCCCTTCACATCATTGCAGAGATAACAACGGGTGGTGGGGTGATGGGAAACTACTGCTTCGGACCTGAAAAGTAGACATAGACATGTTGAATTGTAGATACTAGAAAGAAAGGAAGACTTGTATTTATACAGCCCCTTTCACAACCTCAGCACATCCCAAAGCGCTTTACAGCCAATTAAATACTTTTTGAAGTTGTAATGTAGGAAACATGACATCCAATTTGCGCACAGCAAACAGCAATGTGATAATGACCAGATAATCTGTTTTTTCTTTTAGGTGTTGGTTGAGGGATAAATATTAGCCAGGACACCAGGGAGAATTCCTCTGTTCAAAATAGTAAGGAATCTTACAACACCTGGTTATAGTCCAACAGTTTTATTTGAAAATCACAAGCTTTCGGAGGCTTTCTCCTTCGTCAGCCTCCGAAAGCTTGTGATTTTCAAATAAAACTGTTGGACTATAACCTGGTGTTGTAAGATTCCTTACATTTGTACACCCCAGTCCATCACCGGCATCTCCACATCTTCGAAATAGTGCCATGGGATCTTTTAGTTCCACCTGAGAGGGCAGACAGGGCCTCGGTTTAACGGGAAAGTAAGCTGTGAGGAGGACAAAAAGAGTCTGCAAAGGGATATAAACAGATTAAGTGAGTGGGCAAGAAGATGGCAGATGGAGTATAATGTGGGGAAATGTGAGGTTATACATTTTGGTAAGAAGAATAGAAAAACAGAATATTTTTTAAATGGTGAGAAACTATTAAATTTTGGTCTTCAGAGAGACTTAAGTGTCCTCGTACAAGAAGCATAAAAAGTTAGTATGCAGGTACAGCAGGCAATTAGGAAAGCAAATAGCATGTTGGCCTTTATTGCAAGGGGGTTGGAGTACAAGAGTAGGAAAATCTTACTACAGTTGTACAGGGCTTTTAGTGAGGCCTCACCTGGAGTACTACGTACAGTTTCGGTCTTCTTATCTAAGGAAGGATATACTTGCCTTGGAGGCGGTACAGTGAAGGTTCACTAGATTAATTCCTGGGATGAGAGGGTTGTCCTATGAAGAGAGGTTGAGTAAAATGGGCCTAGTCTCTTCTTTAGAAGAATGAGGGGTGATCTCATTGAAACATATAAGATTATGAGAGGGCTTGTGAGTGTAGATGCTGAGAGATTGTTTCCCCTGGCTAGAGAGTCTAGAACTAGGGGGCTTGGTCGCAGGATAAGGGGGCGGCCATTCAAGACTGAGATGAGAAGGAATTTTTTCACGCAGAGCGTTCTGAATCTTTGGAATTCTCTGCCCCAGAGGGCTGTGGATGCTGAGTCATTGAATATATTCAAGGCTGAGATGGATAGATTTTTGGATTCTAGGGGAATCAAGGGATATGGGGATTGGGTGGGAAAGTGAAGTTGAGGTTGAAGATCAGCCATGATCTTATTGAATGGCGGAGCAGGCTCGAGGGGCCGTACGGCCTACTCCTGCTCCTATTTCTTATGTTTTTAACATCTCATCTGAAAGGCGGCACCTCTGACAATGTTATTCTGAGCAGCAGAATAATACATTGTGCATTACGCAATCTCTGACACTCTCTCAGTACTGCACCGTAGTGTTGGTCTAGATTTTGTGCTGGAGTGGAACTTGACTTCTGACTCAGAGGCGACAGTGCTACTACTGAGCCAGAGCTGCAGATACTGTTATGTTCATTTTGTACACATCAAGATCCCACAAACTGCACCAAGAGAAATGACCACTTAAATCTGCTATTTGTTGTGCTAATGGTTGAGGCAGGAATGTTGCCCAGGAAACCGTGAGAGCTCATTGCTCCTCAAATAGTGCTAACAGAGATTGGGAGCAGTCAGAGGATATGTTCTTTTATAAGAACAGGAGCATAACGCTGCGTAATGCGCAATGTATTATTCTGCTGCTCGGAATAACATGAAACAAGCTCTCCATGCTAAAATCTGAACGGTAACCAATAATCTTAAAAGACGCCAATGAACGGACCAACCAATTTGAAGATGGCACCAATAGTTAGATCTCAGAAAATGGTGCTTCAGTGACAGAAAAAATATTCTTAATACTGTATGTAGATATATTCTCTGTGACATTACCTAGTCTAACCCTCTCCTGTCAGCTGACCACATTACAACCATGCTGTGAAACATGGCTCACCTCTGTCCTGCGATGACAAACTGCACGGCAATATTGATGATTTAACAACAGTAAGTGAAACTGGAAACAGTAGAAAATCCCTACAGAAAAGAGTTAGAAAAGAAACTATCTGTATTATGAAAAGTAATCAGTTTCTGGGGTGTGTTCAAGGCTGTAATCTGTTCTTGATGTTAAAAAAAACATCTATGAACCACAATAGATCAATGAACCACATATCCAACCTGCGAGCACTCATGGTCTATACGGTACTATGCCATACAGAGCAGGAAGGTGCCAGGTTTGATGTGTGAGTTAGCTGATCTCGTCTGGGGGGCAGTGCTATTACAGGACTCAGTGCCCATGGACTGCAGAGAGGAATATCAGTCAGGTTTGCAGTTTCGATTACCATTCAGTCACTTTTCCTGGAAAGTGTGTTTGTATGCGGACATCTGGGGCTCGATTTTAAAACGGAAGTGCGGGTGCGTTGGGGGTGGGGGGGAATGAAGAAAATTGGGATTTCCAGGACCTGGCAGAAATCCCTGCTCCAACATGCGTAAGAACGCGCATGACCCAGAATCATCTGGGTGCGCGTGCCATTCCCGAGCCCGGAAGTCCCGCCGGCAATTAAAGCCGGCGGGACGATATTTAAACAAGGAATTCAAGTACTTAAAGTACTTGAAATGTACATAAATCTAATTAAGAGTGAAGGCAAGCGATTTCAACGCTGCCTCAGCATGTTTCCCGTGCTGTATGAAACACGCCATGGGGAACGAGTCACATTTCATCTGGCAGCCATTTAGACATTTAAATCCCTGTTTGATAGATGGGGATAAAAAATGAGTTATTGCAGCAGGGCACTCAGTTCTCTCGGACAAACTTTTGGCTGGGAGATCTCTGTGTTTAGACTGAAAATTCTTGGTTTCCACTCAGAATTGTTCTGTTTACACATATTTACCAACTTTTCGGACCCCCTCAAACTGACACCATCAGGATGGGGGGGCGCGATGGCTGCATTCACCAGTACCTCCGAGGACGAGGAACATCACCATCCTCGCCAGACACGGCGTGCACTTCCATCACTTGTAGCTCCACAATACAGTGCTGCAACACAGGCACCTGCACAAGAGCACAGAGGGGAACAACAGAGGGAGCGACGTTGCAGGAGGCACTACCCTCGTCAGAGGGTCTGCAGACCGAGGCTCAGCTTCCTGGGCCTCACTGAGGAGCAGTGCATACGGAGGCTGAGAGTGAGTTGCCAGGTGGTTGCAGACATTTGCAGTCTCCTTCATGCCGAGCTGCTCCTGGCTGGGTCTGGCGGCATCTCATTACCCGTCGCTGTTAAAGTAACCACTGCTCTCAACTTCTTTGCCTCCGGATCATTCCAGGGAGCCATCGGTGACATTGCCGGGGCCTCTCAGTCATCTGCACACAAGTGCATAAGGCAGGTCACCGACGGTTTGTTTCGTAGGGCCTTGCAATACATCAACTTTCCCATGGACGACCTCAGCCAGACAGAGAGGACAGTGGGATTCCACTCTGGCTGGTTCCCCAAGTGTACAGAGTGCAATCAATTGCACGCATATAGCAATCTGAGCATCTCCACACGAGCCAGGACTGTTCATCAACAGAAACGATTATCGCTCATCAACGTTCAGCTCATTTGTGACCACCGCAAAAGATTTCTTCACGTCTGCGCCAGATTCCCTGGCAGCTGCCACGATTCGTTCATTCTGATGGAGTCCAACATCCCGGGCCTCTTCCACGCACCAAACATCCTTAAGGGCTGGCTGCTCGGGGACATGGAATACCCCCTTCACATGTGGCTCATGATACCTCTGAGGAACGCCATCAGCGAGCAACAGCGTCGAAACAACGACACCAGGTCTATAATTGAACATGTGTTGGACTGCTGAAGATGCGATTTCGGTGCCTCGATCGATCTGGGGGAGCGCTTCAATACCACCAGCGAGAGTGGGTCGCATTATATCAGTGTGCTGTGTCCAGCACAACAAGGCGCAACAGAGAGGGGTACCGGTTGATGAAGCTCCATGCCCTCATCCACCATCCACATTGAGGAGGAGCAGGAGCAGGAGGAGGAGGATGAACCCATGGACAGAGCAGCGGCTCACCTGGCTGCTCATGAGGTTAGCGGTTCTCGTAAGATCAGAAAGTGAGCAGAGTCTAGTCCTCACACGACCTGGAAAGAGCAGCGCCAACACCAGACCCGCACCGCGCACCCCCCCCCCCCCCTTCTCCCTGCACAAATCAGTCCTGCAACTGCACATGCACCCATTGTAAAGTGACCCACTGGGTGGCATCAAGTGTCGCCGTTCATGATGAAGCACATGAAAGGGCGCTATCACAAAAGCCAATCAAGAGTGGGCAAGACGTGGCAGTAGTAGTGAGAATGATAACATTTAATGTGACTTTAACAAAACCCAAATATAAATGAAAAACGTGACAGTCTGTCAGACACCCTTGTGCATGCCCTTCATGATCACAAATCCTTAGCCTTTCTCTTCCTACCGCTTCTATGTGGTGCATCCCTTGTGGCTGCAGCAGAGATAGTGGCAGGTTGCTCATGTCCATGGCCAGACTGCTTAGATGCTTTCGGCCTACGCCCTCTGGGTTTTGGAGCGCATGAGGGCCTGATTGGACTCAGGCCTAATTGGACGTGATTGGAATCATTTGTGAGCTGTGCTTGAAGCTCAACGGAGGCTAGCCTTCTTTCCATCTCAGACATTCCCGCACTTACCTGCAACACTATCTCAGACGTTTCCAGTTACCTGCGACACTATCTCAGAGATTCCCTCACGTACCTGTGCCACCATTCCACTAATGCAGGAGTTGGACACCTCCATCCTCTGCACTATTGTGGAGAGTGTGCGTGGCATGTGTTCCAGTACCTCACAAATGTGCTGCTGTCCCTTGATCATTCTATTTTAAAGCATGGTCCCGGGGTTCAGCATCTGCGTCCAGCTGAACAGAGCTTGGAGAGGAGTACGCCCCCCGACATGGACTCTCCACAGCTGCCCCTGCCACCAATGTCTGCTCATGCTCACTTGTGTGTGGTGACTCATCAGGTGCCAACCTAACTAACTGAGTACTAGGACCCACCGAGTTGTGAGTATCTGACGGTGCACCCTCAGAGGCCGAGAGCTCTTCTGAGGAATCGCCCTTTCCCGTCACTGCGGTCGTTAAATGGCCTGTAAGAGAACAGAGGGTAATATTAAGCATCACAGATGTGTCATGTTGCAATGAGCATACTGAGGTGTTCAACATGCCAGTCATTGTTAACATCAATTCATGTGTGTGATGAATGTTAAAGTTGTGTCACCAGACGTTTGTGGGGTGCCAGTCTCGGCGTCCCCGACGGACACGCACTCAAGGTGCGGCTGATCTGCAGGGTCTCCTCCTCCACCTCTGTGAGGACCACTATTTGTTGTGGACCCCCCTCCGGTCCTCGCCCTCTCGCGTGCATTTTGCGCTCTCTCCTAGAAGGGGAGAAAGTACAGACGTGTGAGTGAGTGAAGATGAAGTGGTCAGCCGATGAATGCATTGCTTTGGGTGAGGCTGACCGTGAAAGAGGAGCATCGGAAGGTGAGTGTGAGACAGAGACATCGCATTGGATCAGGATTGGGGTGAGTGGCAGTGGTGGGGTCACAAATGGAGAGGTGAGGAAGTGCTCAGGAAGTGAAGGTAAGTTGAGGATGAGCCTTAAGTGGGTGTGAGGAGTGATGTGATGGAGTAGTCTTGGCAGTGCAGAATGACGTGAGGTGGGGGGTGGGGTGCAGGTGATGTGCGACACGGAATGCAGGAGAATCAGTAAGTGTACTCACTTTTGCTGGCCTAGTGAGGTCATTGAAACTCTTCCTGCACTGGACCCAAGCACGGCAGATGTTGCTACTGCTGGTGACCTCTGCTCCCACCTCGGGCCGGGCCTTCTTGGTGGCAGAGGCAGGGCGCTTCCGCCTGTCGGCCGGGTAAAATAGTTTCCTCTTCCTCCTCACTCCGGCCAGTAGCAGCTGAAGTGAGACATTGCTGAATCTTGGAGCAGTCTTGCCCCTGTGCTGCTCCATTGGGCCTTCTGGGACTTTGCTCCAGCAAAATCCATTGGAGCAATGGCGCTTTAAGTCCAGATGCTCCAGCTGACAGCCTGTCATGCGGATGCGAAGTCCGCCCACTGCGCAGCTTTCGGACGGCAAACCCGGAAACAAGGTTAAAGGGTACCAATTAAGTCGTGATCGCGTGGGGAACGATAAGTTTTTATTATACAGGTTTGCTGCGCGCTCATTGCCCCCCCCCAACCCCAGCTGCCATCCCGCCGCCCTTTTAAAATCGAGCCCTTGTTGTCTGGTGTGGCCAGGATTGGGCTTGTTTCCCCATTAGAGAACGGATAGAGGGAAAGTTGTGTGCAAATGGTTGGTATAATGATGAACTTTTCTTCATCCATATAAACATAAGATGTTGTGGTTATTTTCCTACTTGCACTGATGGGGAGAGGGGAGGGTTGGAATGTTTTGCAATGGAATATCACTTACTTTTCTGATTCTTGCATTTCTATCGCAGACACAGAAAGGCTGTACACTGCCGTGTTCGAAGAAATCTGTGATCGTTATAATAAGAAGTTTACATGGCAGTTGAAGGCCTCAATTATGGGCATGCAGTCTTTGGATGCTGCCAAAATTGTTTGTGATAAACTGGAACTTCCACTTAGTCCAGAGGAACTTTTGAAGGAATGTAACGTTCTACAGGAACGCCTATTCCCTTCTTCAGAGCTGATGCCAGGTAATTGTCAGTCAGCCACATCTTGTGCCATTAGAAGAATGAGAAGGCTCCCCCAATAGTTAAGCTGGTTAAGGCAATGAGTAGTTGTGCCATACAGACCAAGAAGAAACGAACTTGCGGGTATATGGCACCATTCACCATTCACATCCTGAGGACATCCCCACTTACGAGTAAAATCAGGAAGCACTTTTTCACACAAAGGGCAATGGAAATCTGGAATTCTCTTTCTCCACCCCCCCCCCCCCCCCCCCCCCGGCCCCGGGTCAATTGAAATTTTCAAGACAAAGATCGATCGATTTTTGTTAAGTAAGGGAATCAAGGGATATGGAGCAAAGGTGAGTAAATGGAGTTGAGGTAGAGATCAGCCATGATCTAATTGAATGGCAGAACAGGCTCGAGGGGCTGAATCGCCTACCCCTGTTCCTATGTTCACAGCCAATGAATTACTTTGGAGTGTAGTCATTGTTGCTACATAGGCAAATGTGGCCGCCAAATAGCAATGAGATAATGACCAGTTAATCTGTTTTAGTAGTGTCAGTTGGGAATTGAATATTGGCCATGGCAGCAGGGAGAAATTACCAGTATGCACTGAATCCACTGATTTTAATCAGGATGGCGGTACAGGGCATTAGAATTGGTCTCAGTGCCTTGGATTAGGAAGGGGAACATTAACCAGTGTGCCAGCTTCTGGTCACTATTAGGCAGCCATATTGGAAGTGCATGAGAACAGAATGTAAATTTATGTGATTTGTCTCTCCCCTTCTCTGCACCATCCCCGTCCTCCTACTGGCTTTGTTGCACATGACGAATGGCTGCTTGGGTGGCGTACCCCAACAGATTGATAGAAAATAGTAAATCATTGCTGTTTTTGCCGGTTTTTCCCTCAGGTGTAGAGATGTTAGTTTGTCACCTCCACAAACACAACGTACCGATTGCAGTGGGTACCAGCTCATCGCAACAGATGTTTGACCTAAAGACGACCAGGCACAAGAAGTTGTTCAGCTTATTCCACCACATCGTGTGCGGTGACGACCCAGACGTGAAGAAAAGCAAGCCCGAACCTGATACCTTCTTGGTCTGTGCTAAGAGATTTAAACCTCGGCCATGTTTCGTAAAGGTAAGGCAGTTTTTTCTGAAGGTGCTGATTCTTGCCAAAGTGCAGTTCTCCACAGCTGCCGCTTGCCTTTGATATGTTGCCCACCTAGTGAGCCTAGTAATACCTGCTGCTTACTTTCAAATTCATTATGAAGTTTTACCAAATTAAATATGCGATCTGAGCAGCCTGGATCAATGGGCAGAGAGGTGGCAGATGAAGATCAACAGTGTAAACTTATGATATTAGGTAGGAGAAGCAAGAATATGGATTACACATTAAATAGCAATGTGCTTGAGTCCAGTGTCTGCAGGCAGTAAAGAAAGCTAATAAAATGCTGGTTTGATGCTAAGCTATATGCGTGACTTACATTCTAAGAAGGTGAAGCTAAAGTTGTATTGGGCTTTGTTAAGGCCGCATCTAGAGTACTATATTCAGTTTTGGTCTCCATATTACAAGAAAGATGTAGAATCAGAGGGAGACGAGGGAAAGGCTATGAATTTAGACGAATAAGGAAAGGTTTTCTACGATGGGTCTTTACTCTGGAAAAGAGGAGCATGAGGGTGGATTTGATAGAGATCTTTAAAGTGTTCATGAGGAGGGAGAATTTCAATCCAGGAAAGTTCTTCTGTTGGGTACACAGTTCGAGGACTAAAGGACACGGTTTAAACTAAGGGTTGCGAAAGAAAATAGGAAACTTGGGCAATAGTTTTTTTTTGGTAAGAGGGTGATAGAATTGTGGAACAGTTTACCAGCTGGGGTGGTGGAACAGAGACAGGTAAGAAACTATATGATCTGACTTACCATAAGCATACCTGAGTCTTCATTGTCTTCGTGCAGCCTTCATTACTGTATCCACCCACTTTGCCTTCACCCTGGCCCTCTTAGTTGCCTCTCGCTCGTATTGTTACACCACGCCTTCCTATTACCCCTCCCCACTACCTTCAACCTCTTCCCACCACCACATTTATCATTCTTTGAAGAAACACTTAAGTTTGCTTGGTTTCCTTTTAATTTTTTTTTGGTCTACGTTTCTCCCCCTCCTGTCGCGAAGAAGCTGCCCTGCCCAAGTAGCCGTTCTTGTTGTGTGAGCCAGGACAGTGAGCATCAGCAGGATGTTTGACTGTGGAGAACGATGCAGTTGAGCCCAGTGCTGTCTTCAGCAATGTTCACACACACATACTTCCAGCTGAATTGACTGGCTAATTCAGTGCAAGTTCATCCACATGGGGCCTTATTGCATTCTTCAAAAGAGTTGAGGTGCAGTCAGTTTTGTTATTTGGGAAAACACAATAGCCATTTTGCACACAGCATAGGACTAAAGGTAGAGGGGTCAGAGGGGTGGAGGAGGGGATGGAAGGGAGCGATTGAAGAGGGGATAAGAGGGGAGTTAGAGGGAATGGGTAGTACGATGGAGAAGGGGTAGGGCAGGCACTGGAGCAAGGGGGTAGTGGGAAGGAGTCCGATGTGAAATTAATTTCGATGGTCTCAGTCTGGTTTCCAGTAGTAAACAATTTTACAACACCAAGTTATAGTCCAGCAATTTTATTTTAAATTCACAAGCTTTCGGAGGCTACCTCCTTCCTCAGGTGAACGATGTGGAAACCACATCATGGTTTCCAGTAGGCATGGAACATACATAAAACCGCTCCATATGCAGCACTAATTGGATATCTCACTCCAAGAGGCCTCAGGATGGCTGGCTGGTGTGGGAAATGGAAAAATGTCAGACTGGTACAGTAAACAGTGGGTGCTCTCCTGAGGTTGGGACAAAGTAGTGGGAACTTTACACAACTTATTCATGCTACACTTGACCTGAGAGAACTTGATGCTGACATTGGATGGCAGAAATGGAAAATATTTTATTCCCACTGGTAATGTCTCTCATCTTGATGAGCACACAGTTCACAAAAGAAAATAGTTAATAGTGATAGCGATATTGTTGGTTTTCCTGCATGTTTGCTGTAAGATAGGATGGATACAATACCAGTCTGCAATCATGATATTTCCCTTCACATTGCATCTGGATGCAGCTCAGTCAAGGTTGTCGCCTATTGAAAGATGTGTGGAGTAGTAAAGGAGAATTGTGATTAGCATTGTGCTGTTTTGCAAGGGTGATCTTTCTTTGCTTGAATTGATCCTGATGAAGTGTTTTACCTACTTGCTAAAGGAAATAATGAAAATGAATGCCCAACAATAAAAGAAATGTAGCAGCCTTGAAGCCTTCTGTGCAACATGGGGTTTGAAGCACTGAATGGCTAAAACAGCCCTCTTCTACCCAGTCTCCATATAAAATTCTTTTTAAAGTGGTACAACAACTTCATAAGTACTTTTTCTATCTGATTTGACTTGCTTGATGAATACACCTTCATTTCTTTTTCTTACCAATTCAACTTCCTCTCCCTCTCTCCTGAAGGTGCTGACTCATACTTGGTGGCTTGGGCACTCTCTGAGTACCTCTTAGAAATGGCCATACTTCCTGTGTGAACCCCCTTAGTGTTGGCACAGACCATGAGAGGCATTGAAGTTGAACCCCACCCTGTTCTCACCCAAAGCCCACCAGTTTGTGGCAGAGTTTCACTTGGTAATGATCAGGATCTTGAGCCTTGATTGATTTTTTCCCCCTTCCTAGCCCAGGGGTGCTGATGCCACTTTGTAGGATCCTTATTATTTCATAAGAACATGAGTAGGCCATATGGCCCCTTGAGCCTGCTCCGCCATTCAATAAGGTCATGGCTGATCTTCTACCTGTCCTTTCCTTCTACCTGTTGGTTCTGGCTCTCACCTCAGCTCCTACCTGCAGTTCCAAGCGTTGGGCAGGGGTTCATACCCACAGATTGAAAACCTTTCATCTATTAAAAAAATATAATAATTCACAAGTTAAAATGACCGTTGTGAAGTTCAGCACCAATGGGTGAATTTCCGCAGCAGAGCTCCCCTCTGCCCCCCCCCCCCCCCCCCCGCTGGGAAATTCACCCCCAAATCTCATTCATTGTTAGGTTACATCCACTTTAAGCACATTTGGCGTTCAATATACTAAAGACTAGGGCACAAAATGTTAAAAGGATTCGATAGGGTGGATACAGAGAAGCTATTTCCTCCGATGGGGGAAATCAAGAATGAGAAGACATAATCTTATAATAAGAGCTAGGCCATTTGGTGGTGTATATGGACTTTCAAAAGGAATTTGATAAAATGCCGCATAATAGGTTTGTCATCTAGATTGAAGCCTATGGAA
Source organism: Heptranchias perlo (assembly GCF_035084215.1). NCBI lineage: Eukaryota > Metazoa > Chordata > Chondrichthyes > Hexanchiformes > Hexanchidae > Heptranchias > Heptranchias perlo. The sequence goes on from NC_090330.1 coordinate 6,681,025, forward strand.
AAAGGGCAGTAACAGCATAGATACAGAATTGACTAAGTAACAGGAAACATAGAGTAGTGGTGAACGGTTGTTTTTCGGACCGGAGGGAGGCATACAGTGGTGTTCCCCAGGGTTCGGTACTAGGGCCACTGCTTTTCTTGATATATATTAATGGCTTGCACTTGGGTGTACAGGGCACAATTTCCAAATTTGCGGATGACACAAAACTTGGAAGTATCATGAACAGTGAGGAGGATAGTGATAGACTTCAAGAGGATATAGACAGGCTGGTGGCATGGGTGGACACGTGGCAGATGAAATTTAATGCAGAAAAATGCAGGAAGAATGAGGAGAGGCAATATAAACTAAAGGGCACAATTCTAAAAGGTGTTCATGAACAGAGAGATCTGGGGGTATATGTGCACAAATCATTGAACGTGGCAGGACAGGTTGAGAAAGCGGTTAAAAAAGCATACGGGATCCTGGGCTTTATAAATAGAGGCATAGAGCACAAAAGCAAGGAAGTCATGGTGAACCTTTATAAAACACTGGTTCGGCCACAACTGGAGTATTGTGTCCAGTTCTGGGCACCGCACTTCAGGAAAGATATGAAGGCTTTAGAGAGGGTGCAGAAGAGATTTACTAGAATGATTCCAGAAATGAGGGACTTTAGTTACGTGGATAGACTGGAGAAGCTGGGGTTGTTCTCCTTAGAGCCGAGACGGTTGAGAGGAGATTTGATAGAGGTATTCAAAATCATGAAGGGTCTGGACAGAATAGATAGAGAGAAACTGTTCCCATTGGCGGAAGGGTCAAGAATGAGAGGACATAGATTTAAGGTGATTGGCAAAAGAACCAAGGGTCATATGAGGAAAAACTTTTTTACACAACGAGTGGTTATGATCTGGAATGCATTGCCTGAGGGGATGGTGGAGGCAGATTCAATCATGGCCTTTAAAAGGGAACCGGATAAGTACTTGAAAAGAAAAATTTTGCAGGGCTACGGGGATAGGGTGGGGGAGTGGGACTAGCTAGATTTCTCTTGCATTGAGCCGGCACGGACTCGATAGGCCGAATGGCCTCCTTCCGTGCTATAACCTTTCTGTGATCCTATGATTTAAGAGGGAAATCAGGTAGCACTTTTTTCACACAAAGGGTAGTGGAAATCTGGAACTCTCTCCCCAAAAGGCTGTGGATGCTAGGACAATTGGAGTTTTCAAGACTGAGATCGACAGATTTTTATTAGGTTAGGGTATCAAGGGATATGGAACCAAGGCGGATAAATGGAGTTGAGGTACAGATCAGCCATGATCTAAGTGAATGGCGGAACAGGTTCGAGGGGCTGAAAGGCCTTCTCCAGTTCCTATGAGCATTGCTGATATTGGGTGGAGAAATGCTTTGTATGACATTCTTCACTCTGCTATTTTAGCAGAGGTGATAACCTATTTAAAATAAACAGGTTGTATTAAAGTAGCCGATAGAGGAATGTCAAATGTATACATTATATATTCGGATGCTAATATCACTATCAGTAACTTCTAGGCTCATACTTGATATAAACAGCATTAACTTTTCAATAAAAATCTAACTAAGCTTCTAAGCATTTGTTTTTTTATGTATAGATTAGACAAAACAAATAAGGGATAAGTGAAACTGGAATTCCTCACAAAATGCTCAACTGCAGATTAGTAATCACTTTGTGGCTCTCTAATTGGTAACTGACCGTGATTCACCCATTTGCGGTTGAATGATGTGAACATAATTCAGCCAACAGCGCAGCTTAAAGCATTACAATGTTAACAGACAGGGAAATACCTGCTGACAATGAAACTGCAGTTAACAGTTGAGTTAAATATTAAGTTGTTTATTTCTTTTAAAAACTACTGAGCTCTTTCAGCTTCACACCTAACTGGAGTGCTGACTGCACGTTAACCTCCCTCTGTGTAAATCCTGTTATCTCATCAGGTACTGGGTCTTTAATGCTCAGATTTTATAAACGTGCTTATTTTTCTCAATACTTAAGAACATAAGGAATAGGGGCAGGAGTAGGCCATGCAGCCCCTCGAGCCTGCTCCGCCATTCAACTCCACTTTCCTGCCCTATCCCCATATCCCTTGATTCCCTTTCCTTGGCTCAGATGGGTTAATTCAACACAGACTGGAGATTGAATATGGAACTGTTCTCATTTGATGGTTCAGTAACACATCATGCGGTACATTTATCCATTGGCCCATTAGGGCGCTTTACATGATTTTATAAAAGCTTCATTAATGTTCCCAAACCCCCGTCCCAAGACAGGAGCAACGCATGGCTTTATAGGCACTTGCTGATCTTTTCTTTACATACAACTACTGTACCAGTAGTTCATTGATCATCTTTTGGTACTTACCCTGCAGTGTACCTTCAAATTGATTTGAGGTATCCAGGCCACCCCTTAACCACTCAGCTCTAGTGAAAAAAGCCCCAACTCAAATACACGGTGCAGCAGAAAATCACAGTTGGCAGCTTGTATTGTGTCTGGCAAGGCCAGATCTGTGTGGTAGTAGTTGCACTGTACCCAACTTGACCTTTCAACTGGTTGGTGCAAGGCACAAGGGCCAAGCTTTAACAGCCAACAACCAGAAACACACAAACTCACCCTAAAAATGCAATTGTAGCTCTTCAGGAACAGATTCTTCCTACAGTTCCGATTGATGGGGAGCTTTGTCACTCCTTCCAATGTACTTCTGTTCACATAGAAAGAAGTCGGAAATTCACCACTGCTATGAACTGGTGAAACAATTTTGCTGCCAGCAGCACTCAGAATGCTGAAAGTCAACATCCAGCCAGATGCACGTCAGAAATTCCCATTAGCAAGGGGCCAGGCTGCCTGGCGTGGGGGAGAGGGATGAACCGGGGGAAAAAACCCACTTCCATTAAGGTTATGGACCGAATTCTGATGCGTGGTGAGGGGAAGCAGATGATGTGTCCTTTAAATGTGACCCCGGTCTTCAGTGACTAAAGGAGGAAGAGGGGCCAACGGCTGCTGTGGGGGGACTAATTTAGCCAGAGGGTGAGGGGCATTTCATTTTGGCATGTGCTGTGAAATGTTCCTGCTTGTAAGCAGAAGGAAGCAGTGCTGCATTTAGCTCTGGGGAATGAAGTGGAGCATGTTTCAGTGGGGGAGAATTTGGGGAACAGTGATCATAATATTAGGTTTAGAATAGTTATGGAAAAGGACAAGGAACAATCGAATGTGAAAAAAATTGCAGTGAGTTAAAAAGGGATCTTGTCCAGGTGGATTGGAATCAAAAATTGGTAGGCAAAACAGTAACTGAACAATGAGTAGCCTTCAAGGAGGAGATGGTTTGGGTACAGAGTAGACACATTCCCATGAGGGGGAAAGGATGGGCAACCAAAGCTAGAGCTCCCTGGCAGACTAAAGATATAGAGATTAAAATGAAACAGAAAAAGGAGGCTTATGGCAAATGTAAGGTTCATAATACAATAGAGAACCAGGCTGAATACAAAAAAAGGAGAACTTCTTGTGGAGGCAGAGGGCATGGCTGAGGTACTAAATGAATACTTCTCATCAGTCTTCACTAGAGAAGAGGATGCTGTCATTTGTAGCAGTAAAGGAGAAGGTAGCAGCGATATTGGATAGGATAAAAATAGATAAAGTGGAGATACTTAAAAAAGATTGGCAGGACTCAAAGTGGAAAGGTCACCCGGTCCAGATGGGATGCATCCTAGGTTACTGAGGGAAGTAAGGGTGGAAATTGCAGAGGCTCTGGCCACAATCTTCCAATCCTCCTTAGATATGGGGATGGTGCCAGAGAACTGGAGGATTCCAACTGTTACACCCGTGTTCAAAAAAGGGGAGAGTGATAAACCCGGCAATTATAGGCCAGTCAGCCTAACGTCAGTGGCGGAGAAACTTTTAGAGACAATAATCCGGAACAAAATCAATTGGCACTTGGAAAAGTATGGACTAATAAATGAAAGTCAGCATGGATTTGTTAAAGGAAAATAGCGTTTGACTAATTTGATTGAGTTCTTTGATGAAGTAATGGAGAGTGTTGATGAGGGTAGTGCGATTGATGATGTGTATATGGACTTTCAAAAGGCATTTGATAAAGTACCACAAAATAGACCTGTTAACAAAATTAAAGTCCATGGAATTAAAGGGACAGTGGCAGCGTGGATGCAAAATTGGCTACGGGACAGAAAGTAGAGAGTAGTGCTGAACAGTTGTTTTTTAGACTGGAGGGAAGTATATAATGGTGTTCCCCAGGGATCAGTATTGGGACTACTGATCTTTTTATATATATTAATCACCTGGACTTGGGAGTAGAGGGTATAATTTCAAAGTTTGCGGATGACACGAAACTCGGAAATGTAGTAAACAATGTGGAGGATAGTAACAGACTTCAGGAGGACATAGACAGACTAGTGAAATGGGCTGACACATGGCAGATGAAATTTAACGCAGAGAAGTGTGAAGTGGTACATTTTGGTAGGAAGAATGAGGAGAGGCAATATAAAAAAATGGTGCAGTTTTAAAGGGAGTGCAGGAACAGAGAGACCTGGCGATGTATGTACACAAATCTTTGAAGGTGGCAGGACAAGTTGAGAAGTCTGTTAAAAAAGCCTAGGGGATCCTGGGCTTTATTAATAGGCATAAGAGTACAAGAACAAGGAAGTTATGCTAACCTACTGGTTAGGCCTTAGTTAGAGTATTGTGTCCAATTCTGGGCACCACACTTTAGGAACGATGACAAGGCCTTAGAGTGGGTGCAGGGGAGATTTACTAGAATGGTACCAGGGATGAAAGACTTCCGTTATATGGAGAGACTAGAGAAACTGGGGTTGTTCTTAGAGCAGAGAAGATTAAGGGGAGATTTGATAGAGGTGTTCAAAATCCTGAACGATTTTGATAGAGTAAATAAGGAGAAATTGTTTCCAGAGGCAGAAAGGTCAGTAACCAGAGGACACAGATTTTAGGTGATTGGCAAAAGAGCCAGGGATGACTTGAGGAAACATTTTTTTATGCAGCGAGTTGTAAGGACCTGGAATGCACTGCCTGAAAGGGTAGTGAAAGCAGATTCAATATTCAATAACTTTCAAAAGGGAATTAAATAAAAATTTGCAGGGCTATGGGGAAAGAGCAGTGGAATGGGACTAATTGGATAGCTATTTCAAAGAGCTGGCACAGGCACATTAGGTCGAATGGCCTCCTCCTGTGCTGTACCTACCTACGATAATCTAGCAATATAATTCAGAATCCTGTTGTTTGCTGCTCCACAGTGACTGGTAGGCAGTGCATTTGGGAGAAAAGAAGAGTGATGGTAAAAGGAGTGAGTTTTGAACCAATATCGTTTTTGCCTTTTACATTTATTTTTTCAGATCTTGCTTTCTTTAAGAATATTAAGTTTAACTTAAAAAGTAAAATAAGACTTTGAACTATAACTTGTGGAGGACATCAATTGCATAAAATGCCCTGATCTCGGGTGGAACATCAGTTCTCATCATTAACCCCACAGACTGATGATATTATAACCACGATATACAACCTCTTTAATCTGATAGATTAAATGATGTGTAGGAATAATTCTGCTTGGTTCTAAGCCTTTCTAGTAGAAATAAGCAAGCCATCGATCATTGGTTTGATGTGCTGATTTGAATGTCTTTTAGAACAGTCAAAGCATGTCTTTACTGTCTGCTATGCTGCAGACCAATCTTTGTAGCTGATAAATCTAGTCAAGCTTCAGTCCTTTTAGTTTCCTCCCAATTCTGACTGAGAACAGGTAGATTCTTGCTGTAAAATACAGGATGCAAAATGCATACCAAGTTCTGTCCAGACAAGGCAGTCTCTTAATATGTGCTGAAATGCATCACTGAATCTCGGGCATAAGTGCAGCCTTCAATCTGGCCAGGTGCCGGGCAGGGATCAGAATAAAAAAATGATAATGAGGTCCTGCCGTTAAATTCAGCAGGACCTCCGCCTTTCCGGGTTCCCCCCCACCATCCCCGCAAACATGCTAGCCCGCTCCCTCCCTGTAAATATAGTGGCCTATGTGTTAGCGACTTCATAAACATAATGGGAAGATTTCCTCTGGTCATTATTTCTTGAAAAATGCATTCTAAGAGCAGAGGTTTATGCTTTTGCTGCAAATAGATATCAGAGGAAATGCACCTCCTCTCAATCAGCTATAATTGGCTACGTAGAAAAACATCCTAAGGCCATTTCGCAGAGGCATGAAGTAAACAAATGCTGAGCCAAAGAAGGAGAGATTAGGAGGAGTGACCAAAAACTTGGTCAAAGAGGTGAGCTTTAAAGAGGGCTTTAAAGGAGGAGAGCGAGTGGAGAGACAGACGGGTTTAAGGAGGAAATTCCAGATAGATGATGCATTTTCTTTGTATATAATCTCATGAACTGGATGAGAAAGTATTAAAGCCTGGTGCAAGAAACACAATTTAAAGGGCATATTTTCATGGTTTGTGATTAAGCTTTAGTTTGTGTGTTGCTGCAGAGAGCTTCTCAAACTCAGGACCAAGTGCAATACAGGAACATTCCAATTAATTTGCAATCAGATGGGCCCACGGTTGCAGCTCATAGAAAATCCAAAGCTCTAGTTATAAAATAACTGATACTGAGAGTGATCTTTAAAGTCAGATAAAACACTCATGCTAAGCTCCTCTGATACCTTAGTGGGTAATGGCTTTACCCAGTGTGGTGCTAAGTCATTGCTGGTCTGGTCCAAGGAAGGAGAGATTGATACCCGATTATAAAGGGGAGGCTGCCTTCCTGCGGGTGTCCTACTTGCCTGCTCAAAAGAGCACGATAGTATCGGGATCCAATAGGATGATGGGGTAAGTCATTCCCCTCATTTTAACTGCCCCCCCTGCCTGATTTCCATCAGGCAGGGGGAGTTAAAATCGTGGCCAGAGAGTCTATAGGAACAGCTGCCCAATGACTCAGTTATCAAATGCACCTAATGTGAAATTGAGTCAAGAACATCCCAGGTTCAATTAGTCTGCATTGTTCACTGATCTCAACCAGAGGAGCAGTTTCAGTGTTTCACTTTGCCTCAGCATTCCCCTCTAGAGAGCGGGAACATTATTTAGCATTCCAATTCTTGATTGCTCTCCAATGAGAGGAAAAAAATTGAAGGAGGAAGACTTAAACTTTTATCTTAGAATTTGACATCATCTGAAGTGTAAACTCAGTGCAAGGCCTTGATAGATCTGGCTCTGTGTTCAAGTATCCAATAGATTGTTGATGTTCTAATTAGCATCATAGAAAGGGAGCTCTATGGGCTCGTTGCTTGAGGTAGCATGTAATTGAGCAATGTAGACTAGGAGGTCCCAGGTTCGATTTGCAGTCTGTACTGAGCAAGCTGATCTCATTCAGCTTAGGAATGATGCAGTTGGTCTCAGTGAGCTAGGGCTAGGGAAGCAAAAGCCACCGAGGGTTCCTGCTCCTGATTGCTGTCCAGTGACCACTGCTGAGAAGCGCATGCAATGGGATATTAGGTGAGGCCAGGATCAGGGTCATTTGAAATACTGCCTTCAATGGAATTGTTTGCCAGTACTTACTCTTTTGGTTTCAACCCGAAGAATAGGCATTGGATGATGCATGGAGGTATGCAGAACTTGTGGGCCCATACCCCAGCAAGAGTTGATGCCTTCAAGGACAGAAGGGGAAAAAATGGAGTGCAAGGAAACTACTCAAGTTTTACCTTACAACTGGACATCGTCTGAAGTGTAACACAATCCTAGGCTGTGTTGGAACTGGCTGTATGTCCAAGTGTCTGATGGACTGTTGACATTTTAATTGGACATCATGGGAAGAAATCAAGATCTGCAAATTGGTTAGACTGCCAATATGATTAACAAAAAAAGTGTTGATGCTGTATTGATGTTCTACCACCCACTCTCACTAATATATTTAACAAATACTGTATCACATTTATAAAAGCATAGCAAAGGTATATCAAGGACAGTGTTAGTACTAGGATTTAAGTAACAGATAATGGTGGGTACATGAAATTTTCATACCATGTCTACTTGAATTTTGCCCTTCCAAAGTTGGGTTACATCTGGATAGAGCATTTTGAGCTGCAAAATTGGAAAAAGTCTAGGGGAGAACAAAAGAGGGATAGATTTTTCACAACATACAGCTCTTTCCAGTTACAGGTGATTACTGTCAGTGTTGGGAACAGTTGGGAATTATTCTGGGTAATGAATTAAGTGCATCAGACAAGAGGTGTATTGATATCGCCAGAGGGAAATGTGTTATTTTTCATTGTTTATTTCTCTCTTCTCTTTTTCTCTCTGTCTCTCTTTCGCTTTCTCCCTCTCACTATCTCTTTCGCTCCAAGCGCACATGCTGGCTCTGGGAGTTGCTTAGTCCTAGAGCAGCCTCACTGTGTTAGAGGTGTTTACCTGCAATGAATTGTCCCTCTTAAACCTCTCTGTCCCCAGTACAGCATGCACACATCAGGTGGTATTGTGGAAATAATTGAATGTCTTGGCAGACTGGTGCAGCATTCAACCTTCAGGCCGTGTGTTGCGGATCACTGCTCTGCAGTAGAGTATTACACAGTGCAATAATGACAGCAAGTGGCAGAAAGTTGACGCTGCAACTGTTTTGTTGCTCTGCCTCTTTATTGGGCCTGGTCAAAAAAACAAAAGCGTTGCCTATTTCTCTCTCTTTTATATAGTATTACATAGAATGTACAGCACAGAAACAGGCCATTCGGCCCAACAGGTCCATGCCCGTGTTTATGCTCCACACGGGCCTCCTACTTCATCTAAACTGATCAGCATATCCTTCTATTCCTTTCTCCCTCGTGTGTTTATCTAGCTTCCTCTTAAATACATCTATGCCAGCTGCCTCAACTACTCCTTGTGGTAGCGAGTTCCACATTCTAACCACTCTCTGGGTAAAGAAGTTTCTCCTGAATTCCTTATTGGATTTATTAATGAATATCTTATATTTATGGCCCCTAGTTCTGGTCTCCCCTACAAGTGGTAACATCTTCTCTATGTCTACCCTATTAAACCCTTTCATAATCTTAAAGACCTCTATCAGGTCACCCCTCAGTCTTCTCTTTTCTAGAGAAAAGAGCCCCACCCTGCTCAATCTTTCCTGACAGGTATAACTTCTCAGTTCTGGTATCCGAGTAAATCTCTTTTGCACCTTCTCCAGTGCCTCTATATCCTTTTTATAATATGGGATCAGAACTGTTCACAATACTCCAAGTGTGGTCTAACCAAGGTTCTATACAAGTTTAACATAACTTCTTTGCTTTTCAATTCTATCCCTCTAGAAATGAACCCCAGTGCTTGATTTGCCTTTTATTATGACCTTATTAACCTGTGTCGCTACTTTTAATGATTTGTGTCTGTACGCCCAGATCCCTCTGCTCCTCTATCCCATTTAGACTATTATTATCCAAGTAGTATGTGGCCCCCTTATTCTTCCTACCAAAATGTACCACCTCACACTAATCTATATTGAAATTAATTTGCCAATTCATTTTGTTTTGGATTGCTTATCTTGAATTTGAGTGGGAGCAACGATGCTGGATACTGAGAGAAAAAAATTAAAAGAGGTAGGAATTACACTAATTTGTAAGGCAAACAACAATTGCACGTGGAAGAATGTTGCCTTCTTGGGGTCAATGAGGTTGCAGAGGAGACCGGAAGGAATTAAAGCAGGAGACCAAAGGCACAGCTAAAATTTTGAGGAGGTTTTTGAAGAGCGAGGTAGAGGTAGCGAAGTCAAGTGGTTTTGAAAGAGGGTTCCAAAGAGCTGAGGTGTATTGGCTGAAAGATCATTCTACCTAGCTGTTGTTTGTGAGGTAAGTATACAGTTTGTATTTTTTGAAGGCTTGGTAATGCTCTTGGAGAAATAGGATGCTGTACTTGTAGAACTACTGTTCATTTCAGATATCACTTTGAAGCTGATTGTTTATATGGTCAGTTTTATGCATCATTTTGCCATTTGAGTTTTGCGATATCTGAATGTGGCAGTAACTGATCTGCCGACATTCATCATGTAGCGATAAAGAAAAACTGTAAATGTCAGAAATACAAGCAGGTCAGTCAGTTATCAGTGGGGACCAGAAAATTGGACCTCTATTGAGGGGATGAGAGGCTGGGATGTATGAACTTCGTTTAAATACAAAAATATGCTGAACAGGTTCCGGGCTAAATTTCATATCTTTGAGTGCGGCCTTATAGGAACATTAGGGACAGCAGTAGGCCATTCAGCCCCTCGAGTCTATTCCATCATTCAGTTAGATCTTGGAAGATCTGTACTTCAACTCCATTTACCCATCTTTGCTCCGTATCCCTTGATACCCTTACCTAACAAAAATCTATCAATCTCATAAGAACATAAGAACATAAGAAATAGGAGCAGGAGTAGGCCAATCGGCCCCTCGAGCCCCCATTCAATAAGATCATGGCTGATCTGATCCTAACCTCAAATCTAAATTCATGTCCAATTTCCTGCCCGCTCCCCAGTCCTCTCAGTCTTGAAATTTTCAATTGACCCTGCATCCACACCTTTTTGGGGAAGGGAGTTCCACATTTCCACTACCCTTTGTGTGAAAAAGTGTTTCCTGATTTCATGCCTAAATGGCCTAGCTTTAATTTTAAGATTATGCCCTCTTTTCTCACCGGAGGAAATAGCTTCACTGTATCTACCTTAGTGAATACTTTTATCATTTTAAATACCTCTATTAGATCACCCCTCAACCTCCTAACCTCACAAAAAACACTGATAACATGCCAACCTACAGAACTCAGAAAAGCTGACAAACAGCTTCAAAAAAACTGACACGGCCCCAAGAAAAATCTGACAACTTATGAAATAATGAACAACTGAGAAACAGCCCTTAATAAAAGCCAATGACCAAGACAGCTGCTTCAAGAGGACTAAATAAGTTAATTTATTTTTTATTACTTTGGATTTCATGATTTTTATTATTGTTTTGGGATCACATTCTGCAATTCAGTTTGTTTTCTGTAGAAAAAAAGTAATTGTAAGGCTGAATGCCAGAGGAGAGGTGAGAGTAGCTGCCCTCAACAAGGCAGTATTTGACCAAATTTGGTGCTAAGGAGTCCTGGCAAAACTGAGGTCAGTAGGGGTCAAGGGGAAAACCCTTCATTGTTGGAGCCTTATCTGACCCAAAGCAAGATGGTCAGGTGTCAGCTGTAGTTCAGCGGGTAGCACTCTCGCCTCTAAGTCAGAAGGTTGTGGGTTCAAGCCCCCTCCCGAAACTTGAGCACAAAATCTAGGCTGACTTTTCAGTGCAGTACCAAGGGAGTGCTGTACTGTCAGAGGCGCTGTCTTTCGGATGAGGCGTTAAACCGAGGTCCCGTCTGCTCCGTCAGGTGGATGTAAAAGATCCCATGGCACTATTTCGAAGAAGAGCAGGGGAATTCTCCCCGGTGTCCTGGCCAATATGTATCCCTCAACCAACATCACTAAAACAGATTATCTGGTCATTATCACATTGCTGTTTGCGGGGCCTTGCTGCACGCGAATTGACATTTCCTACATTACAACAGTGACTACACCTCAGAAATATTGGCTGTAAAGCGCTTTGGGACGAGGTTGTGAAAGGCATTATATAAATGCAAGTCTATTTTTTCCATGGTTGTCGGAGACCAACTACCGCAGACCAGGCAGTGTCCTGAGTCCAGTCATTTTCTTTTGTTTCGTCAATCCTCTTCCCTCCATCATAAGGTTAGGAGTGGAGTTGTTCGCTGACAATTCCAATGCTCACCTCCATTCACAATGTCTCTGTTTATAAATCCGAGGATCCCGTATGCCTTTTTAACAGCCTTCTCAACTTGTCCTGCCACCTTCAAAGACTTGTCTACGTACACCCCCAGGTCTCTCTGTTCCTGCACTCCTTTTAAAATTGTACCATTTAGTTTGTATTGCATCTCCTCATTTTTCCTACCAAAATGTATCACTTCACACTTCTCTGCGTTAAATTGCATTTGCCATGTGCCTGCCCATTTCACCACTCTGTCTGTGTCCTCTTGAAGTCTATCCTCCACATTGTTTACCACATTTCTGCATTTCGCGTCATCTGCAAACTTTGAAATTATATCCTCTGTATCCAAGTCCAGATCATTAATATATATCAAAAAGAGCAGTGGTCCTGATACTGACCCCTGGGGTCACTATATACTTCCCTCCAGTTTGAAAACAGTTTTCACCACTACTCTGCTTTCTGTCCCGTAGCCAGTTTTGTATCCACGCTGCCACTGTCCCTTTATTCCCATGGCCTTTAATTTTGCTAACAAATCTATTATGTAGTACTTTATCAATGCCTTTTGAAAGTCCATATACACAACATCCAACCGCATTACCCTCATCAACCCTCTCCGTTACTTCATCAAAGAACTTAATCAAGTTAGCCAAACATGATTTTCCTTTAACAAATCTGTGCTGACTTTCATTTATTTGCCCATGCTTTTCCAAGGACCAATTAATTTTGTACCAGATTTATTGGGCTCGATTTTGGGATCGTGTTTCCGGCGGGTTCCCAGCGGGGTGGCCCCGAAAATCCCGATATCCGGTCACGTGACCGGATCGCGACGAAATCCCGGCCACTTCCGGGTACCGCGCTGACGTGCGGGGCTGCGCGCGCAAGCCCCGCTGGTGGGAATCCCGCAGGCAATTAAAGCCAGCGGGGTTCCACTTGAGAGTACTTACCTTGCTTGTTGTGGTCAGTTAATGAGCTGAAGCAGCTGTCAAAAGAGGAAGTGTGGGATTTTAGGTTCAAGGCAGTGAGTTTCCCACACTGGGGGAAACAGTCCCTCCTCAACCAGGCGTGTTGCAGCCAGCAGCCTGTGGCAGGTGCCAAGGTGCGCTCCACGGGGGAGAGCCCTCACCCACGCAGGAGGCCACCGCGTCACATAGGGCAACCCCTGCCCTCCACCACCCCCCCGCCAAGCCAGAGGACAGACCGACACGAAACCGCAGCCCCAGTCCGAGGAAACACCCACCTACCCTGCACAACCCCTCAGACCAACACCTGCCAGATGGGTGGTGCGTTGACATCGTCGGAGGACGAACAGGATGACCAGCCCCAGCAGCCTCGCAGTCCACGCCATCCGCCTCGGAGACGTGGGGCCCCCCAACACGGTGCGGTGGCAGAGAGAGATGCGTCGCAGGAGGCACTACCCTCCGCACAGGGTGTACAGAGCGAGGCTCAGCTTCATGGACCTCTCCGAGGAGCAGTGCATACGTCGGCTCAGAGTCAATCGCCAGGTAGTCGCCGACATCTGCAGCCTCCTTAACAACGAGCTGCTCCCTGATGGACCAAGCAGCATCTTCCTACCTGTCGCCGTCAAAGTCACCACTGCCCTCAACTTCTTCGCATCCGGTTCCTTCCAGGGTGCCACCGGGGACATCACCGGGTCTGTCAGTCCTCTGCACACAAGTGCATAAGGCAGGTCACCGATGGGTTGTTCCGCAGGGCCTCGCACTACATCAACTTCGCCGTGGACGAGCGCAGCCAGATGGAGAGGGCGGTTGGATTCCATGTCATGGCCGGCTTCCCACGGGTGCAGGGTGTAATCGACTGCACCCACATCGCAATACGGGCACCTCCGCATGAGCCAGAGCTGTTCATCAACAGGAAGGGGTATCACTCCATGAACGCCCAGCTCATCTGTGACCACCGCCAGAGATTCCTACACGTGTGCGCCAGATACCCCGGCAGCTGCCACGATGCCTTCGTCCTCAGGGAGTCCGCCGTCCCGCCCATCCTGCAGGCACCCAACGCCAGCAACGGCTGGCTCCTCGGCGACAAGGGGTATCCCCTACACTCGTGGCTCATGAGACCTCTGAGGAACCCCATCACCGAGCCGGAGCGTCGGTACAATGACAGCCACACTGCTACCAGGTCTACAATTGAGCAGATCATAGGGCTTCTCAAGATGCGCTTCAGGTGCCTTGATCGTTCTGGGGGAGCGCTGCAATACACACCATTCAGAGTGGGACGAATCATAGTTGTCTGCTGTGCCCTGCACAACATGGCCCAACAGAGAGGGGTGCCGCTGGAGGAGGCCCCATCCACACCCGCCACCCACATTGAGGAAGGCGAGGAGGAGGAGGAGGAGGCGGAGGAGGAGGAGGAGGAGGACGCGCCAGAGGATAGTGGACGACCCATGCGCCGAACCACGACTCACCGGGATGGTCGCCGGGCCAGGGAGGCACTCATACGTCAACGGTTCTCCTAGAGTCAGACACTGCGAGGCGCTTGCATCTCCTCACCTGCACATGCGAGCGGCCATACCAGCCCCCTCCACTGAAGAGTGTTGCCAGTAATCCTGCACCCACAGCAGTGTGCCCAATGGGCGGCAGCAGGTGTTCGCCGTCATGACGGCCTCCACGGAACGCACCTATTGCACAGGCCGCGGAAGAATGGACGAGAGGTGGCAGGAGTGGTGAGAATAGAGTATTTAATATCTCCAATGTGACATTATATAAAAAAAAATGTACAAATTAATAGACACCCTGGTGTATTCCCTTTGTGTATATAACGCCTTTGCATTTCTTTTCCGGGTACCCCTACGTGGTGCTACCCCTGTGGCTCCAGCAGAGGTAGTGGCAGGTTGCTCGTGTTCTCGCCTTGACCGGTTGATGCTTTTGGCGGACGGCCCCTGGGTTTCGGTGCCCGTGAGGGCACCTCCACAGACTGCTCCTCCTGCACCGGGGCAGGGGCAGACTCGGCCACCTGGAGAGGAGGCACCATTGCGGGTACTGGTTGAGAGGTGGGCGACGGGTGGGACGTGGGGGCGCCTTGAGAAGCGTCCCCGCTTCCATGTCCCCGGTCACCATCATCCCTCTCGTGGCCTCGGCCCACATCACCCCTTCCACCCTGCTGGACGGCAGATTGGATGGCATGTGTGAGGCCTTGCAAGGCCACCCCTAGTGTATCCGTCAGCCTGTTGATGGCGGCGGAATGTTGCTCACCCTGAATCCGTACAGACGTTGTCAGGGCGTGCAAGGACTCGATCTGGAGCTGTGCGTGACGCTCGAGGGAGGCCAGCCTGTCCTCCACCGCAGACAGTCCCGCACCTACCCGCGACACTGTGTCGCCGGTACCCTCCTGTGCCTGCGCCACCAATGCCCGCATGCAGGAGTTGGACTCCTCCATCGCCTGCGCTATTGTGGACAATGCGCGCGGCACCTCTCCCAGTACCTCAGCAATTAGCTGGTCCCCCTCGACGACTCTCCTTTTCACTGGTGGCCCCCTGGGTTCAGCATCTGAGTCCGGCTGAGCAGAGCCTGGAGATGAGTGCTCCCTCCGTCGCGGACCCTCCGCGGCTGCCCCTGCCACCAGGGTCTGCTCATGCTCACTCGTGCACGGTGACTCACCAAGTGCTACCCCAACTAGTTGGCGAGGGGGACCCACCGAGGTGCGTGTCTCTGCGCTGGTGGATGGTTGGCTCTGATGTGACGATGCACCCTCAGAGACCGCCATATCCTCTGAGGAATCGCCCTCCTCGATCGCTTCACACACAGACGGACCTGCAAGAGAACAGAGTGCACTTTGAGGCATATGGACCAACTTGACAGTGCGCCTGATGGCAGGTGATGATACGGTCACTCGCGATCATGGGTGTTGAGTGTCAGCTTTCCCTTACCGGCCGTTTCGGCAGCGACACACTCGCCATCAGCCACCGACAGGCAATGTCGCGTGCGGGCGAGGTCGAGCGCCTCCACCTCGGCGTCGGTGAGCTCCACCACTTGCGGCGGGCCACCTCCGGTGCGTGCCCTTTCGCGATTGTTCTTGCTCCTCTTCTCCTGTGAAGGCAAAACACAGATGTGTGAGTGGGTGCGTATTGCATCGTGAGACGCATCGAGCATCGGTGTGGTTGGGTTGAGCGTGGCGCAGATGGATGGGAGGATGCGTGGGCCACGTGCCCATCCCATTGCATGGGGATTGGGGTGTGTGGTAGTGTTCCGGTGAGGTCAGGGACGGTGGGTACTTGCGTGCACGGCGAGGATGGTGAATGAGTGGCTGTGAGGATTGCTGATGGAGCGCAGTGGTGGCTGTGCAGGAGGGGTTGTGATCTGTTTGGCGTGATGGTGGGGACGGGATGTGGGAGGGTGCGTTGGTGTACTCACCTTGCCAGACCTAGTCAGGTCATTGAAGCGCTTGCGGCACTGCTCCCAAGTCCTTGGGGTGTTGCCCCTGCTGCTCACCTCCGCCGCCACCTCTGCCCATGCCTTCCTGGTGGCGGCGGCAGGGAACTTGCGTCCATCTTCTGGGAAGAGCGTGTCCCTCCTCCTCCTCACGCCCTCCAGCATCAGCTGCAGTGCTAGGTCTGAAAAACGGGGCGCAGCCTTTCCCCTTGGCTGAGCCATCGTCAGAAACCTATTGATTGCAGCAGGAGGGGCTTTGGGAGACTGCCCCTTTAAGTGGAGCTCCTACATCGCATCGACGGCACTGCGCATGCGCAGCCGACCGGCACGCAGCTGGGGAGCGGAGAACCCGGAAGCAGGGCTTAATCGGTCCAATTATCCCGCGATCGCGTGGGGGACGCACACGATTAGCCGTCCGCGTTTTCCACGCTCCCGGAGGACCACCCGCTGGGAACCCGCAGGCCTGCTAAATTCGAGCCCATTGTCTCTAAAAGTTTCCCATCACCGACGTTAGGCTGACTGGTCTGTAATTGCCTGGTTTATTCCTCTCCCCTTTTTTGAACAGCGGTGTAACATTTGCAGTCCTCCAGTCCTGGCATGGGTGGAGGATTGGTTATCTAACAGGAAGCAGAGAGTTGGGATAAATGGTACATTCTCGGACTGGCAACCAGTAGCCAGTGGTGTTCCGCAGGGGTCGGTGCTGGGTCCCCAACTCTTTACAATCTATATTAACGATTTGGAGGAGGGGACCAAGTGTAACATATCAAAGTTTGCAGATGATACAAAGATGGGAGGGAAAGTAGAGAGTGAGGAGGACATAAAAAACCTACAAGGGGATATAGACAGGCTGGGTGAGTGGGCGGAGATTTGGCAGATGCAATACAATGTTGGAAAATGTGAGGTTATGCACTTTGGCAGGAAAAATCGGAGAGCAAGTTATTATCTCTGGAAAGTACTGGAGTACAAAGGGATCTGGGGGTCCTAGTGCAAGAAAATCAAAAGGTTAGTATGCAGGTGCAGCAGGTGATCAAGAAGGCCAACGGAATGTTGGCTTTTATTGCTCGGGGGATAGAATATAAAAACAGGGAGGTATTGCTGCAGTTATATAAGGTATTAGTGAGACCGCACCTGGAATACTGCATACAGTTTTGGTGTCCATACTTAAGAAAAGACATACTTGCCCTCGAGGCAGTACAAAGAAGGTTCACTCGGTTAATCCCGGGGATGAGGGGGCGGACATATGAGGAGAGGTTGAGTAGATTGGGACTCTACTCATTGGAGTTCAGAAGAATGAGAGGCGATCTTATTGAAACATATAAGATTGTGAAGGGGCTTGATCGGGTGGATGCGGTAAGGATGTTCCCAAGGATGGGTGAAACTAGAACGAGGGGGCATAATCTTAGAATAAGGGGCTGCTCTTTCAAAACTGAGATGAGGAGAAACTTCTTCACTCAGAGGGTGGTAGGTCTGTGGAATTTGCTGCCCCAGGAAGCTGTGGAAGCTACATCATTAAATAAATTTAAAACAGAAATAGACAGTTTTCTAGAAGTAAAGGGAATTAGGGGTTACGGGGAGCGGGCAGGAAATTGGACATGATTTTAGATTTGAGGTTAGGACCAGATCAGCCATGATCTTATTGAATGGCGGAGCAGGCTCGAGGGGCCGATTGGCCTACTCCTGCTCCTATTTCTTATGTTCTTATGTTCTTATGTCCTCTGGTACCGTCCCTGTATCTAAGGAGGATTGGAAGATTGTGGCCAGAGCCTCCGTAATTTCCACTCTTACTCCCCTCAGTAACCTAGAATCCATCCCATCTGGACCGGGTGACTTTTCTACTTTGAGTCCTGCCAATCTTTTAAGTACCTCCTCTTTATCTATTTTTATCCTATCCAATATCGCTACTACCTCCTCCTTTACTGCTGCAATGGCAGCATTCTCTTCTCTAATGAAGACTGATGTGAAGTATTCATTTAGTACCTCAGCCATGCACTCTACCTCCACAAGATGATCTTTTTTGTCCCTAATCGTTGCCACTCTTCCTTTGGCTACACTTTTACTATTTATACGTTTATAAAAGATTTTTAGGTTCCCTTTTATGTTCGCCGCTAACCTATTCTCATACTCTCTTTTTGTCTCTCTTATTCCCTTTTTTAGATCTCCTCTGTACTTTCTGTATTCATCTTGGTTCTTTACTGTATTATGAACCTATACTGTGATGTGAAAAATTGCCCCCTTTTTTTCCCCCTTATACTAAAATATAAAACAAAATGTTACCCAACGTATTCTGCCAATTGTTAACAAACATATTTGCCCTAATAATGCAGTGGGTCAGGATAAGTTTAGGGCTCTTCAAGACCATCTGGGTACTGACACAAACTTTTACTGTTTCCCTGCAGTTCAGGAATGCGTGGGACTGCCTCGTGACACACAATTGCGAACCTTTTTCTTTTAAAACAAAGTTGACTGTGTAGTGATCTGCATAGTCCATGGTCTCTCTCTCTCTCTCTCTCATTTTAAAATGAATGATTATTCTAGATGATTAAATCAGTGTTAGCCCCTCTGTTTGAAATGTTCCCTTCTCAGTCTTCACAAAGTCGCAGTGTCTGTGTCAGATTGGTATTCACGGAACCACATTCTACTGCCTCTTTCCACCTGGCAACAAAAATAGACAAATTCTCATTAAACACTTCATTTTCGCCCTTTTATTAGTTCAATGTATTTTCATTCACTTAAAGTTGGAAAATTGGATTTAGCGGATTCTTATTTGTACTTTTGCGCCTCAAGATGTTAGTTCTTAACATTCCCAGATAGAAACGTCGTGCAGCATTTATCTAGATTAAATTTCCTGAGAGCGCAACTATATTTAAATAATTCATAGAATTATTATCTTTTTGCAGCTTACGTGATGTCTAATACTTAAGATTCATAAGGTGACAGGTACATTGCCGGTAATCTTATTTAAAAAAAATAGCTATAGAACATATCTATTCACTCTCACGCAGTATCTGTCTTCTGACCAGAAAATGCATTAATTTGGTTGTCAAAAGTGAGTGCTGTTCTAATACATATAAATGGCAATAGGTTCTTACATCTTTTTTAGTGCCTCACATTATTTTCTAAGATTCTTTCCTCCCCACTAACATTTTTTTTTGCCAGTTTTCCCTTTGCTGGCTGCAGCTGAAGTAAACCTCCCCTCCAAGTGGCTGTTTCTCACCTGTGAGCCCAGACAGTGAGTACTGGTGGGTTATTCAATCATGGGAGTCTTTCTTCTCTCTACTGCCTTGTTTTCCAGCAGAAATGGGGCAGTGGTAAGACCAAAATTGCAAACTAACGCTTACCGCACCGTCTTTCCACATGAGACTCACCCGCTATCATTTTCAAGCAGGCCTCAATATAGGTGGCCTATGCTCCCTCCTGAAACAGGCGCTGGGAAGACTTTAAAAAAAGGTTTGAAGATATTTTGGCAGCAGGATGAGCATCATTGTTCTTCCTGCGCTTCGCTAAAAATCCTCTCAAGCATTAGCTTTCTTGTCAGCCATCCTCCTCCCCCCCCCCCACCCCACGATCGATCTGGCCCTCCCCTTTAGTCGATTTCTGCCAGCTTGGCTGCGCAGATGAGCTGCTGGGTGTCCCACACCCGCCCGCTACCCACCCACCCCGGAATGGCAAGCTGCCTATCAGGATTCGGATCACGCTGGCAGCTCATCACTTCCAGGCAAACGAGGACCAACCATCAAAATGGTTCGGGCCTCTCGCTAGCTACATGGGGCAGGTGTTGCGAATGCTGCGCCCACCACCTCCACGATGTACGCTGCACTTCGAAATCGCCCTCAATGAGTCAGGAGGAGAAGCAAGTGCGATTGCCAGTTTGAGGACTAAACGCATTAAAGTGTCTAAGGTGGGGAGACGAGCACAAGTGTCAGGGAAAGATGAGGGATAAGTGTGCTGAATTATCAGAAGGGGGGAGTATAAGTTTGCTGTTATAGAGGGATAAGTACGCTGAAGTAGCTAGATGGCAGGATAAGCTCGCTGAAATGAGATGGGGGATAAATGCACTGAATTACGGTGGAATTTTAGTTATCCGCATGGAATTTAGTGGAGGTCGGGGTTTAGTTTTTGCATAAACCAGTTAAAATGCAATTGAGGATTTTCAGTTGAATGGTTTCCAGCCTTCGAGTTCTTGATCCGGCAGGATGAATAGTTGTTGCCTGGATGTCCAGTGCCTATTTAATATCCATGCAGCTCTGAGATTTAGCTCCAGGTGCAGGTGAACAGCTGGAGGCGGAAATTCAGGAGAGGAAACCGGCAGCAGTTAGGCTGCCAGCAGCTTTTGAAGAGCACGTAATTTTTAAATTGGCCAAAACGTGAGTCCTCTCCGCACATTAATGATTTAAGTAGACCAGTTAAAAGCTGTCAGACTGAGTGTAGGGGTGGGGGGTTCTTACTTATCAGCCAAAATGGCTGGGATTGGGTGCCTTCCATTATGGTGGATAATAAAGGTTCCACTGTATCAGAGAGAAGTTCAAAACACAGTAATGTTAGTGTACACAAGCAATTTGCTTTGGTTTTCAGCTCACCAAAACTATGAAAGTGACTTTCCCTCTGCAGCTTAGTGAGTGGATTTTTTTTTCCACCCATAGCATCTTGATTTTCCACATAAAACGGATTTAGCATTTGCGGTCCTAAGATATCAGTCTATTAAAAGCGGCCGCAGCCTCCCTCCCCCCCCCCCCCCCCAACCCACGCTTCATCCCGCTACCCAATCACCCTTATCGAGTCAACTGATCCTGAGCCTTTCTCTATTCACATTTCACAAATGTGCAGTTCTTCAAAAAAAAACACTTCCATCCCCCAGCCCCAGTAAGTACAACGGACCAAAGAAGCAAAATGAGCACATCACCCCCTATCCTTGCCCCCCCATCCGTCTTTCCACGTGTACAGGAAAATAAATCCCGCAATGTCCGACAAGAGGAAACACTAGTGGGGAGTAAAGCTGAGGCAACAATCATTTGCCCAACTCTCCATTCTCTGCTCCCCTCCTCGATATGCACAGCTGGCAGCTGAGGTTACTTGCTGGTAACGCACATGCGGAAAATTTGCCCCGTCATCACTGCATTAGACCCAACGAAAGGAATGCGCTGTCTCCATGTCAACAGCTGCTTCTTGCGTCCATTGTGTCCCCTTCATGGAGCAGAATGCACGTTGAGCCCCGTCGCTCTAGAATCTTTGGGACAGATTTCAGACCACAGGCAAAAGACTGAGAGACAACTGTGCGTGATGTCCGTACGGGTACAATTACTTAGGATTCATAAGTGCAACAGGAAAGAAACATTGAAACTGACAGAAAAAAATGCATGCTGCCAAATCGGGGGGCCACAGCCCTTGAAAATCACTTTAAATGCATGCAGTGTGAGCTACAGATAGATCCCTTTCACTTTTGAGAGCATAGTCTACATCTCTCAGCCACTGTGGACTTGCTTGGCAGCAAAGCGCTGTTCTGTAGTTTTGAACTGTCACTAAACCCACATTGTAAACTTACCGAAAGGCTGGACCTGAACAGTCTTTCAGTGGAATCCATGTTTGCATCTGTAGGGCATTATTAAACCGGAGTTGCGCTCTCGTAACCTTCAAGTTTGCAGCACGAGTGTGTGGTTTGTCCTTGCACAGTATTCTACTATCCAGGATCAATATTCTGAGCAGTCAAATTCATAATAGTTCATCATCAGGCTATTAATGTACCTGACGTGACTGGGAGAAAGATTTTTTTTTGGTCACGCAAATGTCCTTTGAAAGGTGTAATACCAGACACTTGGGTGAACGCAAGTGATGAACACACTTATTTTCCCTATCTTTATGTGTTAAAGCTGAGGGGAAACCATGGATATATGTGTTGCGATAAGAAATATTTGAAACTGCAACTCTTTTCAGTTGCTACCTTTGAACTATTTTTCTCCCCTTTTTCCAGATCTCTCTCTCTCTAATATCGACAAATTAAGTCTTTTTGTGTGTGGCGTGGAATGCCTTGACGTCCTTCTCGCCTTCCACCAAATTTGCATGCACGCCACCTCCATGCTGACGAGGAACTAATGTCTTTCAGTGTTGTCAAAAGCAAAATGTAAAGAGTACGCCTGACGCATATATTTGCTGTAACAAATAAGCGCGATGATTATGGGTCATTAGCTTGGCTTCTTTGGTAATGAAGAGTTTTAATTGCCTCTAGATTCAGGGAATTGGTTAAGGCCTTCCATTATGTATATTACTTGAGTAATAATCGGTTGCTTCCATACAACAAGCTCTGTGACATCATGGAAGTCAATTAGGTCTTTCACTGCAAGCTTGTCAAGTACATTTCTATGCAATGTCTAAATATAAAGGGTTTCTGAAAGGGCCTGATAATACCATTTTGTATAGCTTTTAAGCTTACTCACAAAAGTCGGACCGTATCTCAGTTGTGCTTTTAGAGCTTTCACCACAGACATCGCGAGCTTTTTAGCGAGTCCGAGTTTATGCTGTGGAGCAGATAGACGCTCAGCAACAAAGCCAATTGGCAAGGACCGCTTTTATTTTGACATGGATATTGTTGGAAGCATTGAAGACATTAATGGAGATGGACTGTCCAGCGCCATGATAAAAGGCCCATACTGAGAGGTTGCTATCACAGAAATATTAGCCTATGTAAAACCCATAATTGAGATGCTTTTGTAACATAAAGGAGAGCTGCATGGCCATCGAGGTTAGGCCAGAGTAGAATATAGGCTTTTTTCAAAGTTACCAGGAAGAGGAAGGAAGATATAGGAGAAATTTCATTATAAAGATTTCAAAAGGACTGTTGCAAAATGAGAAGGAAACAGAATGTGATTGTTACTAGTTTTTAAATTCCTTGATCAAAACTGCACAAAATCAATTTCCTTTTTCTCTAGAAGATGGATGAAAGAGAATGTGGCTGACGTTCTTAGGAATGTCCGGAAGTACAGAAGAACCTGCTTTGCCTCAAATTATTATTTTCTTTTCTGTCACATTATAGCAAGCCATATGACACATTTTTTTCTTTCCTGAAACTTTAAAAAGAATTGCAAAATGGAGACGCATTAAGTCGTCTTTCTGTGATCTTATAGCAATCGACTACTACGGTAACTTGCACTTGGTCTGTGCTGAGTTAGCTGATAATAGCCAGGGCAGTAGTTGGAGAACTACAGTTGGCCCCAGCACCCCTGGAACTAGAGAGGGGAAGTGAAGAAATCTTAGAATCATAGAATCATAGAAGTTTATAACATGGAAACAGGCCCTTCGGCCCAACATGTCCATGTCGCCCAGTTTATACCACTAAGCTAGTCCCAATTGCCTGCACTTATAGATTTGTCAGGGTTCCCGTTTCTAAATGCTATCAGATGTCGTGTGAGGACAGATAGAGTTCGACTGTGACATTTCTCATGGTTAAGTAGCCTGCTGCCATTCACTGTCTAGGTTAACACATAAAGAATGGCCATTTAGTACCAGAGGGCTACCAGTGACTGCAGTCAGAACCCAGCAGGACTCAGTGTCTAGAGGAGAATGAGGGGGGAGAAAGCTGGGAGCGTGGGGTGGGGGAGGAAGAGAAATTGTATGGTGCTTTTTCAAAGGAGTGCTTTGTTTCTTTCTACTAGTGCCTTGTGTTTGAAGATTCCCCAAATGGAGTGTTAGCCGCATTGGCAGCAGGAATGCAGGTCGTCCAGATTCCAGATCCGAACCTGGACCCAGAACTTACAAAGCCAGCCACCTTGGTACTCAAGTCGATGGAGGATTTCAAGCCAGAATTGTTTGATTTGCCTCCATATGAGTAGACTTGAGGCAGTCTCCGGGTACAGAATGGAATTCGTCTCTTTTTTCTTTCTCTCTCTCTCTCTCTCTCCCCCGAGCACGCAAGGAAGAAAGATCATTCATGGGAACATCAGGTCTTGCTTACTGAATCCTGCTGTTTCTCAATTGTGTAACCTGTTTGAAAGCAATTGGGGGCACTCGTGCAGCACTCACACCACCAACAATAAAATGAAGCTGAGTTCTGTACCTCTGATGGCATCCAGGCCTTTATCCTTGTCTGGTTTTACGTTTCTTTGATTGGGTTGAAACAAAACTGAGGCAGTTGATCTTATTTGCAAAGTCATGACAAATCTTTCACAGCATTGGAGCTGTTGTTGTGATCTAAAGAATTTCCATGTGATTATTTTCAGGTATTTTTATATTAGTGATAGATCACCAGGGGAGCAGCCCTCAAATGGAGATCCATGACATGAAAGCACTGTTATCACTGCCTTTCTTTCACTGTGTGCCACAGGTCCCTATTTAGTCTGCTGGATGATCAATAGGATAAAGATCAGCAGCCTCTTGGGACCCACGGATATTCAGGACCAGGGTGTCTTTAGAGGTGCAGAGTTCGGCTTCTTTATATTGGCCAATATAAATTTGCCATTCACTGTAAGATTCATTGGTAGTAGCAGGATTTATTTCCCAGTACTTCTGTCCATGGAAAGAAAATCCCATTAATGTTCCAGTGTTATGATGCCTTTCACCATTCGGCCCTACATTATTACCCATCTTTCAGCTGCGTCAAGCTGACTATACCATTCTCAGTCAAAAGAGCTTGCAGTGAGTTAATTCTATCTTTGTGGTTTCTGATTTTCTTCAACAGCTCTCTCACAGTCCTTGATGTCTTTGAAACCGTCCGATTGAAGGTGCCATCTTATAACTCATTCCCTCCTAGCTAATGTCCTTTTTTATTATTGAAGTATAAAAATATTCTGTGTACATATTCTAGGACTAAAGCAAAAAGACCAAATAGTGAGCACTATTCAGTGTAGAATAGATATATCTCTTCATTCTAAAATGATATAGAGATTGATGGCTAGATGAAAGCAATAAATAGGAAATAATAATCAAAGGCTTTAAGTGACAATGTAAACCACAAGACCAAAGTTTGAAGAGAGAGACTTGTGATCTGAATCCCAAGATCAGATATTTTCTTCATAGTCACTTCCTCCTATTTTTTTTTACAATGTACGTTTTAACTTTTGATAACAGTCTTACCATTGTTTTCGTTTGTTTTCCACGTCACTGCCATGCTTATGGTACACTTTGACAGCTAGGACACTCTGCGTAGTTGTTGTGGAGCAGCACCCTCACGGAAGGGTAAAATTGTAATTTTATTACTTGTTTTTACACCTGTGTAAACATAGCTCCCTCCTTTCCATCCAACTTTACTTCATTGCCAATACCACCCTCCACCTGTGCAATAGACTTGTGTCACATGGTGCTTTTCACGGGGTAGGGTGAAAATTACCTCAAATATATTGTGTAAAACTACAGATGATAGTGAGATGGACTGCAGATAAACTGCATATGGAATCCCTCATTGGTCCTGTTCTTGAATGTGGACAGGTTTCACATCCAAACATTACTCAGGTCTCTGTATAATTTCACTCCAGTTCCCTATTAGATATGGGCCTACAGCGTAAAACAGTAACTAATTCTTTGCCCAATGCCGCTAAATTGAAAATACCACTCGTATACCCCACAGGGGCTCATTCTCTACCAACCAAAATATTATGAATAGATGACTATGACTCTGTGGAAAATATGTCTCCATTAGTTTCGGAAATATAAAATTGCCATATTAGGGATGTTCAGACATATTGTTGGGGTAGAGTAGATTGAGCTTTACTCTGCTTCTAACTGCACTGTACCTGACCTGGGCATAACTAATGGCGATGACAGGTTCCTGAAATGGGAGACTGCCAATTCTAGCACTAACATCCCTCACCTTGAGGAGCACAAATATTCAAACAGAAAACAAAGCTGCACACATCTGCCATCCTATATAAATATATATATATTTATAGTTTGGAATTTGATTGTTAAAATGAACTTGTTTCTCTTTTTTATATATGTATACATATATGCCAGAGATGCATTTCATGGTATGTCTTTTCGTATCTTAGGTTTTCAATTTTGGTGTTCTGATAACTTTGTTGTTTGCAAATTTTGCCATTTTTTGGGAAATAAACCACTTTGTTATGGTTGTTTTAATCATTTCCTGTTAATGTATGATAATTGCTATATCTATTACATTTCAGAGCCTGGGAAAATATCACAAAATACCTTCATAATGAAACTCCATATAGAGTAAGAGTCCAATTTATTGACTCTGTACCTCAATGCAATAACATTCTTGTGGCAGTAGACCTCGATTCACCTCTTCGCATAAAGCACTGAGCTCCAATTGTTTAGCTTTTGAGGAGCACGAGAATATACCTCATATGTAAGGGCACAGGAGCAGAAATACCATTTACTCTAACAAAATAAAGATAGAAAGAGACGGGCAGTCAGTGTGAGAACACTTTATGAATTTATTCAACAGGCATTAATTGGTGCATTACGCGCAGAAGGAATGAAATTATGCCATGCCATGCCATGACTCCTTCGATCAAGGGGTGAATTCCTTCACTGCAGCTCTTTCATGTCAACCTGCACTTTTCTTTGTTGCAATGTCAGCACTTGTTTACTGATTGTGAACCTGGAAGCTGGCATCGTGGCGTTCCAGGGCTTCTGCAGGATCCCAGAACCCTCAACACTTGAATAGGAATTGAGATGTCAGTCTTTCAAACACTTACTGACCGTCTCACTTGCGCATTTTAAAATCCTTCGATCCAGTTTAGCTACAGGAGCAGTCTAAGTCTCAACATTGCATTTAAAAAAAATTTTTTTTTGCAAAGTATATGGTCACTCGCGTAAAATCCCTAGCCTTTAGGGATTTTACCCTAAAGACTTATTAGATTCATGAGATACTCTTCCGTTCGAAGTTGAGGGTGTAGCAATTTCAAGTTATGCAGATTGCTTATTGTAGCTGAACAGAATGCTTGTTGCTTTCAATATTCATCAAACTGTCCATCAGTAATGCTCAGTCAACCAGCTCCAGGTGCAGTGAAGCTCTGGACAGTGACGTTTTGTTGTATCAAACAATTCTACAGCAGAAGACTTCCACCACATGTTGCAATGCATTTTCTCATTTTGTTTTCCTACACAGCATGCTCATGGAATTTAAAAAAAAATACTGAACAGTTGACAGGATAATTTCATCCAGACACTCAGGTGGGCCCCTAGTTTTGTCTAACCCAACTTAGACGAATCACGTCAGCAGAGAACAGTTGCTGAATAACCTAAAAGGAGAAGAGGAGAAGGGACTTGTGCTACCATGGTAGAGATATAGGGCTCAATTTTGAAATGGTGGCGGGTTGGCAGCAGGGGGGTGAAGGTGCGTCTGTCAAACCCGAATTAAAAATCTTACCTTTTCCGATACGTTCGCGATGTAATTGATGGTGATTAAAGTTCTCTCCGGGTTTCGCGCCCGGCAGCCACTGATTGACAGGCTGGCTGCCGACAGGAGCTACAACGCCGGGGGTGGGGGGGGGGGGGAGAGAAAGAGAGAGCGAGACGTCATCTGGCGTTGGAACGGAAGAACGGCGGTGGGGGGGGGGGAGAGGGGAAAATCAGGGGGAGAGGGGAAGAGCGGGGGGACATCGGGGGAGGGAAGAGGGGGAGATTGGTGAGGGACATCGGGGGCTGAGAGGGAGACATCGGACATCGGAGCAGGGTGGAAAGGTAGGTTCATTTTGTTTTTTAACTTTATGCAATGGTTTTTTATTTAATTTATTTTGTTTATTTTTGCCTGATCCGGCCCTTCACGCCTGGTTTCACCAGGGGATTTTTGCCATTTTCACCGCCCCCAATGTGCCCGCAATTTAATTTTAAAATTGACCCCATAGAGGCTGATTCTCCTCTGCTTTGCACCCCGATACGTCTATTTTCTTGACACAATGCAAAAGGAGAAGGGACTCTTTCTCCTCGGCTTCACACACATTCCTGAAGGTATCCCCCCTCCCCCCCCCCCCCCCCCAGCCTTGATTGGAGGGCTTCCAACTGAAACAGATGGAGGTATTCAAACACAATGCTAGTGAGGTGGGAATGATGTTAAAATGCGTGGCAGAGGTCCAGTCGATAGTACTCCCAGCTCCCTCAGAGTAGAGGATTTGGGAAGGGCTGGATGCAACCACATCTGACCTCCAAATGGAGCCCATGTCTCAGGATTCATGATGTGCCCGTTTAACATGGTGAGGTGCTGGCTGCAGGCTGAGCCTCGCCTGAAAGTTGTGAAATTCGGTGCAGGTCCTAACTTCCCTAATAAGGAATTTAACTGAGGCTCAGGCATGCCTGTAGAGTAGCCAAATTCTGCCCCCATCGCAAAACGTAGCGCACAGTATGTACGCCCGATTTAATGCCCTCTACAGTGCACCCAACCTCGGTGCTGCAGACAGAGCCTTGCAAAATGTACCCATATATCAGATTTTCCTACTGGAGGGAAGAGTTGTTCCCTATCCTTGTCAACTTCCTTCATTATTTTAAACGCTTCAATCAGATCGCCCCTTAACCTTCTTGTCTCCAGGTGAATGTAAATCGCGTTTACCAGCCTCTCCATCCTCACATCTCTATCATTCAACTGTGCCGTCTACAGGTAACACCCCCAGCCCCAGCAGCAAAGCAACCATCTTATTCTGTATTTGATCTCAGACTGTTTACCTGTCACTGTAACCTCCAGCCCTGTCCCAGATGGATATTTTTCCAGCTTTCTTTCTGAAGGAGTAAATGGACTCAGCCTCAGCTTCTTTCCTAAGAGCCTGTTCCCAGTTTTTCCATCACTTTGTGGTGGTGGTAGGGGGGTTGGGGGTGGAGACTGCGCCCCAGGTACTACTTCCAAGTGGCCGTTCTTGTGTAAGCCCATACAGTGTCCGCAGGTTATTCAACCGTGGGGGGAGTGTATCGCAACTGAGCCCAATCCTGCCCCTCCTGTCTGTACCAACACATTTTACGCTGGATAGTAATCAGGAGCAAAACTGTGGCTGATTTCCCTCCCCTCCATAGCCCAGGGCCCCCAAACCAATTGTAACACGACCATCATCACCCCAGATAACATTTGCTAAATCTGCAAAGACTGGAATTGAATCAGGAATCTTGTGGTCTGCGTAGCTCAGTATCACACATATCGGGGAAACTTGCAAAGTTTCTTTGCATTCTTGAAAGTCATGGATATTATGTTAATGCTGAGTTGCAGTCTGAATGCTGAAGAGGTTACGGTCCAACTCTTGACTTCATTGAGGATGCATAGTAATAACATCTCTCCTGGCAACGAGCAAAATAAGGTGCACTTAGAAATGAAAAAGATAAGCTGCATGTCCAAGGATGGTTTTGATGTTTAACTATTGGAATTCTAGAGCATTTTCCATTGTTGCATGGTTACTCTCAGCTCAAAATCATGTTCTACAAGGGGGCATTATATATTTTTTAATTATTTTAATTTGAAGTAAAAAAAAAAGAAATGTTGGAAATATACAACAATCCTGTCAACACCTGAAAGTTAAAAAAAATAATGTTAATGTTTTGGGTAAAAACCCTTAATCAGAACTGGTCTCTAATCTAAAATAGGTGGAACTAGCACCTTCAGGATATCAGGGAAGAGTGAATATTGGAAGAGAAGGTTGATGAGAGAATAAAAGAAGAGGCTGTCCAGTTAGATATTCAAATCTTTGAAGGACTTGGGCTTTATTTTGTGGGACTTGGGCTTCACAAAGAGTTAAGGATTGTTGAAAGGAAGAAATCTATTTGATACAAAGGAGGAAACTGAGTTTTGTGAGGCAGTTTTAGGAATGGAGGAGATATGAGTGTTCATAGAATCATAGAATCATAGAAGTTACAACATGGAAACAGGCCCTTCGGCCCAACATGTCCATGTCGCCCAGTTTATACCACTAAGCTAGTCCCAATTGCCTGCACTTGGCCCATATCCCTCGATACCCATCTTCCCCATGTAACTGTCCAAATGCTTTTTAAAAGACAAAATTGTACCCGCCTCTACTACTGCCTCTGGCAGCTCGTTCCAGACACTCACCACCCTTTGAGTGAAAAAATTGCCCCTCTGGATCCTTTTGTATCTCTCCCCTCTCACCTTAAATCTGTGCCCCCTCGTTATAGACTCCCCTACCTTTGGGAAAAGATTTTGACTATCGACCTTATCTATGCCCCTCATTATTTTATAGACTTCTATAAGATCACCCCTTAACCTCCTACTCTCCAGGGAATAAAGTCCCAGTCTGTCTAACCTCTCCCTGTAAGTCAAACCATCAAGTCCCGGTAGCATCCTAGTAAATCTTTTCTGCACTCTTTCTAGTTTAATAATATCCTTTCTATAATAGGGTGACCAGAACTGTACACAGTACTCCAAGTGTGGCCTCACCAATGCCCTGTACAACTTCAACAAGACATCCCAACTCCTGCATTCAATGTTCTGACCAATGAAACCAAGCATGCTGAATGCCTTCTTCACCACCCTATCCACCTGTGACTCCACTTTCAAGGAGCTATGAATCTGTACTCCTAGATCTCTTTGTTCTATAACTCTCCCCAACGCCCTACCATTAACGGAGTAGGTCCTGGCCCGATTCGATCTACCAAAATGCATCACCTCACATTTATCTAAATTAAACTCTATCTGCCATTCATCGGCCCACTGGCCCAATTTATCAAGATCCCGTTGCAATCCTAGATAACCTTCTTCACTGTCCACAATGCCACCAATCTTGGTGTCATCTGCAAACTTACTAACCATGCCTCCTAAATTCTCATCCAAATCATTAATATAAATAACAAATAACAGCGGACCCTGCACCGATCCCTGAGGCACACCGCTGGACACAGGCATCCAGTTTGAAAAACAACCCTCGACAACCACCCTCTGTCTTCTGTCGTCAAGCCAATTTTGTATCCAATTGGCTACCTCACCTTGGATCCCATGAGATTTAACCTTATGTAACAACCTACCATGCGGTACCTTGTCAAATGCTTTGCTGAAGTCCATGTAGACCACGTCTACTGCACAGCCCTCATCTATCTTCTTGGTTACCCCTTCAAAAAACTCAATCAAATTCGTGAGACATGATTTTCCTCTCACAAAACCATGCTGACTGTTCCTAATTAGTCCCTGCCTCTCCAAATGCCTGTAGATTCTGTCCCTCAGAATACCCTCTAACAACTTACCCACTACAGATGTCAGGCTCACTGGTCTGTAGTTCCCAGGCTTTTCCCTGCCGCCCTTCTTAAACAAAGGCACAACATTTGCTACCCTCCAATCTTCAGGCACCTCACCTGTAGCGGTGGATGATTCAAATATCTCTGCTAGGGGACCCGCAATTTCCTCCCTAACCTCCCATAACGTCCTGGGATACATTTCATCAGGTCCCGGAGATTTATCTACCTTGATGCGCGTTAAGACTTCCAGCACCTCCCTCTCTGTAATATGTACACTCCTCAAGACATCACTATTTATTTCCCCAAGTTCCCTAACATCCATGCCTTTCTCAACCGTAAATACCGATGTGAAATATTCATTCAGGATCTCACCCATCTCTTGTGGTTCCGCACATAGATGACCTTGTTGATCCTTAAGAGGCCCTACTCTCTCCCTAGTTACCCTTTTGCCCTTTATGTATTTGTAGAAGCTCTTTGGATTCACCTTTGCCTGATCTGCCAAAGCAATCTCATATCCCCTTTTTGCCCTCCTGATTTCTCTCTTAACTCTACTCCGGCAATCTCTATACTCTTCAAGGGATCCACTTGATCCCAGCTGCCTATGCATGTCATATGCCTCCTTCTTATTTTTGACTAGTGCCTCAATCTCCCGAGTCATCCAAGGTTCCCTACTTCTACCAGCCTTGCCCTTCACTTTATAAGTCTTGACCTCAATGCCTCCAATCCATTTTAGATTGGAGGCATTGAGGTCAAGACTTTTATATTATGATAATTATAGTGGTTGTGAGCTGATAATCCAGGTTGATACTTTAATGCAGCACTAAGGGAGCCAGAGGTGCCGAATTTCGGATGAGATGTTAAACCAATCAGGTGAACGTAAAAGATCTCATGGCACTATTTGACGAAAACCCTGATGGTCAACATTTATCCCTCAACTAACATCACTAAAAAGATTGTCTGGTCATTTATCTCATTGTGGGACCTTGCAGTGCCCAAAATGGCTACCGTATTTTCCTACATTACAACAGTGACTACACTTCAAAAGCACTTCATTGGCTGTGATACACTTTGGGACTCCCAAGGTTGTGAAAGATGCTGTGTAAATACAAGTTCGTTCTTTCTCTTTCTGTGGTACTGGACACGCAACCTAGAGATTGTGAGTTTAAATCCTACCCTGGCAAGTTGTGAAATTGAATTCAATAAATCTTGAAATTTGAGGGCTAGCACCAGAAAAAAATGACCATGAAAGTCGCTGGATTGTAGTACAAACCCAACTGATTCACTGATGTTTTAGATGCAAGGGACCAACCTTAACCACTACATCATCATACCCTAGATCATCATAACATAAAACATTCTTTGCCTCATTGGGCTTGATTTTAAAAGTAAAAATCGGGTGGGTTGGGATCGGGTGGGCGGGGGGGGGGCATTGAAAATTTCCACCATTTCAGACCCGCCCCAAACCTGCCTCCAACCCGCCTATTTCTGGTTTTCATGGGGCGGGATGAGGGGCAGGCGGCCAACCCGCTCCCAGGAGGCAGGTCCGGTCTTAAAACCTTTCAAGGAGGCTTCAAGCCTCCATTTTTCACTAATTCCCGATTTCAACCCCTGGGGGCCAGGATTCTCAGGCCTTCTGTTTTAGGCCTCGTGAATGGAGGCGAGAAGGCCCGAGACTAACAGGTAAGTGTCTAGGAAGGCACTGGTTGTGGGCCCGGAGGAGCAGGTGTGCTTTCCCCAGGCCCAACAAGCCTACCTGCACCGACCTCACCCCCCCACGATCGTGGACCTCCACCCGATAGCGGACCCCCGATCCCGACCCCGATCCTCCCCCTCCAACCCTAATCTCCCAACCCCGATCCTCCCCCTCGTCGATCGCGGACCCCCGATCCCACCCCCCCGTGACTGACCCCCGATCCCATCCCCATGACTCGCGACCCTCGTGCCCACCTATACCCATCTATGCCCTCCCGTGCCCCTTGCCGATCCATGCCCCATGCCCTTTGCCCATCCTGCCCCCCCCGCCATCCATTGCAAACAAAGACTTACCTGCATACTTACCTGAAGGCGTCCTCTCCCTGGCTGGTCTCCCGTCCGACTGAGACCAGCCTGTCAATCAGTCGGTCGGGAAACCGACAATAAAAAAGACGTCCTTAGGTCAAAATCGTAAGGACGTCTGGGAAACCCGAACTATAATGGGTTTCCCTACTTCAAATTGACCCCTCCCGCCCACTTCCCGGCTCCGTTTTAAAATTGAGCCCATTGCCTCTGATCTCAAATGGACCTCTCACATCCCCGCTATTGCTAAAACTGCCTCTATGAAGGTTGGCTTCCTCGTTCATTTTTTCCTCTTTAACATTCCTTAACTCTCTGTAAAGCCCAAGCCTCTCAAAGTTGAATACATACGATTCCAGTCCACACTATGCGGTTGACCCTGAATGCCCTCTGAGGCCTAGAAAGCCGCTCAGTTGTAAAACATGCTGCGAAGTTCAAGAAAAAAGGCCGACCGCAAACTTGGGGCAACGAGGGATGGACAATAAATGCAGACTTGTCAGTGTTGAACACGTCCTGAGAACAAATTAAAATATCACTGTGTATTTCAAAACAAAAAAAAACAAGTTCTGTTTTTTGGAAACATTGCTTTGGAATTTAAAAATCCAAGTGCAGAAAAAAAACCTTTAACTCCAGTGTGTACAGACGGGAGGTTTTGCATTCCAATGAAGGTTCTTGTCTGGGATGATATTCATCACAAACTGTGCTGAATGGTTCCTGATGAGGTCAAATTGAGTAACAACCATGAAATTGACTGAATACTTTTTAATTTGTATGAGGTTCAAGTTACTTCATTACTGACTGTAAAATAAGATGCATACCTAATAGTTATGAATTCTGATATTTGGCAAAGTCTTCCTTTAGGTTTTGTTTTTTTTTTGGTATTTTCACCTATGCAAAACGCACAGTCTATGGCATGTTAAAGTGCAGCTCAATATTAAGCATGTCGAGATGCCATCATAAAACACAAGGACAAAGCTCAAGCCCTTTGTTATCATCTCAGCCCCTCAATGCTTGACTGGTTTGGAACACTCTTTTAAGTGTTGTATTCTGCATTATATATATGAACAGTAACTTTATTTACTTGGTTTCAATTCTTTTCCTGGCATGGGAGGAATGATTTCATGAACGCACAGCTACCGAACAGCAGCCTAACCCACTGGGAAACAAATCGTAGCACGCTCCCTGCGCTTTCCCATAACCGTTAATGTTAATGGACAGAAAATTGTACAAAGTGCTTCTGCGATTTCCTGATGAGCAAGACTCCGCTCCAAGAGCATGAATTCGTAAAATCGGCCCTCGTGTGTCATGGGCAGCAATGGATGGTGGGGACCTTTGATGGAATCATGATTGAACAGTGATGCTGTAGCATAGCTTAGCAATTACTGTTGGTGTTATTAGCAGACAAACCCTCAACATGTTTGTATGATCCCTCTGTAAGCGAGGAAAATCTGGAAGGTAAAACAGAACTAACAGACTCAGGTGTTACCCAGATCAATAGTTTATTACGAGTGCACACGGGAGAACAATCTCAGCCACCCCAGCTGGAGACTTCGTTCTCAAAGGAAAAGTGGCATTACAACTTAGTTTTTGCAGTTTATTAGACAACACCCACTAATTACTAATGGGGGTGTATACATGGTAATATTGATACATCATTGGTTTACAGGGTTAATCAATCAACTACTAGGCCTGCCCTTTGAACTCGAGTACCCCCTGTGAGAAGCTTATGGGCTGCAGAGGCTTCACTCTAACTTTGCATTCTTGAGCTATCTCTTACCCTTGTTATCACTATAGGGAGGTATCTTCAGCAGGAACATGGCCTGCTTGACTACAAAGCTCTATTGAATTATGCAGCCAACTGACTCCTTTCCCAGACCATCAGCAGATGTTTCATCAATACGCCTTTGTACTCTTATCTCTTCTCAGGAACAGACCCCTTTTAAACATTCCTTAAGTAAAGCTTGGAATGTCCTTGGTCAGCTATGTTAGTTTGAAAAGGGCTAACATGGTCAAGTATCCCATGGTGCTTTGTGTTTTGTTTTCAGCCTAACACGACTGAATGGTACCTTTCAGACCGTTTTGTACCGGCGAATTGGGGCCCACCCCTTTATATCCCTTAATCCAAATTTTATCCCTACTATCTTAGTGGAAAGAAAGACTTGCATTTATAAAGCTCCTTTCACGACCTCGGGACGTCCCAAAGTGCTTTATAGCTTTGTATGGGCGCAACGGCCGAGGATTGTCAATTGGGAGCATCTCTGGCAGGGTGGGCCATTGAGATGACCCCTGACCCTGGCTAACTTTCCAGCCCCAAGGTCATGTGTATTGAATCGCAGAGAAGGAAGGTAGCTGCTGAGATGCCCGAAGAATATAAACTTTTTAACAAAAATTCTGACACCGCTGAGGCCCAGTGCGTGGCCACGCTCTGAGAGCTCTTGCACCAGTTCCTCCATGATTAAACCTCCGAGACCCTATGGCCGACCTCTAGACACTGGGACCTAACAGGCCCCTTTTGTGTCCAGCATTGGAACAGGGCAAGTGGTGGTGGGGGGGGGGGGAGAGGGGGGGTAACACGGCTAGAGGTTATGTTTCCCTCATTGTCACGTCATTTGCATATGTCCACCCACATGTGGGCAGATGTATTTTATACCACTAGATCCCCTACTTCCCCCAAAAAAGTTTGGGGGGAGGGGGGTGGTGGGGAACGTGACTGGCATGAGTAGAAGTGATATAGCACCGTGTGACTTGAAGTGATACCCAGTTTTATGTAGAACGTAAAAGTCCGATTTGAGAAAAGATCATTTAACCCATCAAGCCCATTCCATCCAGAGTTTTTGTATGACTATCGGATCATGGACTTCCCTTCCCAATCACCACTAGGGCCACTTCTTGAGCTGCTACTTTTAGAAACATTGAGTTCCTTCTCCTAGTTACCCTTAAAAGAATCTAGCAGTGATGTCAATATAACTCACAATCTTTATTCTCAACGAGTATCAATCCAGCTT
Organism: Heptranchias perlo; assembly: GCF_035084215.1. Taxonomy (NCBI): domain Eukaryota; kingdom Metazoa; phylum Chordata; class Chondrichthyes; order Hexanchiformes; family Hexanchidae; genus Heptranchias; species Heptranchias perlo. The sequence continues at coordinate 6,717,337 of NC_090330.1, forward strand.
CTTTTTAGAGGTGTCAATTGACCTTGAAAAATGACTGTCTCTGGGTGACAGTTCCACATGAGTGCTATCTTGTGACAAAAGTATTTCTCTACTCTCTTGCCTTGCTTGAGACTTGTGAATGTTGTACATGTGTCCTGCAGTTGTTTGCTTGTTGTCCAAGTCCAATGACTTTCTTACTTCAACTTTATTTATATCTTTCATTATTTTGAAGACCTGTATAAGAACGTAAGAACATAAGAAATAGGAGCAGGAGTAGGCCAATCGACCCCTCGAGCCTGCTCCGCCATTCAATAAGATCATGGCTGATCTGATCCTAACCTCAAATTTAAATTCATGTCCAATTTCCTGCCCGCTCCCCGTAACCCCTAATTCCCTTTACTTCTAGGAAACTGTCTATTTCGGTTTTAAATTTATTTTTTATCATGTCTCCCCTTTGTAGCAAGAATAAGTTTTGTTGCTTAAGCTTTGCTTCATAACTTACTCCCCTGGTCAATCGTCTCTGAACCCTTTCTACTGTAGCTATACCATTTTCGTTGTATATTTCATGAGAATAGCATCCCTTGTGTATATTGGGCCGGATTTTGCAGTAAAAATAAGGGTGAGGCCATCAGCGCTCACCGTTATTCATGTGCAAATCGGACAGTAACTCCGGGCCTCTGCACGTGCGCAGTTAAACGCGGAAATCCAGAAGTTGCTGTCCGAGATGCATCCTCTCTCCGTAAGCTGTGTGAATATGGCATCTCACCCTCTGGCTTCCTCTTCAAATGCATTGAAAGGCGTGAAGTTCCTGCACTGACCTGATGGATAAGAACTAAACTCGCCAAAAAAGGTAACATCAAGGCATTTCACGTCTGAGTGCCCTTTCAATGGCGTGGGAAGGTCTTTTAATTGCTGCCAAACAACCTGTCTGGTGCTGAAAATTAACTTTAACAATATGGAGTCACATTCCTTCATATTTTAATTGTTGTTGGACATTAAAAAAAAAGTAACCCTATTATAGAAAGGATATTATTAAACTAGAAAGAGTGCAGAAAAGATTTACTAGGATGCTACCGGGACTTGATGGTTTGACTTATAGGGAGAGGTTAGATAGACTGGGACTTTTTTCCCTGGAGAGTAGGAGGTTAAGGGGTGATCTTATAGAAGTCTATAAAATAATGAGGGGCATAGATAAGGTAGATAGTCAAAATCTTTTCCCAAAGGTAGGGGAGTCTATAACGAGGGGGCATAGATTTAAGGTGAGAGGGGAGAGATACAAAAGGGTCCAGGGGGGCAATTTTTTCACTCAAAGGGTGGTGAATGTCTGGAACGAGCTGCCAAAGGCAGTAGTAGAGGCGGGTACAATTTTGTCTTTTAAAAAGCATTTGGACAGATGGGTATAGAGGGATATGGGCCAAGTGCAGGCAATTGGGACTAGCTTAGTGGTATAAACTGGGCGACATGGACATGTTGGGCCGAAGGGCCTGTTTCCATGTTGTAACTTCTATGATTCTATGATAAAGACTTTTTAAAACTTTCTCTTTCTGTCTCTTTTATCTCTGTCTCTTAATTCAATCTTTCTTACCCTCTCTTTACCTGAATTCACTATTCTAACTCACACTTCCTGGTTCTGACTTTGTGCTATTATAAACTATGCTTCAATCTGATTGGTTAAGGAGGTACACAGCTGCTTGCCCTGTTCACACAGGTCCCAGATGCCCTGTAGAGAGTGCCATGCTGAATTGATCTCTAGGGGATTAAATTCGATAACCCCCGAATCTGGGCACGGAGGTCACGGTGCGTGATTAACCCACGCCTGGTGGTTGAGATGCAGGCAGCACATGAGGTTCGTGCTACCTGATCATTTGCCTGATTCCTTCATGCAGCCAGCGTGACCTGCGCTGCTGAGTGGCTGCACACACCAGCAGGGGGGCCCGATATGGGGCGTGGTCAGTACTACTTAAAGGCAGCCTGCACCTCTTAAAGGGGAGGTGCACTGTCAATGCAATCGGTGGAGGGAGCGGATACCACAAGTAACAGCTCGCCGGAGGGCGAGGTCGCACACAAGTTCTGCTGCCGAGGAGTCAGATGGTGACTTTGATGGGCTGCAGAAGACGGCTGATGGGCGTACACCACCAAATGCTTGGTGCACTGGAAAGCCTTCCAGAAAGCCTGCGCACAATGTCAAGGGGCATGGAGGAGTCCAGCTCCAACTTGGCACAGGGCTTTGCGCAGAGCTTGGAGCCCATCCTTTTCCACTTGGAACGGGTGGTCACCTCCATCAGCGCACCTGTGGAACCCACCATGGTGCAGCGTCTGATGACTGATGCCTCAGCTTCCAGTGCAGCACAAACAGATGCCATCAAAGGTCTGCATGCTTCATTTGGAGCTCAGACTATTGCGTTCCAGGCTCAGACTGCTACTATCGTGACTGGGTACCACTGTGGAACGGGGCTTTCAGGGCGTCACAGCGTTCTAGCAATCCATTCTGCAGCAGATCACCAGGATTGCTAGGGCTCACCCTGTGCGAGTGGCAGTGGCGTCATGGCAGTCGCACCTGCTGTCCTTTCTCAGGATTGTAAACAATTTTACAACACCAAGTTATAGTCCAGCAATTTTATTTTAAATTCACAAGCTTTCGGAGGCTTCCTCCTTCCTCAGGTAAATGTCAGGAACTCCTCGAAGCCTATGCATTTATAAATCACAGAACAATACATGGTGATTACAGATAGTCTTTGCAACTGCCCGTTGCCAAGGCAATCACAGTGTTCAGACAGAGAGGTGTTACCTACAGAGCCCCCGAATATACATTCCACAAAAAAAAAACAAACAGAAAAAAAAACAGAGAGAGAGAGGCAGAAACATCCGGAAGGCAGAGAAAGCCAGCAAATGACCCGTTATATTAAAAACAGATAACTTTTGTTCGCTGGTGGGGTTACGTATAGCGTGACATGAACCCAAGATCCCGGTTGAGGCCGTCCTCATGGGTGCGGAACTTTCTGCTCGATGATTTTGCGTTGTCGTGTGTCTCGAAGGCCGCCTTGGAGTACGCTTACCCGAAGGTCGGTGGCTGAATGTCCCTGACTGCTGAAGTGTTCCCCGACTGGGAGGGAACCCTCCTGTCTGGCGATTGTTGCGCGGTGTCCGTTCATCCGTTGTCGCAGCGTCTGCATGGTCTCGCCAATGTACCATGCTCTGAAGGTCAGCAGCCTTCCACCACCCATGCTCCAGCCACTGGGGATGCACCTTGTAGGAGCACTAGGAAAGGAAAAGGCAAACGAACAACAGGTACTAAGGGAATGTACAAGGATGAATAGTGTGATCTTGTATACATGATTTCATGTGTAAGTTTATAAATTTGTATTTGACATCGCAGTTGGTGGTGGTTTTTATTCCTGCGATGCGCTGCAGGAGGAAGCAACTTCACAGCCACAGGTGATGCGGCCCTTGCCCTGCTCTGAGGTTGCAGTTGTGGCTGCAGCAGTTGACATACCTCTGCCACAGCCTCTTCCGTGAACCTCAGCTGTCGGATGCACTGATCTTCGCTCAGGTTGAGGTAAGAGAATTGGTCCTTGAAGGCCCTCATTGGATATGGCCTCCTGCTCAGTGCCCTGCACCCCCTCCTCCTCCTCCCACTCCTCACAGCTTGACATGCTCTGCGTGGCCTCTCTGCATGCTCCCAGTCATGTTCAGTGCCTAGCGGGAGCCCTAGCAGGTCATCCATGGTTGCCAGAAATCTTGTTTGGCACCAACGGTAATGCAGGACCTGCCAGTCCACTCTCTATATAATATTGCAACTTTCTTCAAGTATAGGAAGCTTCAACAAACACGTCCAATTGTACCAATTTGATGGTCATGTGGGAGAGGAAAGGTGAGGAGTGTAGGATTGTTGGTGACTTGGGAGGTATTCTTGAGGTTACTGATATCACTCATGGATAAAGTGAGCACGCAGAGCCCTGGCTGACAGGGTCTGTGCACCTTGTTGCCTCCTTGCCCCTTCTTCCATTTCCTCCTCCTCCTCCTCTTCTGCATCTTCCTCCTCTTCCCCTGCCTCTGGCTCAGGGTCTTGCCGGATAGGCGGTAGCAAGGGCTGTCGTCTCATGAGGGCATTGCTGTGCAGCATGCAGCATACAACGACAAATCTTGAAACCCGCTCAGCAGAGTACAGCAGGGCTCCTCCAGAAAGGTCCAGGCAGCTGAAGCGTTACTTTAGGGCACCTATGGTGTTCTCGATGACATTCCATGTGGCAGGAACGCACGCACACATGCAGAGCAGGCCTACAATGAGAGCCGCATGGCTCTCATTGTAGGCCTGCTCTGCATGTGTGCGTGCGTTCCTGACCGGAGACATGAGCCACCTCATGAGGGGATAGCCCTTGTCGCCCAGTAGCCAGCCTTTGACTTGCCATGCCAGTTGAAAGATAGGTGGGACATTGGACTGCCGCATAATGAAGGCGTCATGACTGTTGCCAGGGTAGCAGGCATTGACCTGAATGATGCGCTGCATGTGGTCGCACACTAGTGTTAAAATTGGATAGCCATGTGGTGAAGGATAGAATACTAGAGCCTGGTCTTTAGTTGTTTCCAAGCCTTTATTCATAGAGATTCCCCTTGCACACACACCACACCCTAGATAAGCTCGCCTATAAAAAGAATACGAGCGTCCCCATTTGATACCCACCTCCTAAATACAATCAACACTCATTGATATAAATCATAGAATTAACAACCAGCTGTACATTGAGGGAGTGGAACCCCTTTCTGTTCATGAAGATGGCTGAGTTGAGATATGGAACACGCATAGCTATATGCGTGCAGTCAATGACACCCTGAACCATGGGGAAGCCTGCAATGCGAGCAAACCCTTGTGCTTGCTCGTTCTGCTTTTCTCTGTCAAGCGGGAAGGTTATGAATCTGTTGCATAGTTGGTATAATGCCTCTGTGACGTTCCTTATGTAGCAGTGCACTGCAAACTGCGAGATGTTGCACATAATGCCAGCAGCGGCCTGAAAGGATCCAAAGCCGTAAAAGTCCAGCGCCACGGATAACTTCACAGCCACAGGTGATGCGGCCCTTGCCCTGCTCTGAGGTTGCAGTTGTGGCTGCAGCAGTTGACATACCTCTGCCACAGCCTCTTCCGTGAACCTCAGCTGTCGGATGCACTGATCTTCGCTCAGGTTGAGGTAAGAGAATTGGTCCTTGAAGGCCCTCATTGGATATGGCCTCCTGCTCAGTGCCCTGCACCCCCTCCTCCTCCTCCCACTCCTCGCAGCTTGACATGCTCTGCGTGGCCTCTCTGCATGCTCCCAGTCATGTTCAGTGCCTAGCGGGAGCCCTAGCAGGTCATCCATGGTTGCCAGAAATCTTGTTTGGCACCAACGGTAATGCAGGACCTGCCAGTCCACTCTCTATATAATATTGCAACTTTCTTCAAGTATAGGAAGCTTCAACAAACACGTCCAATTGTACCAGCAGCCAGAAGCAATAATCCAGCAACCAATCTGCAACACCTGCATGATCCCTTTAAATAGCACTGGTGGGGAGTCCTCCAGGCCTCTTACGACCTATTCAGCTGTGCGTGGTTAAGACAGTTTGTTGGCTTGAGCGTTGAGTTCCAAAATGGCATCTGTCCCTTTAAATCAGCGTTGCAGGCTGGTGTAATGCATATTCTCCTTACTTTATATGCTGCCGGCGTTCATTATCTGTGCGAGCGCAAACACCTTTACCAAGATGGCTAGAAGCGTGCGTACGCATTCCGGATACCACTTTGAGTCCATAGGCGGCCGCGTAGCACCTACAAAACAATTTATAGCCCCTGATTTCCAGGAACCTGCCGTGCAAAAGCTCACAGAAAGTCTATGGGCAAGTGTATGTCTAACTAATGGCTGGCGCCGTTCGTTCGCCGCTCACAGCAAAATCCGCCCCAGTGTGTATGAGAATCACACAGTCTGCGACATGTGGCAGTATCGAATGGTTGAAATTATGTCGTAAACAGTGAGAGCAATGTCCAAGCAGTTTATCAATGTCATTTTAACCTTGAGATCTGTTATTGAACACTCTCCAGAGTGTATTATTCTGTTTAATACATACAAGCTTTATCTCCATCCCCTTTGTCCTTTCATATCCTGAAGGTGGTGACTCATATTAAGGTTCAGTTCTTTGAAAGAAAAAAAGAAAGACTTGCATTTATATAGCGCATTTCATGACATCCCAAAGCACTGTACAACCAATGCAGTACTTTGGACATGTAGTCACGATTGTAATGTAGGAAGCGCGGGAGCCAATTTGCGCACAGCAAGGTCCCACAAACAGCATTGAGGTAATGACCAGATAATGTTTTAATGATGTCGATTGAGTGATAAATATTGGCTAGGACATCGGGGTGAACTCCCCTGCTCTTCTTTGAAATAGATGCCATGGGAGCTTTTACGTCCATCTGTGAGGGCAGACAGGGCCTCGATTTAACGTCTCGTCCAAAAGACGGCACCTCCGACAGTGCAGCACTCCCTCAGTACTGCACTCAAGTCTGGATTATGTGCTCACGCCTCTGGAGTGGGACTGAAACCCAGACTGATCTTTCCCCTCCTTAGAGCAGGGACACTGAAGTGTCCAAAAAAAAAATTGCTGCCGCTGAGATCAGTGAACTCATTGCAGGTCAGGAATTAAGCCAGGGACCTTCCTGAATCCGTACAGCTCAGAACCAGACCAGACAATGCATTTATACATTAAGCTGTGAAGAGGGTTTTCATTTATACAAACTTAATTTTGTTAATAAACTTTTTTTTTTTAGCTTTGTTGTCAGCAGGAACATCATAGCTGACAGTGATGGATGGGAGACGCCTGTTGATCAAATCAAGTGACTTGATGAGCAATGAGCATGTGGTTCCAGAGGTGCAGCATCACACTTGGTATAAGAGGTGATAAATTATAGGAAAAGTGATGTACAGACTGCAAGGATCTCATTGCTGAGCAATAGAGCTTAACATAATTACAGATGAATTCTTTCATCTGAATGACTTTGAGAGTCTATCAAATTGGCAAATGGATAAGCTTGAGGTTACAAATCTTTAATGAAGGCTAGACCCATTATTTCATGATGCAGAGTACTTTCACTTTTAGGCCATAATCTTGTTTCCTAAATTATCAACATCAAAGAAGAAAGAACTTGCATTTATATAGCGCCTTTCACTACCACAGGAGTCCCAAAACTCTTCACAGCCAATGAAGTATAGTCACTGTTGTAAGGTAAGAAACACGGCAGCCAATTTGTGCACAGCAAAGTCCCACAGACAGCAATGTGATAATGATCAGATAATCTGTTTAAGTGATGTTGGTTGAGGAATAAATATTGGCCAGGACACTGATAAATATTGTCCAGAACAGCCCTACTCTTCTTTGAAATACTGCAGTGGGATCTTTTACATCCACCTGAAAGGGCAGACGGGGCCTCAATTTAACTCCTCATCCAAAAGACAGCACCTCCGACAATGCAGCGCTCCCTCAGTACTGCACTGGAATGTCAGCCTAGATTTTGTGTTCAAGTCTCTGGAGTGGGACATGAACCCACAGCTTCCCTGATTTAGGCGTAAGAGTGCTACCACTCAGCCACGGCTGACAATGTGACATACCTTTGGGGCTTTCTCAATACAATTCCTGGTGTTTGTGGACCCAACAGTACAAAACTCCCCACTAAATTGGCAATTTCACTAAAAGAAACCACAGGTTGCCTAGGTTGGGATTAAGGCACGTTGTTGGGACAGAGCAGTTAGAGCTTTATTCTTCTCGCTGACAGTGCAGCATCTGAACTGGGAGTGCTTGAGTGCATGGAATGAGAAAGTGTTCAATTCGCCAGCATTCAAATCCCTTGCCTTGCTGAGCGTAAAAAAAAGTATAATGTAGATTTTATTTTCGAAAGGGATTATAAATATAGTCCAGGCATATGAGTATAAAAGGGATATTGCATCAAGTTTCATTATTCATAAACTCTTACCACTGCATTCCATAAATATTTGATTTGTAAGTTATGACATGTTATATCTTATTAAGTTCATCTGAATCTATAAACTCTCTGAGTAAAACATGATGACTATTGAAAATATCCTTCAAAATAGTGATTTCATATTTAATACGAAGCTCTAAGGAAGGGGAAGAAACGGAAAAGAAATGGTTGAGACTTGGAGGATGAATCTTCACATTCTGCTCTTGTACAAGTCTTTATAGCCAAGCAGATCGGCTGCCTGCCTGCTCACCCAGGATTGGTTTGTGGTAAGGATAGAGGATGGGGGGAGGAACCAGAATAACTACAGAAAGTAATGGAGCAGAGAAAGATGTAGCGGAGTAAGATGTAGAAAGACGTACAGGGACAGAGTTAGCAGTGACATTTTCTAATTTTGGTTTTAAAAATAGAACCTGATAATGTAAATTAATTAAAAATAAATAACCGTGAGTGGTGGAAATTTGAATTAAAACAATAAAAATGCATGGTAGGCAATTAATGGGTTAAATAGCCTGGCAATATCTATAATCGGTATATCTATCTTACGTCTGTGCACATTTCTTATTTACACAACTTAACTTACTTTTCTCATGTTTTTACTTTTTTTTGTGTCAACTTTTTCCTATTATAAATTCCTATGTCCACATTTATAATGGGGTTTGCCTCTGGGAAAATGGGAGTAAAAAGTCACAATCTGGCCAGGTTCCCACAGAACACGTCAGCATGCTTTCTGGAAAAAATTGTATACACAATTTTTCTCAGTAACTGAAATTTCTAATGTCTGAAATAAAGTTTTAAACAAAATAAAAAATGTAAAGTAATTGCATATTTCACAATAACATGATTAAATTGATCCATTGCATTTTCTTTTGAATCTTTTAATGCCCTCATTAAAGTTTTTACTTAAAGGCTTCAATCTCTCCCAAAAGCCTAGGCTTGGACTTGATATTTTTTGCACAGAGTTGTGAGCTGAATTAAGATTGTGGAGTTTGAGTATGTGCAGTGTACCTAATTTCCCAGGATGCATCGGTGACATTCAGACAGTTGTACTGATGGGATATATTTCCGAAACATAACGGTACGGTAGCATAGTGGTTATGTTACTGGACCAGTAATCCAGAGCTATGAGTTCAAATCCTGCTATGGCAGCTGGGGAATTTAAATTCAATTAATTAAAACTAGTATCAGTAATGATGGCCATGAAACTTGTCGTAAAAACCCATTTGGTTCACTGTATGTCCTTCAGGGAAGGAAGCCTGCCGTCCTTGCCTGGCCTATATGTGACTCCAGACCCACAGCAATGTGGTTGATTCTTAATTGCCACTCAGTTATAAAGTCTCGCTTAAAAAAAAGTCATATAATAAGAATAAAACTGGACAGATCACTAGGCACCGGACACAACAAAGGCAAACCAAGCCCAGTCGACCCTGCAAAGTCCTCCTCACTAACACCTGGGGGCGTGCCAAAATTGGGAGAGCTGTCCCACAGACTAGTCAAGCAACAGCCTGACATAGCCATACTCACAGAATCATACCTTTCAGCCAACATCCCAGACTCTTCCATCACCATCCCTGGGTATGTCCTGTCCCGCAGGCAGACCGACCAGAGGTGGCGGTACAGTGATATACAGTCAGGAGGGAGTGGCCCTGGGAGTCCTCAACATTGACTCCGGACCCCATGAAATCTCATTGCATCAGGTCAAACATGGGCAAGGAAATCTCCTGCTGATTACCACTTACCGTCCTCCCTCAGCTGATGAATCAGTCCTCCTCCATGTTGAACACCACTTGGAGGAAGCACCGAGGGTAGCAAGGCCACAGAATGTACTCTGGGTGGGGGACTTCAAAGGTGTCCATCACCAAGAGTGGCTCGGTAGCAACACTACTGACCGAGCTGGCCGAGTCCTGAAGGACATAGCTGCTAAACTGGGCCTGCGGCAGGTGGTGAGCGAACCAACACAACGGAAAAACCGACTTGACCTCACCCTCACCAATCTACCTGTTGCGGATGCATCTATCCATGACAGTATTGGTAGGAGTGACTACCGCACAGTCCTCATGGAGACGAAATCCCATCTTCACACTGAGGAAACCATCCAACGTGTTGTGTGGCACTATCACCGTGCTAAATGGGATAGATTCAGAACAGATCTAGCAGCTCAAAACTGGGCATCCATGAGGCGTTGTGGGCCATCAGCAGCAGCAGTATTGTATTCCAGCACAATCTGTAACCTCATGGTCTGGCATATTCCTCACTCTACCATTACCAACAAGCCACGGGATCAACCCTGGTTCAAGGAGGAGTGTAGGCGAGCATGCCAGGAGCAGCACCAAGCGTACCTAAAAATGAGGTGCCAACCTGGTGAAGCGACAACTCAGGACTACATGCATTCTAAACAGCGGAAGCAACATGCTATGGACAGGGCTAAGCGATTCCACAACCAACGGATCAGATCAAAGCTCTGCAGTCCTGCCACATCCAGTCGTGAATGGTGATGGACAATCAAACAACTAATGGGAGGAGGAGGAGGCGGCGGCTTTGTAAATATCCCCATCCTCAATGATGGCAGAGTCCGGCACGTGAGTGCAAAAGACAAGGCTGAAGCGTTTGCAACCATCTTCAGCCAGAAGTGCTAGAGTGGATGATCCATCTCGGCCTCCTCCCGATATCCCTACCATCACAGAAGCCAGTCTTCAGCCAATTCGATTCATTCCACATGATCTCAAGAAATGGCTGAGTGCACTGGATACAGCAAAGGCTATGGTCCCCGACAGCATCCCGGCTGTAGTGCTGAAGCCTTGTGCTCCAGAACTAGCCGCGCCTATAGCCAAACTGTTGCAATACAGCTACAACATTGGCATTTACCCGACAATTTGGAAAATTGCCCAGTCCACAAATTGTCCTGTCTACAAAAAGCAGGACAAATCCAATCCGGCCAATTACCGCCCCATCAACCTACTCTCAATCATCAGCAAAGTGATGGAAGGTGTCGTCAACAGTGCTGACAAGTGGCACTTACTCACCAATAACCTGCTCATGGATGCTCAGTTTGGGTTCCGCCAGGACCATTCAGCTCCAGACCTGATTACAGCCTTGGTCCAAACATGGACAAAAGAGCTGAATTCCAGAGGTGAGCTGAGAGTGACCGTCCTTGACATTAAGGCAGCATTTGACCGAGTGTGGCACCAAGGAGCCCTAGCAAAATTGAAGTCAATGGGAATCGGGGAAAACTCTTCAGTGGCTGGAGTTATACCTAGCACAAAGGAAGATGGTAGTGGTTGTTGGAGGCCAATCATCTCAGCCCCAGGACATTGCTGCAGGAGTTCCTCAGGGCAGTGTCCTTGGCCCAACCATCTTCGGTTTTTTCATCAATGACCTCCCCTCCATCATAAGGTCAGGAATGGGGATGTTCGCTGATGATTGCACAGTGCTGAGTTCCGTTCGCAACCCCTCAGGTAATGAAGCAGTCCGTGCCCGCATGCAGCAAGACCTGGACAACATCCAGGCTTGGGCTGATAAGTGGCAAGTAATATTTGCGCCAGACAAGTGCCAGGCAATGACCATCTCCAACAAGAGAGAGTCTAACCACCTCCCCTTGACATTCAACGGCATTACCATCACCGAATACCCTACCATCAACATCCTGGGGGTTCCCATTGACCAGAAACTTAATTGGACCAGCCATATAAATACTGTGGCTACAAGAGCAGGTCAGAGGCTGGGTATTCTGTGGCGAGTGACTCACCTCCTGACTCCCCAAAGCCTTTCCACCATCTACAAGGCACAACTCAGGAGTGTGATGGAATACTGTCCACTTGCCTGGATGAGTGCAGCTCCAACAACACTCAAGAAGCTCGACACCATCCAGGACAAAGCAACCCGCTTGATTGGCACCCCATCCACCATCCTAAACATTCACTCCCTTCACCACCGGTGCACTGTGGCTGCAGTGTGTACCATCCACAGCAACTAGCCAAGGCTCCTTCGACAGCACCTCCCAAACCTGCGACCTCTACCACCTGGAAGGTCAAGGGCAGCAGGTACATGGGAACAACACCACCTGCACGTTCCCCTCCAAGTCACACACCATCCCGACTTGGAAATACATCACTGTTCCTTCATCGTCGCTGGGTCAAAATCCTGGAACTCCCTTCCTAACAGCACTGTGGGAGAACCGTCACCACACGGACTGCAGCGGTTCAAGAAGGCGGCTCACCACCACCTTCTCAAGGGCAATTAGGGATGGGCAATAAATGCCGGCCTCGCCAGCGACGCCCACATCCCATGAACGAATAAATAAAAATCTAGCAGTTTTTGTCTAGTGGCTTTTCTTAAAATAATTTTGAAAAGCAAGAGGGGAAATTTTAAATGCTTTATGAAGGTTCAGATGGAAACGGACTGAATGCATGGCAAGACTTCAAGCTTGACCAATATCGTAAAGGATGATGGCCCTGTTGACCATTTTAGCTGACAGTCCAAAGATACTGCAGATTTGGATGTTCTCGTGACCTGGATTGATTATATTTACGATTGATTATATTTAATAACCGCAAGATCAAATGGAGCCTGCACGATAGTAGACAACGGGTGAGAGAATAAAACGTCTAGAAGTAAAGGGAATTATGGGTTACGGGGAGCGGGCAGGAAATTGGACATGAATTTAGATTTGAGGTTAGGATCAGATCAGCCATGATCTTATTGAATGGCGGAGCAGGCTCGAGGGGCCGATTGGCCTACTCCAGCTCCTATTTCTTATGTTCTTATGTAAAGTCTCGCCGTAGCGGGAATGATGCACGTGACCAGCTCCCACAAACCTCTGAAAAGTATTAAAAAATTGGGGGGGGGGTTTTTGAACAACAGATAAGGAGAACTACAAGGAAGGGAAGGAGTAGCTAACCTCTCCATATTGTGAAGAAGGAAGGAGAACAATGCTCCTGTTCTTCCAGGATGAGGATTTGATGACCTCGAGTTCACTCCGAAGTTGTAAGATTGTGATGCCTGTATTGTTTAAACAGTCATAGAAGATTGTCAATAGAACGTTCATGAAAAATCAATTGCTATTGTTCACACTCTTAGTCTTTCAAGTCCAAACACCACACAAGGATAAAATTTAGATTGAGTGTTTATTTTTTTAAAAAAGAAGTTCCTTGTGTGTGTGAATGGGAGCAAAATTTTATAGTGTATTAATTACACACTGTTGTCGCTCTCGTTTTGTGTTATATAAACTTCAGAAAGTGTTTTGAGGGTTAGAGATGGGAGAAAGAGAGGAGGAAGAGAGAGTCTTCATTTAATATTAATTCAGTTTTCATAAAGAAAGTATTTTGAAGCCAACTAATTATCTCACATGACTTTTGCTGATAGTTAGAAAAGCTCAAAGCTAATAACTCACTCATGTAAAATACAAATTCTAATTTCTAACACCCATGAGACAGAGGGATAGATTTTGACTTTGTGCAATAGTGTAAAACGGGGGTGATAGCGAATCAGCAGCCCGTTTCACATCTCTCTCGATTTTTATTAACATTGACTTCAATGCCGGCAAGAGAATGAGGAGAGAGAGCAGGAGAAACTTTATTGCAGAGTGTTGTGAAGCTGTGGAATTCACTACCAGAGCTAGTGACTGAATAGAGACCATGCCAACATTTAAGAATAGGTTAGATATGTGGTTGAAGGAAAAGGGAACAAAAGATCTATTAAAATAGTACCAGGGATGCGAGACTTCAGTTATGTGGAGAGACTGGAGAAGCTGGGATTGTTCGCCTTAGAGCAGAGAAGGTCAAGGGGAGATTTGATAGAGGTGTTCAAAATCATGAAGGGTTTTGATGGAGTAAATAAGGAGGAACTGTTTCCAGTATCAGAGGGGTCGGTAACCAGAGGACACAGATTTAAGATGATTGGCAGAAGAACCAGTGGTGAGATGAGGAGAATTATTTTTACGCAGCGATTTGTTAGGATCTGGAATGCACTGCCTGAAAGGGCGGTGGAAGCAGATTCAATAATAACTTACAAAAGGGAATTGGATAAATACTTGAAAAGGAGAAATTTGCAGAGCTATGAGGAAAGAGCAGGGTAGTTTGACTAATTTGGATAGCTCTTTCAAAGAGCCGGCACAGGCACAATGGGCTGAATGGCTCCCTTCTGTGCTGTATTATTCTATGTAAACAATCTTACAACACCAAGTTATAGTCCAACAATTTTATTTGGAAATCACAAGCTTTCGGAGGCTTCCTCCTTCGTCAGGTGAATGTCAGGAAATCCTGTATTATTCTATGATTCTATGAAAAGATACGGGAACAGGGTAGGCACATGGGATTAGGGCTGCTGCTCACGTGGAGCATAAACACCAATATGGACTGATTGGGCCAGACGGACTGTTTTCGGGATGTAATTTCCACGTAATATGCATGTGAGTGTTATCTTTTATATGTGTGTACAGTGCAATGAAAAATTTGAAAAGAAAGACTACCCTTCAAAGGTACTTCATTGGCCATGATGCGCCTTGGGACATCTTGAGGTTATGAAATAAGCTATATAAATGCAAGTTCTTCCTTTCTTTAATTCTATGTGTGGGATTTTTTTGACCTTTGGGACCAGCCACTCGCAGCAAAGTGCCATTTTCTGATTCCTGTACATTCCCATGTTATCAGTTCTGACAAATCAGGAGGCAAAGGTCAAAGACAATTCAGAATGGCAGATACAGAAGAACAAATTGGAAAAGTTAGATTCTTGCCTCAAAGTCAGAAGGTTGCAGGTTTGAGTCCCAATCCAGGACTGGAGCGCATAATCTAGGCAGACATTTCAGTGCAGTACTGAGGAAGTGCTGCATCATCAAAGTTGCCATCTTTCAGATGAGGCATTAAACCGAAGCCCTCTTTTGTCAGTTCAGGCGAACGTAAAAGATCCCAATGCACTCTTTTGAAGAAGAGCAGAGGAGTTCTCTCAATGTCCTGGCCAACATTCCTCCCTCAACCAGCAACTCCAAAATAGCTTATGTGGTCAGATATCTCATTTCCTATTGTGTGGCATCTTGTTATGTGCAAATTGGCTGTCGTGTTTGCCTGCAAAGGCAACAGTGACTACATTTTGAAGAGCAATACGCTGGCTGTGGAGTGCTTTGGAATGTCTTCAGGATGTGAAAGACTATTAATGTAAATCTTTCTTTCCAAGACTTTCTTTGCACAGTGCACGCATACAGAAGATAACACTGGCATGTATCTAACACATGCATATTCAGGAGATGTATATCCTTTGCGCAGCCACTGCTAAGCCAGTTTATCAGTCACCAACACAGATCGTCTTACTTTCAGATATAAGCACTGACTCCTGCCTTGTGAAGTGCTTGCACTACCTCCAGGAATTAGCACTCAGGCTAATCCTGAAACACATTCATTGCCACGTACTCAATGGGACATTTTTTTTTTTGAGCGAGTTCATTCAAATTAACCTTTCACTCACCAGCCAGTGGAACCTAATGCTTTAACTGTAAGAAAACGGACAAAAGGCACCCTTGATATAGATGGTGGCCCCGAGTTTCCTCCGCCTCGAAATGGCCACCGATCCTCGGCGGGGGGCGTGACTTCCGCCCGCCTGTTATTTGTGCCCCGACCTGGGCCCACTTTCTGGGGTGCAGCTTTACATATTTCAAGCAGGTGCCTTGCACCGTTTATGGTGCAGCTGGGGCGCCCCCACTCAGGTGGGAGGGGGAAGGAAATAGTAGGCTGACTGTGCACCTGCG
This sequence comes from Heptranchias perlo, assembly GCF_035084215.1. NCBI lineage: Eukaryota > Metazoa > Chordata > Chondrichthyes > Hexanchiformes > Hexanchidae > Heptranchias > Heptranchias perlo. The sequence goes on from NC_090330.1 coordinate 6,733,047, forward strand.
GATTGGCTTCAAAAGAAAAACGGCTCATTTCTTAAGTAAGCCGGTTTCCATACCACAATCAACTGCAGTAAGGAAACCCCAGCTTTGTATATTTTGAATTCTCCCAGGCGCCCTCTGCAACGCTGGAGGACAGGGACGCACAGGTGTCCCTTGCTCTCAGTGTCGCTAGGGTGCAAAGGGTGAGAATTATGTCATATGGTGTAATTCTCTGATTTTGCATGGGATTATATTATGCTCGGCCATTTATGGGCATGTTGTGTATTATGTATCCGCACCAAAATCCTGTGCAAATTCTGACCGTCAGGTAAAAGGGGTGGGGATTCGGCATAATTGGATCCAGCTCTGATTTCCGCCCCACCTACAGAATCGTAGAGTCTTACAGCACAGAAGGAGGCCATTCGGCCCATTGTGCCTGTGCCGGCTCTTAGAAAGAGCTATCCAATTAGTCCCACCCCCCCCCCTGCTCTTTCCCCATGGCCCTGCAAATTTCTCCCCTTCGAGTATTTATCCAATTCCCTTTTGAAAGTTACTATTGAATCTGCTTCCACCGCCCTTTCAGGCAGCGCATTCCAGATCACAACAGCACGCTGCGTTAAAAAAAAAATTCTCCTCATCTCCCCCTCTGGCTCTTTTGCCAATTACTTTAAATCTGCGTCCTCTGGTTACATGACCTGCCCAGGTTATGGTGTTATTTGATCGCCTGAGGGGGTCGGGGAGGAATTTTCCAGAGTTTTTTTTCCCTCTTACTGGCCCTGGATCTTTTCTCCCTGTTTTTGTTGCCTCTCCCCGGACATTACATGGCTGCCGGGGCAGGGGGGGGGGGTGGGGAGTGGGTGGGAAGGGGTGGTTACTGGGGGTGGGGGGAGGAGGAGGAGGTGGTGTCCAATCATAATGCTCCAGCCATAATGAGTGTGGGGGCAGGCTTGATGGACCAGCAGGTCTTTTCCTGCCCGTCATTTTCGGTATGCTCGTATGTTTTCATGCCAATATGGTTCAGAAATTCGGACCGTCCCCTACTCCGTTGTCCGGAGCAGTGCAGCCGGGGGGGGGTGGGGGGGGGAGATTTGCCTGCAACGGTGGAAGTGGGAAGCTGACTGGCACAAGTGATCAGGGATCCGTGTCGATGGCTTATTTCAGTGAGCGAGTGGTCAATCTATGAAACAGTCTCCCTACGAAGCAGTTACTATTGATTCATTCAAATGCAAATTAGATCGATTTCTTTCAGAAAAATACCATCTTGGGATACAGTATATGAGTAATTTGAGACAGGGTGTGGTAAGTGTAGCATGCTTGGGAGCAACAGGTGACTTTGGACCCATGATTCTCAAAGCCCTCCACCCCTGGGGTTTTCCTTGCCTTGGTTCCGTGACCCTTAATACCCTCGCCTAACAAAAATCTATCAATCTCAGTTTTGACATTTTCAAATGACCCCCCCCCCCCACCAGCCTCAACAGCTTTTTTTGGGGGGAGGTGTGTGGGGGAGGGGAGAGTTCCAGATTTCCACTCCCCTTTGTGTGAAGAAGTGCTTCCCGACATCACCCCTGACCGGCCTCGCTCTAATTTTAAGGTTATGCCCCCCTTGTTCTGGACTCCCCTCACCAGGGGAAATAGTTTCTCTCTATCTACCCTATCAGCTCATCTTAAACACCTTAATTAGATCACCCCTTAATCTTCTATACTCAAGGGACTACAAGCCTTGTCCGTGCAACCTGTCCTCATAATTTAACCCTTTTAGCCCCGGTATCATTCGGGTGCATCTGCTCTGCAACCCCTCCGAGGCTAATATATCCTTCAGGGGTGGAATAGCACTTCCAGGTTCAGGTAAGAAGAGCGACCACTTGGATGAGACGTCAGAGGGCGTCCAGCACCCACGGAAACATATCCCAGCCACTATCAGCAGGAAATGGGAAGGGAGGGAGTAGAGAAATGGTTAACTGCAGAGGTCAGTGAGTAGGAACTGGAGATGGCATTAAAGACTAGCTTTAGACCGAGTCACATAATACAGGCATAATCTCCTGTTCTCCTCCCAGGGAACTTTTGGAACCAATTTAGTGCCCAGTAGTTGGTATGAACTGAATTTTATTAATATAAGTATGAATTAAACAATAGCTGACTTTGCTTGACATTTCAGAAAAGATTAAGTCTCTATCCTATCTTATATTTCCATCTGATTAAATTGAATGCTTTTTTGTTAAAGTTTGTTTTTTTTCCATTTGTAAATTCCTATCATTGCATCTCTGTACCAGAACAGGTGAAGTTAATGTTTAATGGATCCTTCTGACCTTCTGTGCTATTTTGATTACATTCCTGTTCAGTTTGCAGGAATGTAATCAAATGATTGACAGTGTGGCATGCAAATGCATTGTGGAAATACGGTGAAGTAAAAAAATAAAAACATAAGAAATTTAGGAATAAAATACCAAAGCGGTTTGATTTGAATGTGTGGCTGTGTGGTTTCTTGTGTTTTCAATACACATATCGAAACATAGAATCATACAGCATGAAAGGAGGCCATTTGGCCCATCGTGCCTGTGCTGGTTCTTCAAAACAGCTATCCAATTAGTCCCTCTCCCCCACTCTTTCCCCATAGCCCTGCAGATTTCTCCTTTTCAAGTATTTATCCAATTCTCTTTTGAAACTTACTGTTGAATCTGCTTCCACCACCTTTTCAGGCAGTGCATTCAGATCATAACAACTTGCTGCATACAAAAAATTCTCCTAATTTCCCCCCTGGATTTTTTTTTGCCAATTATCTTAAATCTGTTTCCTCTGGTTACTGACCCTTCTGCCACTGGAAACAGTTTCTCCCGATCTACTCTATCAAAACCCCTCATAATTTTTAACCTTCTCTGCTTTAAGGAGAACAGCCCCAGCTTCTGCAGTCTCTCCACATAACTGAAGTCCCTCGTCCTTGTACCATTTTGGTAAATCTCCTCTCTAAGGCCTTGGCATCCTTCCTAAAGTGTGGTGCCCATATGTATGAGGTAAAGATTGAAAGAGACGGAGGGCTCAATTTGAAACTTAAATTGCGGGTGCGTTAGGGGCGGAGGGTTGGGAAAATTGCAAAAATGCAGAGCGGGTTCAGAAGCCGGCTCCAACCCGCCGACTTCCAGGTTTCCCACAGATGCACCTGTGTGCGCGCGGGCTTTCCGAATCTGGAAGTTTGCCAGCGGGATGATAGTTAAAGAACAAAATGTACCTCACTGAGGTGTTTACTTGTGACATATTAGGTAGCTAGAACGATTTTTAACATACCTTGGCAGCTTTCCCATGGCTTCCAATTCACGCCTGGTGAAACCAGGGCCGGATCAGGCAAAAATGAACAAAATAAATTAAATAAAAAAAACCATTGCACAAAGTTAAAACTCAAAATCAACCTACCTTTCCACCCTGCTCCGATGTCCGATGTCTCCCTCTCCGATGTCCCTCTCAGCCCCCGATGTCTCCCTCTCCGATCTCCCCCTCTCCCCCCTCCCCCCGCAGGCGTTGCAGCTCCTGTCGGCAGCCAGCCTGTCAATCATAGGCTGCCGGGCCTGAAACCTGGAGAGAACTTTAATCACCATCAATTACATAGCGATCGTGTCAGAAAACGTAAGTTTTTTTAAAATTCGGGTTTGCCACACGCACCTTCACCACCCACCCCCCGCTGCCAACCCACCACCATTTCAAAATTGAGCCCAGAGAGCGTGATTGAGAGCCAGTTTGCTTCCCCTCTACCCTCCTGATAATGGTGATTCATGCTGGAGTGTCACTCCATGGGTGCTACTAGCCTCAAGTATCAAGCCGATGTAACCTTTCTTCATGTAAGAACCATGTAAGTGAGTGGGCAAAACTATGGCAGACGGAGTTTAATGTGGGCAAGTGTGAGGTCATCCACTTTGGATCTAAGAAAGATAAATCGGAGTTTTCTCTAAATGGTGAGAAACTCAGAACTGTAGAGGAGCAAAGAGATTTGGGAGTCCCAGTTACACAAATCATTTAAAGCTAGTAGACGGGACCAAAAAGCAATCGAAAATGCTAATGGAATGTTGGTCATCTCGAGGACACTGGAATACAAAGGGGAGGAAAGTGATGCTTCAGTTGTAGAATGCCTTGGTCAGACCCCATGTGGAGTACTGCTTTGGGCTCAGGAAGGGTATATTTGCCTTGGAGGGGTGCAACGCAGATTCACCAGAATGATACTGAGGCTTAAGTTATCAGGACAGGTGGCACAAACTTGGCTTGTATTCGCTTGATTGTAGAAGATTAAGGGTGATCTGTCTGAGGTCTTTAAAATGTTAAAAGGGTTCAGTAGGGTAGATACGGAGAAACTATTTCCTCTGATGGGGCAATCAAGAATGAGGGGACATCATCTTAAAATTAAATCTCGTCCATCTCGGAGGGAAATCAGGAAGCACTTTTTCACATAAAGGGTAGTGGAAATCTGGAATTTTCTCCCCCAAAAGGCTGTGGATGCTGGGGGACAATTGGAGCTTTCAAGACTGAGATCGATAGATTTTTGTTAGGTAAGAGGTGTCAAGGGATATGGAGCTAAGGCGGGTAAATGGAGTTGAGGTGCAGATCAGTCATGATCTAATTGAATGGCGGAGCAGAGTCGAGGGGCTGAATGGCCTACTTCTGTTCCTATGTTCCTAAAACAAATCCTATCTTATGACCAAATTGAAAAGTATTGCCGCTTTAAGGTAATGAGAAATGCAGTAATGCAAATTACTGGAATTCCTTCATCGTCGCTGGGTCAAAATCCCAAACTAACAGCGATGTGGAGGCACTTTCATCATATGGAATATGGTGGTTCAAGAAGAAGGCCCACCACCACCTTCTTCAGGGTAACTAGGGTGGGCAATAAACGCCGGCCTTGCCAGCGAAGCCTACATCCCGAGAATGAATTTTTAAAAAGTTGCAAAGTGTTCAAATCTAATCTTCCTGGTTTCCCTACGTTACAACAGTGACTACACTTCAAAAATACTGCATTGGGTGTGCTGAGGATGTCCTAAAGGTGCAGTATAAATGTATGCTCTTTCTTTCTCAAATTGACTGTTAATGGGTCCAAAATCCCAATTAAAAGAAGAAAGGTAAATAAAGGCTTTAGATCAAGGAGTAGGTATCAGAAGAAGCCAAAGCTAAGCATTAATTGAAGTCACAGATCTGCTTCAATGTCAACAGATGATTGAAGGAAAGTGGGTCAAAGGGATAATGGAACTGGGTGGACACATGGGATTAGGAATAGTGTTCGTGTGGAGGATAAGCACCAACACGGACTGGCCGGGCCAAATGGCCTATTTCCATGATGTAATTTCATAGAATCATAGAGTGGCACAGCGCAGAAGGAGGCCATTCGGCCCATCATGCCTTTACCGGCTCTTTGAAAGAGCTGTCCAATTAGTCCCACTCGCCTGCTCTCTCCCCGTAGCCCTGCAAAATTTTCCTTTTCAAGTATTTATCCAATTTCTAAACTGCGTATGAGGATGACCTCTCCCACAAGTGCATTTACCCACTAAACCATCAGGGAAGCTCTCCCCCACTCAAGTTAATCCTTTGAGGGACATTTCTGCATAAATACGCCCTGACCCTCCAAATGTAATTAAAACGCCACAATAATCATCCATCTCTACTATTCAACCCTGGCCCGCTACCCTCCACAGATAACATTCCACCCTCTGCATTCCAAGGTCCAACAGCACAGGGACCATAGTATCCGTGGACTATTTGATCATCTCAATCTAGACCCACCATTATAATCTCGAATCTTATTCTTAACTGGAGACATTGTTGCTTCTCCACCACCCCATTTGTGTCCAGAAATGAGCTGGCAGCCACTGGGGAATCCAGCAAGACTGGCCCACCCACTTAATGCCGGTGTCCAGGACTGCCTGAATTTTCCGGGGATGGGGGAAGAGGTGGGGGGTTGGGTCCCAAAACTTCCACATGAAACAGACAGGAGCCTCATAAGAATATGTAAATCGGATTGGGGTTGTGCGACTTCATTGCAACCCCAGCCCGATTTCCTGACCTTTCTGCTCCAATATAACTGCAACAATTTGCGTTTATATAGCACCTCGAACGTAGTACAACCACCCAAGGCGCTTCACAGGTGCGGAATCAGACAAAAAAAAAAATTGACACCGAGCCAAAGAAGGAGACGTTAGGACAGACGACCAAAAGCTTGGACAAAGAGGTAGGGTTTAAGGTGCATCTTAAAGGAGGGGAGAGGTGCTGAGGTGCACATAGTGTTCTCAAAAATGTTATACAACTACTGAAAAGGAAAATAACATCCAAATATAGCTCCACGACAGCCAGAAGTACAATGCCATCAGATATGCATCGGTAATGGGATGGGAAGTGGGGTCGAATGCATCATGTAAGTAATTCAATTATGTGCTGATATGAAATATAATTTCTTCATACAGACCTGTCACCTTTGTTCCATGTACCGTATTCAGAAAAAACAAACAGGCTTAAACTAATAACAGCGTCTGATTGTATTAGTTAGAGTGACAATCTCCCCTTCAGAAATGTAACTGTATTTCTTTACCACTTAATCGGTAAAAAAAAACCACACTGCCTCCTCTGTAGCCTGCAATGCACTGTGCTAATTTATTGCTCATTTTGAAGAGGCTGTATCAATTCTTTAGGTGGGTCGCTCCGCATGGTGTACATGACGTTGAAGATGGAATCTTGAATCAAGTAAATTTAATCTGGGACCTGGGCCCATTAGGGTTTGTTCAGTAAAAGAGAATAAACTCAGTTGTAGGTCCGACACGTAAGTGACACCATGCTGGTGATTATCTTTCAAGTGTTTACATCAGTTTGTGTAGTAACATAGGAACATTAGGAACAGGAGCAGGCCATTCATCCCCTCGGGCCTGTTCTGCCATTCATTTAGATCATGGCTGATCTGCACCTCGACTCCATTTACCCGCCTTTGCTCCATACCCCTGATACCCTTACCTAACAAAAATCTATCGATCTTGGCCTTGAAAGCTGCAATTGTCCCCCAACATCCACAGCCTTTTGGGGGAGAGAATTCAAAATTTCCACCACCCATTGGGTGAAAAAATGCATCCTGATTTCGCTCCTGAACAGCCTAGATCTAATTTTACAATTATGTCCCCTCGTTCTTGATTCCCTCACCAGAGTAAATAGTTTCTCCGTGTCTACCCTATCAAATCCTTTTAACATTTTAAACACCTCGTTTGGATCACCCTTAATCTTCTTCAATTCTTTTTATTGATTCATGAGATGTAGGCTACGCTGGCAAGGCCAGCATTCATTGCCCATCCCTAATTGCCCTTGAGAAGGTGGTGGTGAGCCGCTGCAGTCCGTGTGGTGAAGGTTCTCCCACAGTGCTATTAGGAAGGGAGTTCCAGGATTTTGACCCAGCGACGATGAAGGAACAGCGATATATTTCCAAGTCGGGATGGTGTGTGACTTGGAGGGGAATGTGCCTGCTGCCCTTATCCTTCTAGGTGGTAGAGGTCGCAGGTTTGGGAGGTCTTGTTGAAGAAGCCTTGGCAAGTTGCTGCAATGCATCTTGCCATGTAGATGGTACACACTGCAGCCACGGTGCGCCGGTGGTGGAGGGAGTGAATGTTTAGGGTGGTGAATGGGGTGCCAATCAAGCGGGCTGCTTTGTCCTGGATGGTATCGAGCTTCTTGAGTGTTGTTGGAGCTGCACTCATCCAGGCAAGTGGAGAGTATTCCATCACACTCCTGACTTGTGTCTTGTAGATGGTGGAAAGGCTTTGGGGAGTCAGGAGGTGAGTCACTCGCTGCAGAATACTCAGCCTCTGACCTGCTCTTTTAGTCACAGTATTTATGTGGCTGGTCCAGTTAAGTTTCTGGTCAATGGTGACCCCCAGGATGTTGATGGTGGGGGATTCGGTGATGGTAATGCCGTTGAATGTCAAGGGGAGATGGTTAGACTCTCTCTTGTTGGAGATGGTCATTGTCTGGCACTTGTCTGGTGCGAATGTTACTTGCCACTTATCAGCTGAAACCTGGATGTTGTCCAGGTCTTGCAGGGTGCGGCTTCATTTTCTGAGGGGTTGCAAATGGAACTGAACATTGTGCAATCATCAGCGAAAATCCCCATTTCTTACCTTATGATGGAGGGAAGGTCATTGATGAAGCAACTGAAGATGGTTGGGCCTAGGACACTGCCCTGAGGAACTCCTGCAGTGATGTCCTGGGGCTGAGATGATTGGCCTCCAATAACCATTACCATCTTCCTTTGTGGTAGGTATGATTCCAGCCACTGGAGAGTTTTCCCCCTGATTCCCATTGACCTCAATTTTACTAGGGCTCCTTGATGCCACACTCGGTCAAATGCTGCCTTGATGTCAAGGGCAGCCACTCTCACCTCACCTCTGGAATTGAGCTCTTTTGTCCATTTTTGAACCAAGGCTGTAATGAGGTCTGGAGCAGGGTAGTCCTGGCAGAACCCAAACTGAGCATCGGTGAGCAGGTTATTGGTGAGTAAGTGCTGCTTGACAGCACTGTCGACGACACCTTCCATCACTTTACTGATGATTGAGAGTCGGCTGATGGGGCGGTAATTGGCCGGATTGGATTTGTCCTGCTTTTTGTGGACAGGACATACCTGGGCAATTTTTCACTTTGTTGGGTAGATGGGAATACAAGCCAGGTTTATGCCTCCTCTCTTGATAATTTAACCATCTACGCCTCAGTATAATTCTGGTGAATCTGCACGCAGTGCTCCAGATGGGGTCTGACCAATGCTTTCTACAACTGAAGCATAACTTCCTCCCCTTTGTAATCCAGTCCCCTCGAGATAAAGGCCAACATTCCATTAGCCTTTTTGATTGCTTTTTGTTCCCGTCTACTGGCTTTAAATGATTTGTCTACTTGGACTCTCAAATCTCTTCGCTCCTCTTCAGCCCTTAGTTTCTCACCATTTAGAGAGTACTCTGATTTATCTTTCTTAGGTCCAAAGTGGGTGATCTCACACTTGCCCACATTCAACTCCGTCTGCCACAGTTTTGCCCCCTTGCTTACATGGTTCATATATGAAGAAAGGCCACAAGGGCTTGGTACTGGAGGGCAGGAACCTCGAAAGCTGTCTGGGAATAAGGACTTTGCTGCTCCAGTTTCAAGGGTTTGGTACTACACTGGTAGATCTTCCCTATTTACATTTTTACCCAGCACCGTTCTCCATCAGATACTGGCCAGAAACGTAGTCGGCAAATATGGTGGCAGTTGACAAAACCCACGTAAAAGTATTTCTTCATTGCAACTGGAAGGAGTTAAGTTGGCCATTTTGTATTTCCAAGTTTAAAAAAATGTTCATTCTCGGGATGTGGGTTCGTGCCGGCATTTATTACCCATTCCAAGTTGCCCCGAGAAGGTGGTGGTGAGCCTTCTTCTTGAACTGCTGGTAGTAGTTTGATACAACTGAGTTTCAGTTAAGATTCAACTACGTTGGTGTGGAACTGGAGTCACATATAGGCCCAGATTGGGTAAGGATGGCTGATTTCCTTACCTAAAAGGACATTAAGTGAACCAGTTGGGTTTTTATGACAATCCAATAGTTTCATGGTTACCTTTGCTAACCAGATTTTATATTTTAACCTGAATTCTTATTTACAAACTGCCATGGTGGGAATTGAACTCATGTTTCTCTGGATTATTAGTCCAGGTCTCTGGATTGTTAGTCTAGTATCATAACCATGACTGTACCCTGCCCATATGTAGCTGTAATCAGCAGAATTGTTTGTGTGCTATTCCCAAACTGGATTTTGTAACTCAGGTCTGTGGCCTTGGTACATCAGAATACATAAAAGGCCATTTGGCCCAACAATTCTGGCTCCCTCCACACAATGTACATGCTCTACCTCCATCACTGACTTAACTCCAACGTCACCCAAGGGTAAGATAGGGTTGCCAACTCTCCAGGACACTGCTGCAAGCAACCCGGGAGAAAAATCATAGGGGCAATAAAAAATTGTGATTTAAAAAAAAATTTCTTTGAATGCTTTTGTTTATTAATTATACAAATGTTGGACATGAGGGAAAAGGATGTTTGACTGGCAGTCAAGAATAATCCAGTCGGTTAACAAAAAGTCCGGTGGGAGAGTCCAGAACAAGGTGGCATTGACGATCCGGATTCTTTCCCCTCAGTCTGGTTCAGTAATAACTGAAGTCGAATACATTTTAAAGTCCAACACATCTTTAATAGCAGGGTTCTTAGTCTGCAGCATTGATTTGGACTCCTGATAGAGTCCCTCTATGCTGGCAGAGCAAGAACAAAAACATACAGAAATCCACACGTTTTTATACAAATCAATAGGGTTGGAACATACTTAACGAGGGTCAACACCAATCATAAGCCGGGCACAGGTTGCCATGCGAGGTTACATTATTTCCGACCAATCATAAATCGTCCATGTGCTGATCATGCTGCTGTTAGACATCAAAGGGGATAACTTCCTCATCTTCCAACTTAGAATGTTCTTCCCTGTTCCTTCTGTTCCTTATCTCCCAACCTGGAATGTCTTTCAACTTTGGCTAAGCTCGTTACCTATATTGATCTGCCATAAACATGGAGACATTCAGACCAGTCCTTGACTCACATCAAAGACCTATCATTGATAAGACAATGCAGGCCTGCTGACTAAGCAAACATATGGCCCAGCAGGAGGGCCAGGCCACTTGTATCAATCTCAGTTACTAACTAATTAACCCTTTCTAACCATTTTGCATTCTGCTTCTTTGCCACGTAGACATTTTAATATTTTACCGAAAACTGACCACGTAGGGATTCTCATTCCCCCCTTTTATCATTTTATGATAACCAATTATTACGGTGCTCACTGGTTCTGCAGCGCAGCAACATTTAAGTAAGCAATAAACTATAAGAATTATAACAATGAATATGACTAGCCCTTGAACTGGAGAAGTCCCAATGGAACACACATGTTTCATCAATACGCCTTTGTACTCTTATCTGTTCTCAGGAACAGACTCCTTCTAAACATCTCTCAAGTAAGCTGCGAATGTCCTTGGTCAGCTAAACCTATTCATGTTAATTTGAAAAGGCTAACATAGTCAAATATCCCATGGTGCTTTATATTTTGTTTCCAGCCTAACTAGACTGAATGGTACCTTTCAGACCATTTTACACCTGTGAATTGGTGCCCTCCCCATTATATCCCTTAATCCAAATTCTCCCTACAATATCCCGTTAGATGCTGTACCTCATCTTAACCAGGTTCCCTTCGTGTTGGCCACCAGTCCGGGTGGAAGAGAGGCAGAGCATCTGATAATCCTATCGAACTATAATTGTCTTCCCTTTTACATGCACCTTACCCCAGCGGGTGCTACTCCCGGTACCATTAAGATGTGTTCTTAGTTGAAACCACAGAGACAATGGGGACATTCTCACCCAGGCTCTGTTTTACTATCTTTGCCAAACCCTTCATCCTCTGCTTACATTGATTACATGCAATGAAAATCAAGAAGCACATTACAACAAACTGCACTACGACTAATACATATGAAATTAATCTAATCCAAGGATGGATCTGTATGTTCAGTCCCAAATTCCAGAGGTCATTTCACCAGATGGTGACTTTAATTTGGTCAATGTCATGCTTAATGTTGTTATTGTCCTGTTGTAGGTTATAATAAACCTTCTGGGAGAGGCGTATCTCCATTCGCAATGCTTTCAAGTATTTAGGCAACAGGGGTGTCAGATACCCAAATGTGTCCTGATATTCTTTTAAGTCCTTTCTGACATTCTCAGAAACTTGTAAGGTGGTGAGGTTATGCCGGTGTATCTCTACCAGTTCCTCGGGTCCAATCCGAACCAGGACTTCAGAAATGGAGTAGAATTCTGGACTTAAAATATCACAAGTTAGATTGGCATATTTAAACGTTTTCAAATTAGTTGTAACACAATATTCGCCCTCTCCGGCATATACCACTTAAGTGGGTTTTAGATCCGCCTCTAGGGCCTCCATGGTACAGTTAATATCCCGATTGGTACCGGTATTATTAAACCCACACTGTGCTTCTAGGCTGTGTCCAACACTATGTGGACACACAGTGACAGCATGTCTAGTAACACATCCCTTTAATTTTGTTCCAGCCAATCAGCTTAAATCTACGTCCTCTAGTTCTTGAACCCTCTGCTAGGGGAAACAGGTACTTCCTGTGTACTTTATCTGGGCCCCTCATAATCTTGTAATTTTGTATCCATCGTGCGGATATCTTCTAAATGTTGTTTCTCCCAATTTTATTGTTAACTGATGGGAACCTAACCCTGACTTTTGGAAATCCACATTACTGTGTCCCTCTTTACTTTAATTTCAGTCCTTTTGATTGATACCAGTGTTTCCTGACTGTTTCATTAATTAGTTGGTTTCTCTATGGACCATGTGTCAGTGCCTTGTTTAAAAGGATTTCTCACTCGCCTGGACCACATTAACCATTTTCCTGTTGTGCTGTTGTCAAGTAACTGAGCCTGTCTGAGACTCATTCTTCAATGTATCTTCTTCATGTATCTCCGCATACTAGCAGCATCTCATAGGAATGAGCTTAGTGTTCTTGGATATTAACTTTCTGCTGGCCAGTCTCTTCTTCCTCATGGTATTTCCGAACATTTTCCATGGAACACATCATATGTCCTGTAGGATTCAGTCCTGTAAAAGCAACTGGTTTATTTAAAGAGTGGTTGCAATAGCTCACCAGGCCATAGGCCTTTGTAATCATGTTCTTCATCCTGGTCTCCGTTTCAGATGATGGCAACATACATTTGTATCTTTTATGTCCACTGTAGCCATTCTTAGGTTTTCAGGTTATCTTATCAAAAAGATCAGGGGTATCTAGAGTGCTTATCTCCCCCTGCATGGTCCCGATGTCAGGGTAGTGGCCAGGCTATTGAGTGTAGTTTTCTCATTATTCATTATAGGCAAGGACACAAATATCTCCACGAGAAAGCTATCAATTTACTATTCTCAACTACACTTTCCTGACTTCCACTAGATTGTATATTTATGCCAGATTGATTTTTTATCATGCCCAATTCAATGACTTTAGAGAAATTCCCATATCTCCCCACCTCGAGCATTCTGTCTCGGAAGACAACAAATAGGTTAAAACAAAACAAATCAAAATGTTTTCAAAAGAAGAGAATCAGGTTGATATCACCATGCTGTGACATTTGGTATCCGCTGATGTCTGCAGCTCAAGTCTTAAATCTTTAACACCACTGGATCGTTTCCTGCACCAAATTTCTCCAGCAAAGGTTGCACCGTAACTTTGTAACTACTCTTGGTAATCCTGCACCATCAACACTCACGTGGTCCCAAAAAAAAAAACCAGGGTCACCTGTTTTAAAAGAAACACAGAAAATCCATTGCGGCTCTTCTTGAGAGCCCAAGTGATTAATTTGTCAAATCTTCATTTATTATTTATTTATCCAAAGGAATAATCCCTATACTCAAAACAAATTTAGAAAACAAAACAGGAGAGAGAAATTGCCGAGTTCCATTCTCGCTCTCTCTCTGAAGCACGCAGCCTGTCTGAAATAAACACTGTCTCTCCCACATACAGATGTACGCAGGGCTGCAGACTGGAATTTCTAACTCCAAGTCCTAATCTCTGTGTTTTCAAGATGTAACCACATTAAGCAGATATCATTAGCAGCCGCCTACTAAGATACGTTATATTCCTCTTTTATTAATTTATTAATGGTTTGGGCATGTGTTTCTAGCACTGTAGCTATCCTTTGCAAATATATGGTCAGCATTTGATCCTCAAGACAATTCCTTATCTGTATTTCCATTTATCTTTTAATATATCTTTAATGCGAGACCCTAAATCTCTGACCTTTTGATCTAATGTTGTCAAATCAATGGTGTTAACAACTGAGGCAAAGGCAGTTGCTATATCACTTATCACAGATCTTTACGTCTCCATATTTGCCTATCTCTTTTTACGATGTCCACCTCCATTCCATGTGGCTCTTTGTTTTAACACTTGAGTTAGCAGGTGTTGATCTAATTGTTGAGTTTTCTTAGCAGTCTCAATGCGAGTTATATAATTTGTCAGGGAAGGTCTCCCCTCTTTGGTCAGATCTTGTATTCTACTATTAATTTCAAATAAAATTGAACAGCCCCAGAACTTGTCAAAACTTCCTTATCATACTGTGGCAGGGTAAAACTGATAGGCGTTTAGTACCCTGTGTCAGTACATAGCTCAAGTAATGGACTTCCAATTGTCTAACCTATGCTTCCTTTCCATATGATTTGTTTTACATTCCTTTCTTATCAATTTTCACTGTAGCGTGAAAACTTATATCTCAGTCAATTGTAGCCTTTGGCATTTCCGAGTAATTGGGACAATTTTACTAATATAACCTATACCAATTGTTACCTCATGTTCACCTGTGTTCTGGGCAAGCCTCAGACAGTTCTCAACCGACTGGGTCATTTCTATCTGTTTGAACTGCTCTTGGCATGACAGTCTGGCTTCTTGGGATGGAAGGGGTTAACATTAACTTGCTCTTGTGGTAGGAGTAACTTGATCCTTCTCCCTTTTGAGATTAAGTTCCCACCTTCAAAATTTCACTTCACACAGGTTTGACTGATTTTTTTACTTCTCACATTTGTGGATTGCTTTATACTATATTTTTGCACACTATTTTTTCACATACTTTTAGTGGATCTGATTATAATCAACGCTCCGAGCTGTTCCAGCTTTCCGACTTTTCCTATCACAATGATCCTGATAGTTTTTTAATGTATCCCGTTAATTTTTAACCTCTTTTTAAACCACAGCCAATCACAAAATAAACATTCAAAATGCCAATTTTTTGAAGATCCCATGTCTGGAATTTAACATGCCCACACTTTATAAGAACCAGAATTTAATAGGTCACTTAACCTCAATAACTCCAATTTTAATTCAGCAGTATCAGAATTAAACACACGACAAGACAGATACATTACACAAAGGAAGAAAACACACAAGACACAGTAAGAAGGGGGCGTAGCCCACAACACCGACAAAAAAAAACACTGATCAAGACAGGCTTTTTAAAGGGACAGTACACTTAAACAACAAAACCTTTCTTTTTCAGGTCTCTGTCTTCTAAACATTTGTCTAGTCACTTAATGCTATCCATATTTTTTACAGTACTGTCTCCATAAAGCAATTAGTTCTTTGGCTGAGGTACCTCTGTTATTTGTCCAAATTAATTCCTGAGCCTTTTTTCAGCATCTAAGTTTTATCAATAGTTCCTGTTTATATCCAATCATCAGGAACTTAAACCCTGACTACCCTCAGTGATATTAACCACTGACCTACCGCTTACAAGTTATTCCCTCAGTGATATTAACCACTGACCTACCTGCTATTTCTGTGTATTCGCCAGACTGACCTGAATCTTGTAAGGACGCACACGAGTGTTAGCGATTGGACGATTCGTCGTCAGACTGACGGATTGGAGGAAAACCGACATAGTAAATTAAGACTACTTACATCGGGGCGCCATTTCCTTCCTCCGTGTCTGAGACAATCCGCCTCTTACTCCGCGAACTCTCGGTGAACAACCGTTAAGATCCCACCGCTGCCACCAAATGACGATCCGGATTCTTTCCCCTCAGTCTGGTTCAGTAATAACTGAAGTCGAATACATTTTAAAATTCAACACATCTTTAATAGCAGGGTTCTTAGTCTGCAGCATTGATTTGGACTCCTGATAGAGTCCCTCTATGCTGGCAGAGCAAGAACAAAAACATACAGAAATCCACACGTTTTTATACAGATGAATAGGGTTGGAACATACTTAACGAGGGTCAACACCAATCATAAGCCGGGCACAGGTTGCCATGCGAGGTTACATTATTTCCGACCAATCATAAATCGTCCATGTGCTGATCATGCTGCTGTTAGACATCAAAGGGGATAACTTCCTCATCTTCCAACTTAGAATGTTCTTCCCTGTTCCTTCTGTTCCTTATCTCCCAACCTGGAATATCTTTCAACTTTGGCTAAGCTCGTTACCTATATTGATCTGCCATAAACATGGAGACATTCAGACCAGTCCTTGACTCACATCAAAGACCTATCATTGATAAGACAATGCAGGCCTGCTGACTAAGCAAACATATGGCCCAGCAGGAGGGCCAGGCCACTTGTATCAATCTCAGTTACTAACTAATTAACCCTTTCTAACCATCTTGCATTCTGCTTCTTTGCCACGTACACATTTTAATATTTTACCGAAAACTGACCACGTAGGGATTCTCAGCATAACCTTAAAATTAGAGCTAGGCCATTCAGGGGTGATGTCAGGAAGCACTTCTTCACACAAAGGGGAGTGGAAATCTGGAACTCTCTCCCCCGAAAAGCTGTTGAGGCTGGGGGTGAATTGAATATTTCAAAACTGAGATTGATAAAATTTTTGTTAGGTAGGGGTATTAAGGGTTATGGAAAAAAGGGGGTTAGATGGAGTTAAGATACAGATCAGCCATGATCTAATTGAATGACAGAACAGGCTCGAGGGGCTGAATGGCTTACTCCTGCTCCAAGGTTCTATGTTTCCAATTGGTGTGGGAAGATGGAGTATGGATGTGTTGGGCGACCAACGGCGGGAGTGTGGGGGCGGGGCGGTTGGAGGCAGGACGTCATGTGATGACACCTCCAAGAATATGTCTGACCAGAATTGACAATCCTACCCAAGGGTGAGAGAGGTCATGCAAGGATTGTCCAGCTCTGACATCCAATCCAATCTTTTAGGATGCAACATGAATCAGAATGCTTTTGAAATGTCCTTGGCTTGAATGTTCTTGGAGAATGAAGCCCAGAATTTTTTTTTAAGAGACGCCCCTTCCTTTAAGAGACTGACTCTTCTCTTTCCAACATGAGTTGGTCAAGCAAGTCCATCCAGTGCCTGGCAGAAGAATTATTGCTTCAGCTTGTGCAGGATCATTGCATTCATCTTTTTGCGATGAATAAGCACAGCTGGTAGTACATTATTTCTGATGTCAGGGGTATATGTAAGGTTGAAAGCTTTCACAATATTATTATGCCTAAATCCCATGGAACTGCCACACCGCTGACCTTCGAGGCAGCCCCTGAAACCTCCCTTGAGGGACGTATAAATCTTTCATCTTTTACTAAATAAATAACTGCAGTGTGGATCTTCATTCAGTATCCTTTGTTGGGCCTCGTAAGCGTGGAGTATAACGCAGTATTTATTCACTGTACTTTTAGCAGAATCAGGAAGGGGAGATCCTTTGGGGAGTATTTTTTTTTTGTTAATTGAATTCTCATGCTTAATAACATGAGGGAATAAAACATATTCGCAGTTGCGTGCGCAGGCCTGGAATTTCTGTGGGGGATAACTTCAGCTGGACGTGAATAGAAACATTGACGTAAGCAGCTCTCTCGGTCGGTGTAGCACAGCTAATGGCTGAGGAAAACTCAAAAATGTGCCTTCAGCTCCAATCTCGGAAGACCATTGCCCTACTGCGCCCGTGTGGCACATTTTCCATGTCCCCACCCCAAGCCATCCTTATTCCCTCGCCAAATTGACATTATCAGGAAGTGCTAAATTAGGGGCAGTTTTTGTGCTGCAGGCCTGTGCTCGCAAGGATCTAGAGTCAGTCTGCCCAAAACTCATTGCGTGTAGCAGCCAACAGACAGGATAGAATCAGATGTCGCACAATCTCATCGGTCTGGGCTGGTTCATGGAATTGTACAGCGCAGAAGGAGAACATTCAGCCCAGTGTGCCCATTGCCAACTCTCTGAAAGAGCCAACTATTCTCCTTGCCTTTTCTCCACATCCTTTTAACTTCCTCTTTTTCAAATATTTATCCACGTCCCTTTTAAAAACTGTTATGGTTTCCGCTATTTTTGGTAGGACACGCCCTCTGTGTAAAAAATTAATTTCCTAACCTCTCCCTTCGTTCATTTAGTGCCCTCTAGTTACTGACTCACCAACCAGTGGAAATAATTGTTCACAATTTGCTTTAACAAAATCTCTCATGGTTTTAAATATCTCTATTGGATCTCCTCTTCACCTTCTCTGAAGAGATTTAAAAAAATAGGCGATTTGATAGAGGTGTTCAAAATTCTGAGGGGTTTTGATGCGGCAGATAAGGAGAGACTGTTTCCACTGGCAGAAGGGTCGGTAATCAGAGGACACAGATTTACGATAATTGGCAAAAAAAAGCCAGGGTGGAGATGAGGAGAATTTTTTTTTTACGCAGCGAGTTGTTATGATCTGGAATGCACTGCCTGAAAGGGTGATGGAAGCAGATTCAGTGGTAACTTTCAAAAGGGAATTGGGTCTCTACTTAAAAAGGAAATTTTTGCAGGGCTAAGTGGAAAAAGCGGGGGAGTGGGACTAATTGGATAGCTCTATCAGAGAGACGGCACAGGCATGATGGGCCGAACAGCCTCCTTCTGTGCTGTATGATTCAGGATCCAATGAAAAGAGTCCCAGTTTCTTTAGCCTCTTCTCATAACTAAGCAATGGCAATAGTTGCCTTCAGCTGTAGCCTGGCAGTTAGGGATGGGGATGGGGGAAGTCTCTGTGCCTTCATTGAGTTCTTACCTAATGTTTCTATGTATTCTTCACTCTCTTCAACAGCTACTGCTTTCCTCATAAGGAATCCACAAAGTACCTCAGTAAGATAGAATGCTGCTCAAGCACACCAATTTTAGCCGTTCTGTTTTTTTCCTGCGGAGGTTAGAAGCCAAGAGACGGGGGAAGAAGATTGCTGAAGAGCAAGACCTTGCAGTCACCCCTACCCCCCTCGAAACGCTGCTAACCACTCACCCACCCTTCCGTTCACCCTCTCCCTTGCACTCGACAGCCCAGGGACACTCACCCGAGGTTAAATGGTTAAATTATGAGGGCAGGTTGCACAAACTTGGCTTGCATTCCCTTGAGCGTAGGAGATTGAGGGGTGATCTGATCAAGATGTTTAAAATGTTAAAAGGATTCGATAGGGTAGCTACGGAGAAACGATTTCCTCTGATGGTGGTGGTTGGGGGGGGGGATCAAGAACCGGGGACGTAACCTTTAATTAGAGCTAGGCCATTCAGAAGCAAAATCAGGAAGCACTGCTTCACACAAAGGGTAGTAGAAATCTGGAGCTCTCTCCCCCAAAAGGCAGTGGACGCTGGGGGTCAATTGGTGCTTTCAAGACTGAGATCGATCTATTTTTGTTAGGGAAGGGTCTCAAGGGATATGGAGCAAAGACGGGAAAATAGAGTTGAGGTGCAGAACAGCCATGGTCCAATTGAATTGTGGAGCGGAATGGGCCAGAGGGTCCGAATGGCCTCCTCCTGTTCCTAATGTTCCTATGTTACTATGGGACAGGTAAATTGACGCTGAGGCTCAGGATTAAGATGTGATGGCTAGCTGTAAGGAACAAGGATTTTACATAGTTGGACCAAGGCGAGTTTGGTGAGAGGAGGCAGATGTTTGATGGGCTGACACCTCCAAATAATAGCGCTCTACTCATCTGGGAAGTGATGCCGAATGAGTCTGTCGCTCAGCCGTCTAGCAACCATGACACCTACAATCCTGTTCTTCGTGGGCCAAGTCTACAGCGTCAGTGGTGTCAATCATCAGACTCTGTGTCATCCTATTGGGATGTCTACCATCAGTCCCTTTGTTGATTGCAAAGTTGTGAGGCAAGCAACACGCTGCCGCAATTTGCGCGACAGCGCAACCGCAAGGCATCCCGGGACTGACCCAAACACCAGGACCGTCCTTTGAGCATCCCAGTGGCTTTCTCTGTTCTTATCCTTGTCTTCGTCTGTGCGTCACTGTAGCGCTCCTCTGCAGCACCAGTGGTCTCACGAAGAGGTGTTAGGAGCCGTGGGAGTAGCAGGTATCCTTCGTGACCCAGCCCGAAATGGAGCTGAGACACAGTGGCTGATGAGACATCAAAACTTCGTGACAGCTCCTGGCATGCTGTGAATCCAGGTGTGAGAAGCTGTGCCTGTCACCACTAATGAGCTGCACGTTTAGGGAATGGAAGCCTTTGCAACTCATAAATATGGGAGCAGGCAATGGGCGCAGTCAATAGTTCCGAAGGAAGGAAGGAAGGGAGAAAGAAAGAAAAAAAGAAAGAAAGACAGACCCGTGTTTATATAGCGCCTTTCACGACCTCAGGATGTCCCAAAGCGTTTTACGGCCAATTGAGGTACTTTTGAAGTGTCATCACTGTTGTAATGTAGGAAACGCAGCAGCCAATTTGCGCACAGCAAGGTCCCACAAACAGCAATGAGATAATGACCAGATAATCTGTTTTAGTGATGTTGGTTGAGGGATAAATATTGGCCAGGAAACGAGAACTCCCCTGCTCTTCTTTGAAACAGTGCCATGGGATCTTTTACATCCATCTGAGAGGGCAGGTGGGGCCTCGGTTTGAAGTTAATAGTCCTTACAACTTTGGGGAATCCTGGGATTCTGAAAAATTCGATGGCCCTCTCAGTCATCTGTGTGTGAGCACTGTCAAACTACGTAAACTGAGCTGCCTCAGTACAGAAGACATGCCTTGGCTGATCCAACAAAAATTCCTTGTGGCATAAAAGTTGAGAGCTGCAATCACCTTCTGAGGCACAGTCGGAGCTGCCTGCACTATGGACCAGATGATCCTGAGAGGGCCGACGGGGCTTCGGTTAAACGTCTCATCGAAAAGACAGCGTCTCTGACAGTGCAGCACTCCCTCTGCACTGCATTGGAGTGATTAGCCTGGATTATGCGCTCAAATCTCTGGAGCGGCACTTGAACCCACAAACTTGTGACCCAGAGGTGAAGGTTTTCCGAGTCAACATTTTTTTTGCAGTACCTGCAGTGACTCCCAAGATTTGGCCAAAAGTCTCCACAAGCCATCTCAGTGAGCAGTATCCCTTTAATAAAGTACTTCTGCCTTGGTGAACCCTGTCCTGGCAAACTGCACCTTGTAAACAGCGGTTAAGAGCAGATGGGAAGGCAGATGTCCCGGAATCGAGGACTGCTGCCACTGTGAGGGTCCTGAAATTGAAAGGAATTTCTGCGGGGCACTTCTCCAGCGGAAGCCCAGTGTAAATCGGCCCTGTCAGAAATTCCTGTCGCTGCAAAAACAATCCCCAACTTATGCCCTCTCACAATCCAGGAGTTTTGGAGCCTCGCTGTCTAGGCTCCTAGATGAAGAATGAATGTTTCAGTAAGACACTGGAAGTCCACTGGCATCTTTGGAGTGGTACTCCAGCAAGACACTGGCTGGAGGGTGGGTAACCAGAAGACATAGCACATAGGAACATAAGAAATAGGAGCAGGAGTAGGCCATACGGCCCCTCGAGCCTGCTCCGCCATTCAATAAGATCATGGCTGATCTTCGATCTCAACTCCACTTTCCCGCCCGATCCCCATATCCCTTGATTCCCTCAGAGTCCAAAAATCTATCGATCTCAGCCTTGAATATTCTCAACGACTGAGCATCCACAGCCCTCTGGAGTAGAGAATTCCAAAGATTCACAACCTTCTGAGTGAAGAAATTCCTCCTCATCTCAGTCCTAAATGTCCGACCTCTTATCCTGAGACTATGTCCCCTAGTTCTAGCCTCTCCAGCCAGGGGAAACATCCTCTCAGCATCTACCCTGTCAAGCCCTCTTAGAATCTCCAGAGAGTATAGGCCCAATCTACTCAATCTTTCCTCATAGGACAACCCTCTCATCCCAGGAATCAATCTAGTGAACCTTTGTTGCACCGCCTCTAAGGCAAGTATATCCTTCCTTAGGTAAGGAAACCAAAACTGTACACAGTACTCCAGGTGTGGTCTCACCAGAGCCCTGTACAATTGCAGCAAGACCTCCTTATTCTTGAACTCCAACCCCTTGTAATGTAGGTGTTTTGGGGTTGTTCTCACCCTATTGATCGGTGCAGATATCTGGTCCCCGGTCTAGCCAAGGAACACTCATACCTCACGGATCAGGGGTTCAGGAAATCGGGACTTACGCTAATGCACCCGATGATGGATCACGCAGTCGAATAGCACAGAGAACACACAAACTCTGTGTTTGAATTGAATTGGAATGTTGGTTTCATTATACCGTCAACACGAAGAAAATAACGGATACAAACGGTCCTACACAATACATTGAGTTACACACACCCACTACAGTACTTTATCCCGCTAAACTAAGAGGTTGGTGGGGGCCCTGGAGACACCTATCACACACACACACACACACACACATGGCCGAGGATCACCAATCCTTTGCACTTGCAGGTCTGGCTGACCGGTTCTCTCATGTAGGGTTCATTGGTTTCGCTGGAAGCTGCTCTCCTCCAAGAGACAGGCAGAACAAGAGCAGCAGAACACAAGAGCAAGCAAGAGGCAGAGAGAGCACATGAGAGAGAGGGGTTTCGAGTTTCCACTTATATATCTCTCCTCTTACAATGGTCTTCGTCACTTATAAAAAGGCACTTCGTGTCTGTTTAAACAGTTCTTATAAAGTCCTTAAGAATCTTTGATGGCTTTTGATGGTCTCTCATCCATGTTGCAATTGCTTTTCTCGATGGGCCATTGTTCTTTCCGAATTGTTGATCACCTGGGTATACAGGGCTCCTTTTGTATCCAACGTCCTAGGTGTTGATCGGTTTTGCTTTAAAACAAAGACACGGCCCCACTGTGTGTGTTGTTGATTCGTCTGGTGACCTCTCACCAATCCTTCCATCTTAGGATTTTAGTCAATGGCCAAAGTTTTCCATACTCAGGGAAAAGGTAGAATTCCTAGAATAAAGGCCAACATACCATTTGCCTTCCTAATTGCTTGCTGTACCTGCATGTTAACTTTCTGTGTTTCGTGTACAAGGGCACTTAAATCTCTCTGAACACCAACATTTAATAGTTTCTCACCATTTTTAAAAAATTCTGTTTTTCTATTTTTCCTACCAAAGTGAATAACCCCTCACATTTCGCCACATTGTACTCCATCTGCCACCTTCTTGCCCACTCACTTAACCTGGCGCTATTCCTTTGCAGACTCTTTGCGTCCTCCTCACACCTTACTTTCCCACCTAGCTTTGTATCATCAGCAAACTTGGATACATTACACTCGGTCCCTTCATCTAAGTCATTAATATAGATTGTAAATAGCCGAGGCCCAAGCACTGCTCCCTGCGGCACTCCATTAGTTATAACCTGCCAACCCGAAAATGACCCGTTTGTTCCTACTCTCTGTTTTCTGTCCATTAGGCAATCCTCAATCCATGTTATCCCCCCAATCCCATAGCTTTAAGATAATTGGCAAAAGAACCAGGGGGGAGATGAGGAGAATTTTTTTTTACGCAGCGAGTTGTTGTGATCTGGAATGCACTGCCTGAAAGGGTGGTGGAAGCAGATTCAATAATAACTTTCAAAAGGGAATTGGATATATGCTTGAAAAGGGAAAAATATGCAGGGCTATGGGGAAAGAGCAGGGGGAGTGGGAGTAATTGGACAGCTCTTTCAAAGAGCCGGCACAGGCACGACAGGCTGAATGGCCTCCTTCTGCACTGTAAGATTCTATGATCCGACTATGACTCAGTCCTAGAGGAGAGGAAGGAATTAAACTGGAGAGGGAAACAAAACAAAATCTCTATTCACCTCCTGCGCATTGCAGACTATCAGGACGGTGATTTTATGTTCTGTACACTGTCACAGCCATTAATATCATGTACACTCAAGTTGGTCCCTGAAGCTAGCAATCTGTTATTTAATTGGTAGATTTAATTTAACTTCACATTTCCTTTACTGACCCGACTTGTCCTTCAACTGATCCAATTTCAATTGTCTGCAGTTTAGACATGGGGAGAGGGGGAAATGTTCCCCTAATTGCCACATATCAGCCATCATTTCGGATTCTGCATTTGTGAGAACATTTTATGGGGGGGGTTTCTAACACCCCCACGATGGGCGGGAGAGGGTCGGGGAGGGGGGGGGGAATGAGGGGTTAAAAATTTAAAATGGCGTAAGGCAACACCAAATCGGCACGTACGCTCCTGTCACCATTTTCACAGTGGCGGGTTACGAGGCGTGTCTGTGCCCCACTCCCGAGAGGCGGGACACCTCATTATAATATTTAAATCAGCCCCCCTCAGTGCCATTTGGGGCCTGATTTAAATTCATCGCTGGCCCTGCCGGATTTCCCAGGGGCTCGGACGTCTTTCGGCTGTTTCTTTGGGCGTGGTACGTTGGTCCTCGGAATTGGCTCTCATTGCGTCCAATTTCTACCCCAGTTACTTTCATCGTGAAGCAATTGCGCCCGCCTTGCCTTTGACCATGTTGTTGAATTACCCCTGTATCCAGAATGGGTATGGTAGCATAGTGGTTCTGTTACTGGGCTCGTCATCCATGCAACCCAGATTAATAATCTGGAGAGTTATGAGTTCAAATCCTGCTACGGCAGCTAGGGAATTTAAGTTTAGTTAATTAAATAAAATCTGAATAAAAAGCTAGTATCGATAATCGTGAACATGAAACTACTGGATTGTTGTATAAAACCCATCTGGTTCACAAATGTCCTTATCTGGCCTATATGTGACTCCAGACCCACAGTAATGTGATTGATTCTTTACTGCCCTCTGAAATGGCACAGCAAGCCACTCAGTTGCATCAATCCAGCTACAAAAAGTCATAATAAGAATATAAACTGGATGGACCACTAGGGACTGGACACAACAAGGGCTAAACCAAGCCAAGTCACCACTGCAAAGTCCTCCTCAATAACATCTGGGACTTGTGTCAAAATTGGGAGCATCTCCCACAGACTAGTCAAGCAACTATCTATAGCCATACTCACAGAATCATACCTTTCAGCCAACGCCCTCAGACTCTTCCATCGCCATCCCTGGGTATGTCCTGTCCCACGGGCAGGACAGACCCACCAGAGTTGACAGCACAGTCGTGATTACTGCCCTCCCTCAGCTGATGAATCAGTACTCCTCCATGTTGAGCAGTACTGAGGGAAGCAGGGGCACAGAATGTACTCTGGGTGGGGGACTTCAATGTCCATCACCGAAGAGTGTCTTGGTAGAACCACTGCTGGCCGAGTCCTGCAGGAGAGAGCTGCCAGACTGGGCCTGCGGGCAGGTGGTGAGTGAACCAACAGAAGGGAAAAACCTATTTGTCCTCTCCAATCCATCTGTCGCAGATGCATCGGTCCATAATAGTCATTGGTAGGAGGGACCACCGCACAGTCCTTGTGGAGACGTAAATCCCGTCCTCACACTGAGGAGACTGTCCAACGTGTTGAGTGGCACTACCATCGTACTATAATGGGATAGATTCAGAATAGATCTAGCAGCTCAAAACTGGGCCTACCAAGAAGCGCTGTGGGCCAGCAGCAGCAGAATTGTATTCTACCATCACCAACAAGCCAGGGGATCAACCTTGGCTCAATGAGGAGTGTAGAATGAACATGCCAGGAGCAGCACCAGGCGTACCTAAAAACGAGGTGCTAACCTGGTGAAGCTATAACACAGGCATGCTAAACAACAGAAGCAGCATGCTATAGACAGAGCTAAGCGATCCCACAACCAATGGATTCAGACCAAATCTGCAGTCCTGCCACATCCAGTCGTGAATGGTGGTGGACAATTAAACAACTAGCGGGAGGAGGAGGCTTCATGAAGATCCCCATCCTCATTGATGACGTGAAAGCAAAAGACAAGGCTGAAGCAGTTTGCAACCATCTTCAGCCAGAAGTGCCGAGTGGATGATCCATCTCGGCCTCCTCCCAAGATCCCCACCATCACAGAAGCCAGTCTTCAGCCAATTCGATTCACTCTAAGTGATATCAAGAAATGACTGAGTGCACTGGATACAGCAAAGGCTATGGGCCCCGACAACATCCCGGCTGTAGTGCTGAAGACTTGAGCTCTAGAACTAGCCGAGCTGTTCCAGTACAACTACAACACTGGCATCTACCCGACAAAGTGGAAAATTGTCCAGGTGTGTCCTGTCCACAAAAAGCAGGACAAATCCAATCCGGCCAATTACTGCCCCATCAGCCTACTCTCAATCATCAGCAAAGTGATGGAAGGTGTCGTCGACAGTGCTATCAAGCGGCACTTACTCACCAATAACCTGCTCACCGATGCTCAGTTTGGGTTCTGCCAGGACCACTCTGCTCCAGACCTCATTACAGCCTTGGTCCAAACATGGACAAAAGAGCTGAATTCCAGGGGTGAGGTGAGAGTGACTGCCCTTGACATCAAGGCAGCATTTGACCGAGTGTGGCACCAAGGAGCCCGAGTAAAATTGAAGCCAATGGGAATCAGGAGCAAAACTCACCAGTGGCTGGAGTCATACCTAGCACAAAGGAAGATGGCAGTGGTTGTTGGAGGCCAATCATCTCAGCCCCAGGACATTGGTGCAGGAGTTCCTCAGGGCAGTGTCCTAGGCCCAACCATCTTCAGCTGCTTCATCAATGACCTTCCCTCCATCATAAGGTCAGAAATGGGGATGTTCGCTGATGATTGCACAGTGTTCAGTTCCATTTGCAACCCCTCAGATAATGAAGCAATTTAAGCCTGCCTGCAGCAAGACCTGGACAACATCCAGGCTTGGGCTGATAAGTGGCAAGTAACATTCGTGCCAGACAAGTGCCAGGCAATTACCATCTCTAAGAAGAGAGAATCTAACCACCTCCCGTTGAAATTCAACGGCATTACCATCGCCGAATCCCCCAACGTCAACATCCTGGGGGTCACCATTGACCAGAAAATAAATTGGACCAACCACATAAATACTGTGGCTATAAGAGCAGATCAGAGGCTGGGTATCCTGCAATGAATGACTCACTTCCTGACTCCCCAAAGCCTTTCCATCATCTAGAAGGCACAAATCAGAAGTGTGATGGAATACTCTCCATTTGCCTGGATGAGTGCAGCTCCAACAACACTCAAGAAGCTCATCACCATCCAGGACAAAGCAGCCCGCTTGATTGGCACCTCATCTGACACCTTACATTCATTCCCTCCACCACCGGCACACCGTGGCTGCAGTGTGTACCATCTATAAGATGCACTGCAACAACTTGCCAAGGCTTCTTTGACAGCATCTCCCAAACCCGCGACCTCTACCACCTAGAAGGACAAGGGCAGCAGGCACATGGGAACGACACCACCAAGTCACACACCATCCCGACTTGGAAATATATTGCTGTTCCTTCATCGTCGCTGGGTCAAAATCCTGGCACTCCCTACCTAACAGCACTGCGGGAGAACCTTCACCTCATGGACTGCAGTGGTTCAAGAAGGCAGCTCACCACCACCTTCTCGAGGGCAATTAGGGATGGGCAATAAATGCTGGCCTTGCCAGCGACACCCACATCCCATGAATGAATAATTTTTAAAAAATGTTATTCATAACATAAATTGTGCATTTTAGTCGATGGTTATTTATTGGATTCTTTCTTGTTGATCAGGGGACACACAATTAGTGACGGCCAGCTGATTCATCAAGCTGCAGAAAATATATATTATAGTTTAGTATACGGGTATGCAGCTGTTTACCTTCTTGAAATGGTCATTGTAGGCTCAGTGGATTGTTCCTGAATCTATAAGATGCCTCTTGGCATTGGACAGGGAGGGACCCATCTCACAAGATTGTTGAAAGCATTTGGATAGGATCAGTGGGTTTCTCAGGAAGGAGCCAAACCATTCAATTCAAATACAAACATTCTGTGGGGCTGTTTCAGTATGATTGGCAGATGGATTTATGTGAGCCAACGGGCAGAGGAAACTCCGAGACGACACAGGTGGGGGCGCGTCATTTTAATATATAGATGCTGCGAGAACATTGTTCTGGGACCTACTGTATCTTCTCCTGCCCCAAGCCCGTCCGCTCCAAGGATCCATTCAGCCAATAGAAAAAGGAAAGAAAGAGCTTGCACATACGCAAATCTTTGAAGGTGGCAGGACAAGTTGAGAAGGCTGTTAAAAAAGCATATGGTATCCTGGGCTTGATTAATTGAGGCATAGAGTACAAAAGCAAGGAAGTTATGCTAAACCTTTGTAAATCACTGGTTAAGCCTCAACTGGAGTGTTGTGTTCAATTCTGGGCACCACACTTTAGGAAGGATGTCAAAGCCTTCGAGAGGGTGCAGAAGAGATTTACTAGAATGGTTCCAGGGATGAGGGACTTCAGTTATGTGTAGAGATTGGAGAAGCCGGGGTTGTTCTCCTTAGAGCAGAGAAGGTTAAGAGGAGATTTGATAGAGGTGTTCAAAATCACGAAGGGATTTGATAGAGTAAATAAGGAGAAACTGTTTCCAGTGGCAGAAGGGTCAGTAACCAGGGGACACAGATTTAAGGTGATCGGCAAAAGAACCAGAGGCAACATGAGAATACATAGAATCATAAGAATCATAAGAATCATAGAAAGCTTACAGCATGGAAGGAGGCCGTTTGTCCCATCGAGTCTGCGCCGGCTCTATACAAGAGCAATCCAGCTAGTCCCACTCCCCCGCCCTATCCCCCTAGCCTTGCAATTTTTTTCCTTTAAAGTACTTACCCAGTTCCCTTTTGAAGGCCATGATTGAATCTGTCTCCACCATCCCCTCGGGCAGTGCATTCCAAATCCTAACCACTTGCCGTGTAAAAAAGCTTTTCCTCATGTCATCTTTGGTTCTTTTACCAATCACCTTAAATCTATGTCCTCTGGTTCTTGACCCTTCCGCCAATGGGAACAGTTTCTCTCTATCTACTCTGTCTAGACCCTTCATGATTTTGAATACCTCTATCAAATCTCCTCTCAACCTTCTCTGTTCCAAGAAGAACAACCCAAGCTTCTCCAGTCTATCCACGTAACTAAAGTCCCTTATCCTTGGAATCATTCTAGTAAATCTCTTCTGCACCCTCTCTAAGGCCTTCACATGTTTCCTAAAGTGCGGTGCCCAGAACTGGACACAATACTCCAGTTGTGGCCGAACCAGTGTTTTATAAAGATTCATCATGACTTCCATACTTTTGTACTCTATGCCTCTATTTATAAAGCCCAGAATTCCGTATGTTTTTCTAACCGCTTTCTCAACCTGCCCTGCCACCTTCAACGATTTGTGCACATATACCCCCAGATCTCTCTGTTCCTGTACCCCTTTTAGAGTTGTGCCCTCTAGTTTATATTGCCTCTCCTTGTTCTTCCTACTGCAATGTATCACTTCACATTTTCTGCGTTAAATTTCATCTGCCATGTGTCCGCCCATGGCACCAGCCTGTCTATATCCTCTTGAAGTCTATCACTATCATCCTCACTGTTTACTACCCTTCCAAGTTTTGTGTCATATGCAAATTTTGAAATTGTGCCCTCTGCACCCAAGTCCAAGTCATTAATATATAAAGAAAAGCAGTGGTCCCAGCACCGACCCCTGGGGAACACCACTGTACACCTCCCTCCAGTCCGATAAACATCTGTTCACCACTACTCTCTGTTTCCTGTCCCTTAGCCAATTCTGTATCCGTGTTGCTACTGCCCACTTTATTCCATGGGCTGCAGTCTTGATGATAGGCCTACCATGCAGCACTTTATCAAACGCCTTTTGAAAGTCTATATACACCACATCAACTGCATTGCCCTCATCTACCCCTTCTGTTACCTCATCAGAAAAACTCTATCAGGTTAGTTAAACATAATTTGCCTTTAACAAATCCGTGCTGGTTTTCCCTAATCAATCCACCCTCATCCAAATTACTGTTAATTCTGTCCTGGATTATCGTTTCTAAAAGTTTCCCCACCACTGAGGTTAAATTGACTGGCCTATAGTTGCTGGGTTTATCCTTACACCCTTTTTTGAACAAGGGAGTAACATTTGCAATTCTCCAGTCATCTGGCACCACTCCAGTATCTACGGATGATTGGAAGATTACAGCCAGCACCTCCGCAATTTCCATCCGTGCTTCCCTCAGCAACCTAGGATGCATCCCATCCGGACCGGGTGACTTATCTACTATAAGTACAGCTAGCCTTTCAAGTACCTCCTTATCAATTTTTAGCCCATCCAGTATCTCAAATATATCTTCATTTACTGAGACTCTGGCAGCATCTTCTTCCTTGGTAAATCCAGATGCAAAGTACTCATTTAGTACCTCAGCCATGCCCCCTGCCTCCATGAGTAGATCTCCTTTATAATCCCTAATTGGCCCCACCCCTCCGCTTACTACCCGTTTACTGTTTACATACCTCTAGAAGACTTTTGGATTCCATTTTATGTTGGCCGCCAGTCTATTCTCATACTCTCTCTTTGCTCCTCTTATTTCCTTTTTCACTTCGCCTCTGAGCTTTCTATATTCTGTCTGGTTATCGCTTGTGTTATCAACCTGACGTCTGACATACGCCTCTTTTTTCCGTTTCATCTTACTCACTATCTCTTTTGTCATCCAGGGAGCTCTGGCTTTAGTTGCCCTATCTTTCTGCCTCATGGGAATGTGCCTAGACTGTACCTGAACCATCTCCTCCTTAAAGGCCACCCATTGTTCAAATACAGTTTTGCCTGCCAATCTTTGATTCCAATTTCCCTGGGCCAGATCTGTTCTCATCCCATTGAAATCCTGTTGAGGTGCAACTCGTCCAGCCTGTTCAGGTCCCACCTTCCCCAGAACTGGTCCCAATTCCCCAGGAATCTAAAGCCCTCCCTCCTGCACATCTCTCCAGCCACGCATTCACCTGCTCTATCCTCCTATTTCTATACTCACTGGCGCTTGGCACCGGGAGTAATCCGGAGATTACTACCTTTGTGCTCCTGCTTCTTAACCTCTTTCCTAATTCCTTAAAATCTGCCTGCAGGACCTCATCCCTCTTTCTACCTATGTCGTTGGTACCGATATGGACCACGACCTCTGGCTGTTCACCCTACCCCCCCAGAATATTCTGCAGCCGCTCAGTGAAATCCTTGATCCTGGCACCAGGGAGGTAACATGCCATCCTGAAAACACGTCTGCGTCCGCAGAAACGTCTGTCTACTCCCCTAACTATAGAGTCTCCTTTCACTATTGCTCTCCTGACTTTTCTCCTCCCCCCTGTACAGCTGAGCTATCCATGGTACTGTGGACTTGGCTCTGGCTGTACTCTTCAGAGGAACCCTCTCCCTCACCAGTATTCAGAGCATTTTTCAATGCAGCGAGTTGTTATGATCTAGAATGCACTGCCTGAAACGGTGGTGGAAGCAGATTCAATAGTAACTTTCAGAAGGGAATTGGATAAATACTTGAAGGAAAAAAATTTACAGGGCTATGGGGAAAGAGCAGGCGAATGGGGCTAATTGGATAGCTCTTTCAAAGAGCAAGCACAGGCACAATGGGCCGAATGGCCTGCTTTGTGCTGTATCATACTATGATACTATGATTTCAAAAGCACCTTTCATGACCTCAGGGCATTCTAAGGTGCTTTACAGCCAATGAAGCACTTTTGAGTTTTTGAGGCATAAGAAACTGGGCCACAGGAGATTACTGAGAAACACTGATAACATTTTGGACTCGTGGGACAATGTAGTGGATTGTACTTCCCTTTTAAGTTGAATGACTTGTTGATGTCACTGATTAAATTTGACAAAATATTTATGAGGGTAAGGTATATATGAGGCTTCATTGTTTTCATAAACGAGAGGGACTTCCCTCTCTCGCAGGGGAAAATTAGATAGTGAAATGCCTACAAGGCCAATTAATACATTTATTTCAGCCTGAAAGCGAAGTGCAGCCACTACATTTCCAAATGCACAATTATGAACTCGCTGAAACATGCACATCACACATTTAATCAAGAGTGGAGGCCCTCTCATTGATCAACGATCTGCCATCAGACGAGACATGGAACATGATGGATGACAGGGCTCTGGAGACATTGCTTATTATGGCGAGGACCTGGCAGGGAGGGCAGGCGGGGAGCTGGGGAGGGGGGGAGTGGGAGGAGTGGGAGGGGGGAAAGGGAGGGGAGAGAGGGAGGGAGCAGGACATTGGCAGCATCGCCCTGAAGAGCAGATTCAGGTAGGTTACAGCAAGTGTAAAATAACACTTATACCGGGGATTCATCCAGCGACTGAGCTGTTATGCAATTACTGAGAGGTTTTACCTACCAGAGGCTGCAAAGATATGGAAAGCATCAGTTCAGGGGTGATGTCAGGAAGCACTTCTTCACACAAAGGGGGAGTGGAAATCTGGAACTCTCTCCCCCAAAAATCTGTTGAGGCTGGGGGTCAATTGAAAACGTCAAAACTGAGATTGATAGATTTTTGTTAGGCAAGGTTATTAAGGGTTAAGACACAAGAATTTTGTAGACTAAAACTAAAGTAAATGTAAAGTGCAACCACTCAATCTTTGATAAACTTTCTCTCTAAAAGCCCAACAACTGCAGGAAAGAATCTAAAACTGTTTATAGCAACAAGAAACTCCAAATAAGCATCAATTCAAACTTTTCCTGGTGTGGGAGACAGCATTGAGGGTAGATGGAGTTAAGATACAGATCAGCCATGATCTAATGGAATGGCGTAACAGGTTCGAGGGGCTGAATGGCCTGCTCCTGTTCCTATATTCTTATATTCATATGTTATGTTCCTATGTTCCTATATTCCTGTGTTCCTATATTCTTATGTTCCTAGATTCCTATATTTCTATGTTGCTATATTTCTATATTCCTATGTTCCTCTGTTCCTATATTCCAACATTCCTAGATTCCTCTGTTCCTATATTCCAATGTTCCTAGATTCCTCTGTTCCTATATTCCAACATTCCAACATTCCTAGATTCCTCTGTTCCTATATTCCTGTGTTCCTATATTCTTATGTTCCTAGATTCCTATATTCCAATGTTCCTATGCTCCTCTGTTCCTAGATTCCTCTGTTCCTACATTCCAACATTCCTAGATTCCTCTGTTCCTACATTCCAACATTCCTAGATTCCTCTGTTCCTACATTCCAACATTCCTAGATTCCTCTGTTCCTACATTCCAACATTCCTAGATTCCTCTGTTCCTATATTCCAACGTTCCTAGATTCCTCTGTTCCTATATTCCAACATTCCAACATTCCAAGATTCCTCTGTTCCTATATTCCAACATTCCTAGATTCCTCTGTTCCTACATTCCAACATTCCTAGATTCCTCTGTTCCTACATTCCAACATTCCTAGATTCCTCTGTTCCTACATTCCAACATTCCTAGATTCCTCTGTTCCTATATTCCAACGTTCCTAGATTCCTCTGTTCCTACATTCCAACATTCCTAGATTCCTCTGTTCCTACATTCCAACATTCCTAGATTCCTCTGTTCCTACATTCCAACATTCCTAGATTCCTCTGTTCCTATATTCCAACATTCCAACATTCCTAGATTCCTCTGTTCCTATATTCCAACATTCCTAGATTCCTCGGTTCCTACATTCCAACATTCCTAGATTCCTCTGTTCCTATATTCCAACATTCCAACATTCCTAGATTCCTCTGTTCCTATATTCCAACATTCCAACATTCCTAGATTCCTCTGTTCCTATATTCCAACATTCCAACATTCCTAGATTCCTCTGTTCCTATATTCCAACATTCCTAGATTCCTCTGTTCCTACATTCCAACATTCCTAGATTCCTCTGTTCCTACATTCCAACATTCCTAGATTCCTCTGTTCCTACATTCCAACATTCCTAGATTCCTCTGTTCCTACATTCCAACATTCCTAGATTCCTCTGTTCCTACATTCCAACATTCCTAGATTCCTCTGTTCCTACATTCCAACATTCCTAGATTCCTCTGTTCCTATATTCCAACATTCCTAGATTCCTCTGTTCCTACATTCCAACATTCCTAGATTCCTCTGTTCCTACATTCCAACATTCCTAGATTCCTCTGTTCCTACATTCCAACATTCCTAGATTCCTCTGTTCCTACATTCCAACATTCCTAGATTCCTCTGTTCCTATATTCCAACATTCCTAGATTCCTCTGTTCCTACATTCCAACATTCCTAGATTCCTCTGTTCCTACATTCCAACATTCCTAGATTCCTCTGTTCCTATATTCCAACGTTCCTAGATTCCTCTGTTCCTATATTCCAACATTCCTAGATTCCTCTGTTCCTATATTCCAACATTCCAACATTCCTAGATTCCTCTGTTCCTACATTCCAACATTCCTAGATTCCTCTGTTCCTACATTCCAACATTCCTAGATTCCTCTGTTCCTACATTCCAACATTCCTAGATTCCTCTGTTCCTATATTCCAACATTCCTAGATTCCTCTGTTCCTATATTCCAACATTCCAACATTCCTAGATTCCTCTGTTCCTATATTCCAACATTCCAACATTCCTAGATTCCTCTGTTCCTATATTCCAACATTCCAACATTCCTAGATTCCTCTGTTCCTATATTCCAATGTTCCTACATTCCTCTGTTCCTATATTCCAACGTTCCTAGATTCCTCTGTTCCTATATTCCAACATTCCTAGATTCCTCTGTTCCTATATTCCAACGTTCCTAGATTCCTCTGTTCCTATATTCCAACATTCCTAGATTCCTCTGTTCCTATATTCCAACATTCCAACATTCCTAGATTCCTCTGTTCCTATATTCCAACATTCCAACATTCCTAGATTCCTCTGTTCCTATATTCCAACATTCCAACATTCCTAGATTCCTCTGTTCCTATATTCCAATGTTCCTACATTCCTCTGTTCCTATATTCCAACGTTCCTAGATTCCTCTGTTCCTATATTCCAACATTCCTAGATTCCTCTGTTCCTATATTCCAACGTTCCTAGATTCCTCTGTTCCTACATTCCAACATTCCTAGATTCCTCTGTTCCTATATTCCAACATTCCTAGATTCCTCTGTTCCTATATTCCAACATTCCAACATTCCTAGATTCCTCTGTTCCTATATTCCAACATTCCAACATTCCTAGATTCCTCTGTTCCTATATTCCAACATTCCAACATTCCTAGATTCCTCTGTTCCTATATTCCAATGTTCCTACATTCCTCTGTTCCTATATTCCAACGTTCCTAGATTCCTCTGTTCCTATATTCCAACATTCCTAGATTCCTCTGTTCCTATATTCCAATGTTCCTACATTCCTCTGTTCCTAGATTCCTCTGTTCCTATATTCCTATGTTCCTACATTCCTCTGTTCCTAGATTCCTCTGTTCCTAGATTCCTATGTTCCTCCATTCCTCTGTTCCTATATTCCAATGTTCCTACATTCCTCTGTTCCTATATTCCAATATTCCTACATTCCTCTGTTCCTAGATTCCTCTGTTCCTAGATTCCTCTGTTCCTATATTCCAATATTCCTACATTCCTCTGTTCCTAGATTCCTCTGTTCCTAGATTCCTATGTTCCTACATTCCTCTGTTCCTATATTCCAATGTTCCTACATTCCTCTGTTCCTATATTCCAATATTCCTACATTCCTCTGTTCCTAGATTCCTCTGTTCCTAGATTCCTCTGTTCCTATATTCCAATATTCCTACATTCCTCTGTTCCTAGATTCCTCTGTTCCTACATTCCTCTGTTCCTAGATTCCTCTGTTCCTACATTCCTCTGTTCCTAGATTCCTCTGTTCCTATATTCCAATGTTCCTATATTCCAATGTTCCTAGATTCCTCTGTTCCTATATTCCAATATTCCTACATTCCTCTGTTCCTAGATTCCTCTGTTCCTACATTCCTCTGTTCCTAGATTCCTCTGTTCCTACATTCCTCTGTTCCTAGATTCCTCTGTTCCTATATTCCAATATTCCTACATTCCTCTGTTCCTAGATTCCTCTGTTCCTACATTCCTCTGTTCCTAGATTCCTCTGTTCCTACATTCCTCTGTTCCTAGATTCCTCTGTTCCTATATTCCAATGTTCCTACATTCCTCTGTTCCTAGATTCCTCTGTTCCTAGATTCCTCTGTTCCTATATTCCTATGTTCCTACATTCCTCTGTTCCTATATTCCAATGTTCCTACATTCCTCTGTTCCTATATTCCAATATTCCTACATTCCTCCGTTCCTAGATTCCTCTGTTCCTAGATTCCTCTGTTCCTATATTCCAATATTCCTATATTCCAATGTTCCTACATTCCTCTGTTCCTATATTCCAATATTCCTATATTCCAATGTTCCTACATTCCTCTGTTCCTAGATTCCTCTGTTCCTATATTCCTCTGTTCCTATATTCCAATGTTCCTACATTCCTCTGTTCCTATATTCCAATATTCCTACATTCCTCCGTTCCTAGATTCCTCTGTTCCTAGATTCCTCTGTTCCTAGATTCCAATATTCCTACATTCCTCTGTTCCTACATTCCTCTGTTCCTATATTCCAATATTCCTACATTCCTCTGTTCCTAGATTCCTATGTTCCTACATTCCTCTGTTCCTATATTCCAATATTCCTACATTCCTCCGTTCCTAGATTCCTCTGTTCCTAGATTCCTCTGTTCCTATATTCCAATATTCCTACATTCCTCTGTTCCTAGATTCCTCTGTTCCTATATTCCAATATTCCTACATTCCTCTGTTCCTACATTCCTCTGTTCCTATATTCCAATATTCCTACATTCCTCTGTTCCTAGATTCCTCTGTTCCTAGATTCCTATGTTCCTACATTCCTCTGTTCCTATATTCCAATGTTCCTACATTCCTCTGTTCCTATATTCCAATATTCCTACATTCCTCTGTTCCTAGATTCCTCTGTTCCTATATTCCTCTGTTCCTACATTCCTCTGTTCCTAGATTCCTCTGTTCCTAGATTCCTATGTTCCTACATTCCTCTGTTCCTATATTCCAATGTTCCTACATTCCTCTGTTCCTATATTCCAATATTCCTACATTCCTCTGTTCCTAGATTCCTCTGTTCCTAGATTCTATGTTCCTACATTCCTCTGTTCCTATATTCCAATGTTCCTACATTCCTCTGTTCCTATATTCCAATATTCCTACATTCCTCTGTTGCTAGATTCCTCTGTTCCTAGATTCCTCTGTTCCTAGATTCCTCTGTTCCTATGTTCCAATATTCCTACATTCCTCTGTTCCTATATTCCTCTGTTCCTATATTCCTATGTTCCTACATTCCTCTGTTCCTATATTCCAATGTTCCTACATTCCTCTGTTCCTATATTCCAATATTCCTACATTCCTCTGTTCCTAGATTCCTCTGTTCCTACATTCCTCTGTTCCTAGATTCCTCTGTTCCTATATTCCAATGTTCCTACATTCCTCTGTTCCTAGATTCCTCTGTTCCTAGATTCCTCTGTTCCTATATTCCTATGTTCCTACATTCCTCTGTTCCTATATTCCAATGTTCCTACATTCCTCTGTTCCTATATTCCAATATTCCTACATTCCTCCGTTCCTAGATTCCTCTGTTCCTAGATTCCTCTGTTCCTAGATTCCAATATTCCTACATTCCTCTGTTCCTACATTCCTCTGTTCCTATATTCCAATATTCCTACATTCCTCTGTTCCTAGATTCCTATGTTCCTACATTCCTCTGTTCCTATATTCCAATATTCCTATATTCCAATGTTCCTACATTCCTCTGTTCCTATATTCCAATATTCCTATATTCCAATGTTCCTACATTCCTCTGTTCCTAGATTCCTCTGTTCCTATATTCCTCTGTTCCTATATTCCTATGTTCCTACATTCCTCTGTTCCTATATTCCAATGTTCCTACATTCCTCTGTTCCTATATTCCAATATTCCTACATTCCTCCGTTCCTAGATTCCTCTGTTCCTAGATTCCTCTGTTCCTAGATTCCAATATTCCTACATTCCTCTGTTCCTACATTCCTCTGTTCCTATATTCCAATATTCCTACATTCCTCTGTTCCTAGATTCCTATGTTCCTACATTCCTCTGTTCCTATATTCCAATATTCCTACATTCCTCCGTTCCTAGATTCCTCTGTTCCTAGATTCCTCTGTTCCTATATTCCAATATTCCTACATTCCTCTGTTCCTAGATTCCTCTGTTCCTATATTCCAATATTCCTACATTCCTCTGTTCCTACATTCCTCTGTTCCTATATTCCAATATTCCTACATTCCTCTGTTCCTAGATTCCTCTGTTCCTAGATTCCTATGTTCCTACATTCCTCTGTTCCTATATTCCAATGTTCCTACATTCCTCTGTTCCTATATTCCAATATTCCTACATTCCTCTGTTCCTAGATTCCTCTGTTCCTATATTCCTCTGTTCCTACATTCCTCTGTTCCTAGATTCCTCTGTTCCTAGATTCCTATGTTCCTACATTCCTCTGTTCCTATATTCCAATGTTCCTACATTCCTCTGTTCCTATATTCCAATATTCCTACATTCCTCTGTTCCTAGATTCCTCTGTTCCTAGATTCTATGTTCCTACATTCCTCTGTTCCTATATTCCAATGTTCCTACATTCCTCTGTTCCTATATTCCAATATTCCTACATTCCTCTGTTGCTAGATTCCTCTGTTCCTAGATTCCTCTGTTCCTAGATTCCTATGTTCCTACATTCCTCTGTTCCTATATTCCAATATTCCTACATTCCTCTGTCCTAGATTCCTCTGTTCCTAGATTCCTCTGTTCCTATGTTCCAATATTCCTACATTCCTCTGTTCCTATATTCCTCTGTTCCTATATTCCTATGTTCCTACATTCCTCTGTTCCTATATTCCAATGTTCCTACATTCCTCTGTTCCTATATTCCAATATTCCTACATTCCTCTGTTCTTAGATTCCTCTGTTCCTAGATTCCTATGTTCCTACATTCCTCTGTTCCTATATTCCAATATTCCTACATTCCTCTGTTCCTAGATTCCTCTGTTCCTAGATTCCTCTGTTCCTATATTCCAATATTCCTACATTCCTCTGTTCCTAGATTCCTCTGTTCCTAGATTCCTCTGTTCCTATATTCCAATATTCCTACATTCCTCTGTTCCTAGATTCCTCTGTTCCTAGATTCCTCTGTTCCTATATTCCAATATTCCTACATTCCTCTGTTCCTAGATTCCTATGTTCCTACATTCCTCTGTTCCTATATTCCAATATTCCTACATTCCTCTGTTCCTAGATTCCTCTGTTCCTAGATTCCTCTGTTCCTATATTCCAATATTCCTACATTCCTCTGTTCCTATATTCCTCTGTTCCTATATTCCTATGTTCCTACATTCCTCTGTTCCTATATTCCAATGTTCCTACATTCCTCTGTTCCTATATTCCAATATTCCTACATTCCTCTGTTCTTAGATTCCTCTGTTCCTATATTCCAATGTTCCTACATTCCTCTGTTCCTATATTCCAATATTCCTACATTCCTCTGTTCCTACATTCCTCTGTTCCTATATTCCTATGTTCCTACATTCCTCTGTTCCTATATTCCAATATTCCTACATTCCTCTGTTCCTAGATTCCTATGTTCCTACATTCCTCTGTTCCTATATTCCAATATTCCTACATTCCTCTGTTCCTAGATTCCTCTGTTCCTAGATTCCTATGTTCCTACATTCCTCTGTTCCTATATTCCAATGTTCCTACATTCCTCTGTTCCTATATTCCAATATTCCTACATTCCTCTGTTCCTAGATTCCTATGTTCCTAGATTCCTCTGTTCCTATATTCCAATATTCCTACATTCCTCTGTTCCTAGATTCCTCTGTTCCTAGATTCCTCTGTTCCTACATTCCTCTGTTCCTATATTCCAATGTTCCTACATTCCTCTGTTCCTATATTCCTATGTTCCTACATTCCTCTGTTCCTATATTCCAATATTCCTACATTCCTCTGTTCCTAGATTCCTCTGTTCCTAGATTCCTATGTTCCTACATTCCTCTGTTCCTATATTCCAATGTTCCTACATTCCTCTGTTCCTATATTCCAACATTCCTACATTCCTCTGTTCCTATATTCCAATATTCCTACATTCCTCTGTTCCTATATTCCTATGTTCCTACATTCCTCTGTTCCTATATTCCAATGTTCCTACATTCCTCTGTTCCTATATTCCAACATTCCTACATTCCTCTGTTCCTATATTCCAATATTCCTAGATTCCTCTGTTCCTAGATTCCTCTGTTCCTAGATTCCTCTGTTCCTATATTCCAATGTTCCTACATTCCTCTGTTCCTATATTCCAATATTCCTACATTCCTCTGTTCCTATATAAAACCATATTCACTCACGTTGTGCTTTATGTTCCAGTCATGCGCATAAATCGTTGTTACTTAAACGGTAAGGAAATGTAGTCATTGTTGTTTTGTAGGAAAACACATAGGCCAATTTACTGCAATGAGGTAAATGATCTGTATTCAATAGCGTTGGCTGAGGGATAAATGATGGCCAGGGCAAACCCCCCCGTTCTTTTTCAAATAGTACTAGTGTCATGGGATCTTTTATGTCCACCCGGGCAGGCAGAGAGCACTTCAGTTTAATGTCTCATCAGAAACATCTTCAATGATGCAGCACTTCCTCAGCACTGCACTGAAGTGTTATCCTAGACGACTTGCTCAAATCCTGAAGTGGGGCTCGAACCTGCAATCTTCGTGACTGAGGGGCGAGAGTGCTACCACTGAGCCCAGGCTGGCACTCGCAAAAGGCTGTTAGATGTCACTTACCCCCACCCCCCCAACTACTTTCTATTCATTGTATTAGCCCAGCCCTCTCTTAAAGAAATATATTTTTAGCCATATATTGTTTAATCTACTTTAAATACCTTTAATTGTTTTAATGGAAGTGATTTCTTTTGTATCTCCACTTCCCTCCTGTGCTGCTCTGATGGGGCAGGTCTCACGACTTTTATCATATGCGCCTGTCCGTGTCTTTCTCTCTCCCCCTTCCTCTTGTTCTGTTCTTTTAAAACTGCTGTTCGTCTGTAAGTTCTGATGAGGGGTCTACACCAGACGTGTTAACTTGTCTGTTCTCTCCATGGATGCTGAACAACCTGCTGAGTGTTTCCAGCATTTATTGTTTCTGTTAAATAAAGGACTTTGCATTTATATAGCACCTCAGCACATTTCTCAGGAACATCTCAAAGCACTTCACGTAAAGTGCAGTGACTGTTGTAATGTAAAGAAGGAACTTGCGTTTATACAGTGCCATTCATGACCTCAGGACATCCAGATGCACTTCACAGCCAATGAAGTACTTTTTGAAGCGTAGTCACTGTTGTAATGTAGGAAACGCGACAGCCAATTTGCGCACAGCAAGCTCCCACAAACAGCAATGTGGTAATGACCAGATAATCTGTTTTAATGACGTTGATTGAGTGATAGTGCCATGGGATTTTTTACGTCCACCTGAGAGGGCAGACGGGGCCTCAGTTTAATGTCTTGCCTGAAAGAAGGCACCTCTGACAGTGCAGCACTCCCTCAGTACTGAAATGTCAGCTTAGATTTTTTGTGCACAGGTCTCTGGAGTGTGGATTTGGACCCAGAACGAGAGTGCTACCCACTGAGCCATGGCTGACACTGGAAGGTCATCAGTACATAGTCTTATTTATATATATATATATATATATATATATATATATAAATATACATATAGGTGAATGCTGCTGCCGATGTGGACATTGCAAGGTCTCACATTCAGCAATAAGATGTTGGTTGAGGGAGCAATGCCGGCCAGATCTCTGGGAGAACATCCTTGCTCTTCTTTGAATAGCACCCTGGGATCGTTAACGTCCTCCTGACCCACCTGAAGAGGCCTCAATTTAATACCTCATTCTGAAGAATAATGCAGCACTCACTCAGTACTGGACTGGAATGCCAGTCTAGATTATGTGCTCAAGTCCTGGAGCGAGCTTTCAATTTTGACTCAGAGGCAAGAGGTTTTTTAAAAATTCATTCTCGGGTTGCGGGCGTCGCTGGCAAGGCCGGCATTTATTGTCCATCTGTAGTTGCCCCTTGAGAAGGTGGTGGTGGGCTTTCTTCTTGAACCGCTGCAGTCCGTGTGGTGAAAGTTCTCCCACGGCACTGCAAGGTAGGGAGTTTCAGGATTTTGACCCAGCGACGATGAAGGAACGGCCGATATACGTTCAAATCGGAATGGTGCGTGATTTGGAGGGAAACTTGGAGGTGACAGTGTTCCCATGCACCTGCTACCCTTGTCCTTCTAGGCGGTGGAGGTCGCGGGTTTGAGAGGTGCTGCCGAAGAAGCCTTGGCGAGTTGCTGCAGTGCATCCTGTTGATGGTACACACTGCAGCCACGGTGCGCCGGTGGTGAAGGGAGTGGGTGTTTGAGGTGGTGGATGGGGTGCCAATCAAACGGACTGCTTTGTCCTGGAATGGCGTGGAGCTTTTTTGAGTGTTTGCCTGCACTCATTCAGGCAAATAGAGAGTATTCCATCACACTCCTGACTGATGCCTGGATGGAGCGGCTTTGAGTGGTACCCACTGTGTCAAAATGACACACTAAACACACTCCGACAATATTCCTCCGCCTGCTATTTTAACGCAGGCATTAACTTGTTTAGTTTTACTTGGGTCAATGCCTCCGCTAGAGCAGCAGAGAAATGTTATGCAAACTCCTGATTAAACATTCATCCCCCGATATCACCAGCAGCAGTTTCTAGGCTTTTACATCTTAAAGTGGAATTATTTCATGGCGCTGAAACTCTGTTTAAAAAAAAAGAGATCCATTTACGAATCATAGAATCATCTAAAGGTTACAGCACGGAAGGAGGCCATTCGGCCCATCGAGTCCGCCCGGCTCTATGCAAGAGCAACCCGGCTAGTCCCACTCCCCCGCCCTATCCCCGTAGCCCTGCAAATTTTTTTCCTTTCAAGTACTTATCCAGTTCCCTTTTGAAGGCCATGATTGAATCTGCCTCCACCACCCCCTCGGGCAGTGCATTCCAGATCCTAACCACTCGCTGTGTAAAAAAGTTTTTCCTCATGTCACCTTTGGTTCTTTTGCCAGTCACCTTAGATCTACCCCCTCTGGTTCTTGACCCCTCCGCCAATGGGAACACTTTATCTACTCTGTCTAGACCCTTCTTGATTTTGAATAATTCAAAGGCAGTTCTGCGATCACAACCTTTTAACAGTAGAGGCAAGTAAAGGTTTG
Source organism: Heptranchias perlo (assembly GCF_035084215.1). Lineage (NCBI taxonomy): Eukaryota > Metazoa > Chordata > Chondrichthyes > Hexanchiformes > Hexanchidae > Heptranchias > Heptranchias perlo. The sequence continues at coordinate 6,776,067 of NC_090330.1, forward strand.
ACGTTAACGTGGGTAATGTGTACGGATGAGTGAATTTCAGTTATTAAATCCATCAATTCAGATAACGATAGGCAGAAGAAAATGAGCTGCTTCCTTCAATAGTTGAGAAATGAACCTTCGGAGGCCCGTAAATCACATCCTTATTCATATATCCACCTAAACAGCTTGCATGCAAAACCTCTTCACTTGGGTGCGAAAGCAAACAAGTTCACGTGAATGTCACGTTGAAACCGAAAAATATGGAACGACAAACAACTTGCATTTATATAGCGCCTTTCACATAGTAAAACGTCCCAAGGCGCTTCACAGGAGCGATTATCAAACAAAATTTGACACCGAGCCACATAAGGAGATATTAGGACAGGTGACCAAATGCTTCTTCAAAGAGGTAGGTTTTGAGGAGTGTCTTAAAGGAGGAGAGAGAGGTGGAGAGACGAAGAGGTTTAGAGAGGGAATTCCAGAGCTTAGGCAGCTGAAGGCACGGCCGCCAATGGTGGGGCGATTAAAATCGGGGATTCGCAAGAGGCCAGAGTTGGAGGAGCGCAGAGATCTCGGACGGTTGTAGGGTTGGAGGAGGTTACAGAGATAGGGAGAGGCGAGGGTATGGAGGGATTTGAAAACAAGGATGAGAAGTTTAAAATCGAGACGTTGCCAGACCGGGAGCCAATGTAGCGTCAGCGAGCACAGGGGTGATGGGTGAACATTCCCAAGTCTTAGTGGGCAAGAGCAATGTTCACTGTTACATTGAGACATACAGACTAGAGGTCCCATAGTCAATCCCTGGAATGGGCTGAGTTAGCTGATCAATGTGTGGTCAGCAATAGGGGCCGTCAATGCCAATGAGTTAGTAGAGGGAAAAAATTAGTCAGCTTGTGGACGCCAGACTCTCAGACTTCAAATTACAACAAGGCCAATATAAAAGCAGCTTATCGGAGTATTGCCTTTTTCCATTTCCAACAGCAACTTTCCTTGCCAGCCTCGCTGAACGAGATTGCTTGTTTAGCGCCAATTAATCGTAAATCAACTGTAGTCTCATGTGGGCCCGAACTTAATAGGAACCAAGTTGAAACAGACGTTGGAAGTAGTTCTATAATATAACTGGGCTAAAAGAGTCTCTCAGTACCAACAAGTACTGCTGAATGATGAGACGTTTATTTCTTTTTGATTAGCACTTCGTTCATCACTCAGTTCAGTGAAGCAACCGCCCAATGATCAGACATTGACCCCAAGAGAGCTGATACAAAAGAACTCTTAATAGAAAGCAGGACCATTCTGAGTTCATGCAGGGCACAGGACCAGGAGTAGGCCATTTAGCCCCTCGAGCCAGTTCTGCCATTCAGTTAGATCTTGGCTCATCTGTATCACAGTCCCGTTGAGCCAGCTTTGTTCCATATCCCTTGATATCCTTACCCAGCAAAAATCTATCGATCTCAGTCTCGAAAATTTCAATTGACCCAACATTCACAACCTTTTGGGGGAAGGGAGTTCCAGATTTCCATTACCCTTTGTGTGAAAAAGTCCTTCCTGATGTAAATCCCGAATGGTCTAGCTCTAATTTTAAGATTGTCCTGTTCGATATTTATCCCTCAACCAACATCACTAAAACAGATGATCTGGCCACTATTACATTGCTGTTTGTGGGAGCTTGCTGTCTGCAAATTGGCTGCCACATTTCCTACATTACAACAGTGACTACACTTTAAAAAGTACTTTATTGGCTGTAAAGCACTTTGGGACGTCCTGAGGTTGTGAAAGGCGCCATATAAATGCAAGTTCTTTCTTTCTTTCTATAAAAGAGCATGCAAAAATAAAAAAATCTATTCAGCTCATTAAACCATGTAAAGAAAGAACAAACCTGCATTTACATAGAGCCTTATCACCTGCCTACTCAATGTGTAAAAACACTTCACGAACAAAGAATTATCTGATCCTTATCACGTGGCTGTTTGTGGGACCTTGCTGTGCGCAAATTGATTGCCGCGTTTTCTACATTAAACAGTAACTACACTTCAAAAAGTACTTCATTGGTTGTAAAGCGCTTTGGGACGTCCTGAGGTCGTGAAAGGTGCTGTTATAATTGCAAGTTCTTTCTTTCTTTCTCTTTACTGTACCAGCCGGCCCTGAACGGACCTATTCTGCTGCAGGCTTCAAGCGTTGTAGGTTATATCCCCGGCAGACTGCAAAACTGCTCTGAAGTCTAACGTAATAAAAATGTATATCGTGCACTCTTGAATTCCTCTGGGGAATTTACAATTGAAATGCGCTTGAAGCCTGCTTGTTGATTTATTCCAACAGGGAACGAGGCAGTTTTATTACAGTGAGAAGAAGAAAAAAATCTGGATGGATACCACTGCTCCTGTGTGTGTGCGTGTGTGTGTGTGTGTGTGTGTGCGTGTATTGATGTGTGAGGTGAAGAAGGGTGGAGTGGGGAGGTAACACATAACACGTTAAGGGCAGTGTCCAGGAAGACGGTTAAGAAACTCATCCTCCCCAGCCTTTGTTCTTTGCCAAGCTGGCCGGTTTACTTCGGCATGGCCCACAGCTTGCGGGGACACCTTTGGCACCAGGAAAACATAAAAGCGCCATCGTGCCATTCCTTGCTGGAACATGGAGTGAGAGCGGAGCACGACCAACAGGAGCAGACAATGCCAAGGGATGTCCTTACCTAGGGTGGCCAACTCCTCACCGTTGGACCTGACGGTCCATCTTGCTCATCCGACAAATGCCTAAAATGCAAACCAGGCTCAGAGGGGTAGAAATTTGTTTCGGGCATTAGTGCTAAACAGGCGGTAGTGCACGGGCGCCCATTGTCCGCCCGGCTTGATATTGGGCTAAACCTTGCTGGTGCGGGGCATCTCGCACCACGCGCTGCTAGTTAGGCTTTTTCCTGCACCCTTCAGTGCGAATATAATTTGCGGCATAAAAGTCGCTAGAAGCGCGAGCTGACAACGAGGTCAAACGGGACCGATGGCGCACGAAAAAGTCAAACCGCATCAATAGATGAAAACGGACGCCATCAGCTCAGTCAGGGTGCGGCAGTGAGAGGCGAGTGACCTGTATCTTTTCAAATGACCTGAGACGTGACGTTTAGAAGTCACCATCGCACTGAAGGCAATCGGGCGGGGAGCATAACAGGTGGCCGACTCGACACAGCCCGCTTAGCGTTACGGGCCCAATATACGAATCTCTGCCCCCAAAACTCCAGTGGTCAACATACGTAGGGCAATTTCTGCCTTCACCACCTGGGCAATAATCTGTTACAATGGATCGACCGCAAGTAATAGAACCTGATTTCAATGGAATAGAAATTGGACAGGTTCCATTACAGGCAGGCGATCCCCTCTGTCAGATTACTACGCAGGCGGTGAAGGTGAAAATGTTCCTGTGTCTGTTATTAAAGTTTACATTGAGTCTCCATCATCATCAAAGCAAACACCAAAGGATCGATTTTGCAATGGTGGCGGGTTGGTAGCGGAGGTGGGTTGAATGTACGCGTGGCAAACCGCATAAACAAAACTTACCGTTTCTGAAGCGATCGCATGGTGATTGCTGATGATTAACGGGCTCTCCGGGTTTCACGCCCGGCAGCCTGATTGACAGGCTGGCTGCCGTCAGGAGCTGCAACGCAAGGGGCGGGGGTGGGGGGGGAGAGAAAGAGAGAGAGCGAGACGGCATCCGGCCCTGGAATGGAAGATCGGTCGGGGGGGGGGGGCGGGGGGAGGGTGAGTGGAAGATCGGGGGATAGAGGGGAAGATCGGGGGGGGGGGGAGAGGGGAAAATGGGGGGGGGGGGGAGAGGGGAAGTTGGGGGGGTAGTGGGGGAGATGGGGGGAGTGGAAGATTGGGGGTGAAGAGGGGGACTTTGGGAGGGAGGGGAAGATCGGGGGGAGAGGGGAAGATGAGGGGGAGAGGGGAAGATCGGGGGGGAGTGGAAGATTGGGGGTGAAAAGGGGGACATCGGGGGGAGGTGAAGAGGGGGACATCGGAGAGGGAGACATCGGACATCGGAGCAGGGTGCAAAGGTAGGTTGATTTTGTGTTTTAACTTCCTTGTATGGTTTTTGATGTAATTTATTTTGTTTCTTTTTCCCTGATCCGGCCCTTTCCTGGTTTCACCAGGTGTGAATCAGAAGCGGTGGGCAAGCCGCCCAGGTAAGTTAAAAATCGTTACAATCACTTAATCTGTCACAGGTAAAATGCCTTAAGTATCTCAATGAGGTACATTTAGCTCTTTAACTGTCATCCCGTCGGCTTTAATTGCCGGTGGGACTTTCGGATTCAGGTCGCCCGCGCACCCAGGTGCGTCTGTGGAGAACTCGGAAGTTGGCGGGTTGGAGCCGGCTTCGTACCCAAACGGGATTTCCACGATTTTCGTTGTCCCCCTGCCCTCAACGCACCCGCAATTGCCCCGTAAAATTGAGCCCCAAGACTCAAAGCCGTACTGTACTGCCAGCACTTGTGATCTTGCTAATTTTTGCTGATTTTACTGCATGCCGTTCAGGCAAATAGAAGGGAAAGGGCCAGAGACAGGTCATTTTTCTCCTAACTCTGTCCTATCCCATTGAATTGCGGTCTTTAAAAACAGGGCAAAATCATCAGTCTTTAAAATAGAAAATAGGAGCAAGAGTAGGCCATTCGGCCCTTCGGGCCTGCTCCGCCATTCAAAATGATCATGGCTGATCGTCTAACTCAATACCCTGTTCCCTCTTTTTCCCCATATCCCTTGATCCCTTTAGCATTAAGAAATATATCTATCTCCTTCCTGAATACATCTAATGACTTGGCCTCCACTGCCTTCTGTGGTAGAGAATTCCACAGGTTCACCACCCTCTGAGTGAAGAAATTTCTCCTCATCTCGGTTCTAAATGGCATACCCCGTATCCCGAGACTGTGACCCCTGGTTCTGGACTCCCCAGCCATCGGGAACATCCTCCCTGCATCTAGTCTGTCTAGTCCTGTTAGAATTTTATATGTTTCGATGAGATCACCGCTCATTCTTCTAAACTCTAGTGAATACAGGCCTAGTCGACCCAATCTCTCCTCATACCTCAGTCCTGCCATCCCAGGAACCAGTCTGGTAAACCTTCATTGCACTCCCTCCATGGCAAGGACATCCTTCCTCAGATAAGGAGACCAAAAGTGCACACAATACTCCAGATGTTGTCCTGTATAACTGCAGTAAGACATCCGTGCTCCTGTACTCAAATCCTCTTGCAATGAACGCCAACATACCATTCACCTTCCTAACTGCTTGCTGCACCTGAATGCTCGCTTTCAGCGACTGGTGTACAAGGACACCCAGGTCTCGTTGCACCTCCCCTTTTCCCAATCTATCACCAAATCACATGGACTACAACAACAACAAAACAACAACTTGCATTTATATATAGCCTTTAATGTAAAACGCTCCAAGGCACCTCACAGGAGCGATTATCGGACAAAATTTGACACCGAGCGACATAAGGAGATATTAGGACAGGTGACCAAATGCTTGGCCGAAGAGATAGGTTTTATGGAGCATCTTAAAGGAGGAGAGAGAGGTGGAGAGGTGGAGAGGTTTAGGGCCTAGATGGCTAAAGGCACAGCCGCCAACTAGTATTGCTGCCCATGGTCTCATTCCCTGTGCCCACTCTAGGAACAGAGGAACAGGAGTAGGCCATTCAGCCCCTCGGGCCTGTTCCTCCATTCAGTTAGATCATGGTTGATCTGTGTCTTAACTTCATTTACCTGCCTGTGCTCCGTATGCCTTAATACCCTTACCCAACAAAAATCTATCATTCTCAGTCTTGAAAGCTCCCAGCATCCACAGCCTTTTGGGGGAGAGAGTTTCAGATTTCCACTACCCTTTGTGTGAAGAAGTGCTTCCTGATTTCACTCCTGAATGGCCTAGCTCTCATTTTAAGACTGTGCCCCCTTGTTCTGGACTCCCCCACCAGAGGAAATAGTTTCTCTGTATCTACCCTACCCAACCCCTTTATCATTTTAAACACCTCGATCAAATCGCCCCTCAACCTTCTAAACTCGAGGGAACACAAGCCAAGTTCATGCAACCTGTCCACATCATTTAACCCTTTAAGCCGTGCCATCATGTGTCTCCGCAGCACCCAACATGGGAGCGATTCCGATAAGCTGGTTGGCTCTGAAGTAGTAAAAGAAAAGCCCGATAATCACAGCGGCATGCCTATAGCTCGCAAACTTTCTTTCGAAAAATACCAGGAAGCTCGAGACAGGCTCTCGGCATGGGAAGATTCTGTTCTGTATTCAGCACTTACACAGGACACAATGCATTATTAATCCGCAGCCTGTACTGTGGGACTGTCAGTCGAAGACCAGCCAATTTGTTTTTTTTGCTGTTGCACGCAGCTAAGAACAAAAGGGATCGGTCTTTTACATAATAACTTTTGAACATTTGCTGACCATTACAACTGATCATTTCCATTCCATCCCCCTCCACCATCACTCCACCGATGCCCTGGTCTGCACTCGGTTATCTGATCCCAACTAAACCAGCAGGTAGGCCGCAACAAACGGTCTCGGTGTCCCTGAGCTAGGCAAGGGAAAAAAAAAACGGTACCGACAGCTTGGATTTATATAGTGCTCCCCCGCCGACAGGAACTGAGATCGATAAACATTTGTTGGGCAAGGGTATTAAGGGTTACGGAACTAAAGCAGGTAGATTGAGTTAAGATACAGATCAGCCGTGATCTAATTGAATGGCGGAACAGGCTCGAGGGGTTGAATGGCCTACACCTGTTCCTATGTTCCTATGTTACATAGAATTACATGGAATGTACAGCACGGAAACAGGCCATTCGGCCCAACGGGCCCATGCCGGTGTTTATGCTCCACACGAGCCTCCTCCCGCCCTTCTTCATCTAACCCCATCCACATATCCTTCTATTCCTTTCTCCCTCGTGTGTTTATCTAGCTTCCCCTTAAATGCATCTCTGCTATTCACCTCAACTACACCTGGTGGTAGCAAGTTCCACATTCTAACCACTCTCTGGGTTACTCTCTGGGTTAAAGAAGTTTTATCCTCCGTCTCAGAGTGCTTTACAAAGATGAGATGGGAGCAATCGGGCATCAATCCCATTCATGATTACTATCCAATGACTCCCTGCTGGAGTGTATGAACAGTGGGCGAAAGCAGGAATGGACCCGACACGCCCCTGCCCCAGTCCAACATGGCCAAATAGTCAATGAACACTCACTGGCTGTGCTCATGAAGAATGGTCACTTGCGCAAGGTACGAAAGAACAGCGAGCACCAATAGTATCATACTGAGCGGGGGTCAGCACCCATAGAACCATACTGAGCGGGGGGTCAGCACCCATAGAACCGTACCGAGGGAGGGTCAGCACCCGTAGAACCGTACTGAGCGGGGGTCAGCACCAATAGAACCGTACTGAGTGGGGGTCAGTATCCATAGAACCGTACTGAGCGGGGGTCAGCACCCATAGAACTGTACTGAGCGGGGGTCAGCACCCATAGAACCGTACTGAGCGGGGGTCAGCACCCATAGAACCGTACTGAACGGGGGTCAGCACCCATAGAACTGTACCGAGGGAGGGTCAGCACCCATAGAACCGTACCGAGGGAGGGTCAGCACCCATAGAACCGTACCGAGGGAGGGTCAGCACCCATAGAACCGTACTGAGCGGGGGTCAGCATCAATAGAACCGTACTGAGTGGGGGTCAGTATCCATAGAACCATACTGAGCGGGGGTCAGCACCCATAGAACTGTACTGAGCGGGGGTCAGCACCCGTAGAACCGTACTGAGCGGGGGTCAGCACCCATAGAACCGTACTGAACGGGGGTCAGCACCCATAGAACTGTACCGAGGGAGGGTCAGCACCCATAGAACCGTACCGAGGGAGGGTCAGCACCCATAGAACCGTACCGAGCGGGGGTCAGCACCCATAGAACCATACTGAGCGGGGGTCAGCACCCATAGAACCGTACCGAGCTGGGGTCAGCACCCATAGAACCGTACTGAGCGGGGGTCAGCACCCATAGAACTGTACTGAACGGGGGTCAGCACCCATAGAACTGTACCGAGCGGGGGTCAGCACCCATAGAACTGTACTGAGCGGGGGTCAGCACCCATAGAAATGTACCGAGTGGGGGTCAGCACCCATAGAACCGTACCGAGCGGGGGTCAGCACCCATAGAACTGTACCGAGTGGGGGTCAGCACCCATAGAACCGTACCGAGCGGGGGTCAGCACCCATAGAACCGTACTGAGCGGGGGTCAGCACCCATAGAACTGTACTGAGCGGGGGTCAGCACCCATAGAACTGTACCGAGTGGGGGTCAGCACCCATAGAACCGTACCGAGCGGGGGTCAGCACCCATAGAACTGTACCGAGCGGGGGTCAGCACCCATAGAACTGTACTGAGCGGGGGTCAGCACCCATAGAACTGTACCGAGTGGGGGTCAGCACCCATAGAACCGTACCGAGCGGGGGTCAGCACCCATAGAACTGTACTGAGCGGGGGTCAGTATCAATAGAACCGTACTGAGCGGGGGTCAGCACCCATAGAACCGTACTGAGTGGGGGTCAGTATCCATAGAACCGTACTGAGTGGGGGTCAGTACCCATAGAACTGTCCTGAGTGGGGGTCAGTATCAATAGAACCGTACTGAGTGGGGGTCAGTATCCATAGAACTGTACTGAGTGGGGGTCAGTATCAATAGAACTGTACTGAGTGGGGGTCAGTATCAATAGAACCGTACTGAGCGGGGGTCAGTACCCAGAGAACTGTACTGAGTGGGGGTCAGTATCAATAGAACCGTACTGAGTGGGGGTCAGTATCAATAGAACCGTACTGAGTGGGGGTCAGTATCAATAGAACCGTACTGAGTGGGGGTCAGTATCCATAGAACCGTACTGAGTGGGGGTCAGTATCAATAGAACCGTACTGAGTGGGGGTCAGTATCCATAGAACTGTACTGAGTGGGGGTCAGTATCAATAGAACCGTACTGAGTGGGGGTCAGTACCCGTAGAACCGTACTGAGTGGGGGTAAGTATCCATAGAACCGTACCGAGGGAGGGTCAGCACCCATAGAACCGTACTGAGCGGGGGTCAGCATCAATAGAACCGTACTGAGTGGGGGTCAGTATCCATAGAACCATACTGAGCGGGGGTCAGCACCCATAGAACTGTACTGAGCGGGGGTCAGCACCCGTAGAACCGTACTGAGCGGGGGTCAGCACCCATAGAACCGTACTGAACGGGGGTCAGCACCCATAGAACTGTACCGAGGGAGGGTCAGCACCCATAGAACCGTACCGAGGGAGGGTCAGCACCCATAGAACCGTACCGAGCGGGGGTCAGCACCCATAGAACCATACTGAGCGGGGGTCAGCACCCATAGAACCGTACCGAGCTGGGGTCAGCACCCATAGAACCGTACTGAGCGGGGGTCAGCACCCATAGAACTGTACTGAACGGGGGTCAGCACCCATAGAACTGTACCGAGCGGGGGTCAGCACCCATAGAACTGTACTGAGCGGGGGTCAGCACCCATAGAAATGTACCGAGTGGGGGTCAGCACCCATAGAACCGTACCGAGCGGGGGTCAGCACCCATAGAACTGTACCGAGTGGGGGTCAGCACCCATAGAACCGTACCGAGCGGGGGTCAGCACCCATAGAACCGTACTGAGCGGGGGTCAGCACCCATAGAACTGTACTGAGCGGGGGTCAGCACCCATAGAACTGTACCGAGTGGGGGTCAGCACCCATAGAACCGTACCGAGCGGGGGTCAGCACCCATAGAACTGTACCGAGCGGGGGTCAGCACCCATAGAACTGTACTGAGCGGGGGTCAGCACCCATAGAACTGTACCGAGTGGGGGTCAGCACCCATAGAACCGTACCGAGCGGGGGTCAGCACCCATAGAACTGTACTGAGCGGGGGTCAGTATCAATAGAACCGTACTGAGCGGGGGTCAGCACCCATAGAACCGTACTGAGTGGGGGTCAGTATCCATAGAACCGTACTGAGTGGGGGTCAGTACCCATAGAACTGTCCTGAGTGGGGGTCAGTATCAATAGAACCGTACTGAGTGGGGGTCAGTATCCATAGAACTGTACTGAGTGGGGGTCAGTATCAATAGAACTGTACTGAGTGGGGGTCAGTATCAATAGAAGTGTACTGAGTGGGGGTCAGTATCTATAGAACCGTACTGAGCGGGGGTCAGTACCCAGAGAACTGTACTGAGTGGGGGTCAGTATCAATAGAACCGTACTGAGTGGGGGTCAGTATCCATAGAACCGTACTGAGTGGGGGTCAGTATCAATAGAACCGTACTGAGTGGGGGTCAGTATCAATAGAACCGTACTGAGTGGGGGTCAGTATCCATAGAACCGTACTGAGTGGGGGTCAGTATCAATAGAACCGTACTGAGTGGGGGTCAGTATCCATAGAACTGTACTGAGTGGGGGTCAGTATCAATAGAACCGTACTGAGTGGGGGTCAGTATTCCTAGAACTGTACTGAGTGGGGGTCAGTATCCATAGAACCGTACTGAGTGGGGGTCAGTATCCATAGAACCGTACTGAGTGGGGGTCAGTGTCCATAGAACCGTACTGAGTGGGGGTCAGTGTCCATAGAACCGTACTGAGTGGGTTCCGACCCTTCTGCCACTGGAAACAGTTTCTCCTTATCTACTCTATCCAACCCTTCATGATCTTGAACACATATATTCAATCTCCCCCTAACCTTCTCTGCTCTGAGAAGAACAATCCCAGCTTCTCTGGTCTCTCTACGCAACTGAAGTCCCGCATCTCTGGTACCATTCCAGTAAATCTCCTCTGCACCACAATTAATAATTCTTAACTACACCTTCAGTTACTTCAGTTATGTGGGGAGACTAGAGAAGTAGATAAGGAGAAACTGTTTCCACTGGCAGGAGGGTCGATAACCAGGGGACACAGACTTAAGTTAATTGGCAAAAGAACCAGAGGGAAGGTGAGGAGAATTTTTTTTTAACGCAGCGAGTTGTTATGATCTGGAATGCGCTGCCTGAAAGGGCGGTGGAAGCAGATTCAATGGTGACTTTCAAAAGGGAATTGGATAAAAAAGGAAAAATTTGCAGGGCTATGGGGAAAGAGCAGGGGAATGGGAGTAATTGGACAGCTCTTTCAAAGGCACGATGGGCTGAATGGCCTCCTTGTGTGCTGCACGATTCTATGATTCGATGTTTCTACGAAATGGGGGAAATGGGGGAAGTCCAGTCTCAGATGTCCCACTTCAGATGTAACACTTCAAATTAAAAAAAAAAGTATTCAAAAGGGAGACAGCCAATTATTTCATTCCTGTTCCTTCTGATCTAGAGCCAGGAATATACAAGCACCTGTATCTGCAAGCTTCCCTCAACAGCAATTAATCTCAAGGTGTGCCTATGTGCTGCAACCAGACTCTTGCGTGTCCTCGGAGGAATAGCGTGGGTTAAAGCCAACACCGTCTTAGCAGCAGAATGCTACATTGTTCGTCACATGGCATAAGGCTGCTGTTAATATACAACCGCGCATGATCCGACTTACTTTGAGTGAAGAAAGAACTCGCATTTATATAGCACCTTTCACGACCTCAGGATGTCCCAAAGCGCTTTACAGCCAACTAAATACTTTTTGAAATGCAGTCACCATTTTTAATGTAGGAAACCTCTTTAAATAGTACCATGGGATCTTTTACATCTACCTCAGAGGGCAGACAGTTTAACGTCTCATCCGAAAAAACAGCACCTCCGACAGTGCAGCACTTCCTCAGTACTGCACTGGAGTGTCGGCCTAGATTTTGTACTCAAGTCCCTGGAATGGGACTGTGACCCACACAACCTTCTGACTCAGGGTAGCAGGAGACCTACTGGTTTTACGTTGAAACCATCTGTAGCCCAGTTCTCCGTTGTATTTTAGCTCAAGTGTTTGAAGCCCTCAATTAGATTAATGGGAAATGATCAATCCTGATATCCATTATTCTATATATAAACCATCTCGAGCCCTCAATTAGATTAATGCCTTCTCAACACTCCACATATTCATTAATCCATATTTAAAAGCTGGAGTTCTGCCATTGCACCAAATTAAAATGATGATGGTGTATTTTAATTCTGTTAAATGCCTCATTTCTGAAAGAAAAACATACATATTATGTCATGAAGCTAAAACCTTGACCCAACACCATGACTCAGTGCTGGAAATAGCTGGGCCTGTGAGGTGTGTGGTCCTACTGAGGAGATTTTCAAGATGGCAACCCTTTTCTTCTAGAGATAGGGGAGAAGTAGCTCACAACCCTTATCGAGGTAAGATTGGAATGGTTTCCGTGCTTCTAGCTGTCTTCATTAAATCAGTATAAATAAAATAAAAACTCTTTCCAGGCTCAATCTGGTCTTTGTGCTGAGTTAGCTGAACTCTGCTAGGGGCGATCAGGGAACTGCAATTGGTTTCTGTGCCACTGGCCTATGAAGGGGGAAATCCCTTCCTGACCACTATCCAGTGTGACCACTGGGCTGTGCTCTTGCTTCTAACTCATGAAGGTTGTGGGTTCAGTTCCCACTCCAGGAGACTTGAACATGAAATCTAGGTTGATACTTCAGTGTAGTACTGAGGGAGTGCTACACTGTCAGAGGTGCTATCTTTTGGATGAGATGTTAAACCGAGGCCCTGTCTGCCCTCTCAGGTGGATGTAGAATATCTCAAGGCATTATTTTGAAGAAGAGCAGGGGAGTTCTCCCCAGTGTCCCAGGGCAATATTTTCCCTCAACCAACATCACTAAAACAGATTATATAGTCATTATCATATTGTTGTTTGTGGGATCTTGCTGTGTACAAATTGGCTGCGACATTTCCTACATTACAACAGTGATTACACTTCAAAAGTATTTCATTGGCTGTAAAGTGCTTTGGGACATCCTGAGGTCGTGAAAGGCACTATATAAATGCAAGTTATTTATTTCTTCATGAATTATCCCATTTTACTTGACTCTTGGGATGAATATTGTCTTCACACTTTTGGTTCCTGCAATCTTGCAGCAGCACAGTTTCAAACTGAAGAGGTGACAGTGACAATATAACTAATCATCTTTCTCCAAGAAAGGATGATTACTATAGTTCTAATAACCGACACTTCAAAGTATCTTTGCAGCTGGTTTCTTTTAAACTCATTTGCAATCATTCTTCTTTCCTATTCAATCACTCATTCTACCCATTATCAACAGTCTTCTTTTTGCTGTGTCTCATACTACAAGATGCTTGTTAACTTTCTGGGATCTAGTATGACAATTATCCCCTCGAGGTTAGCTAATGCGATCACTTCTAATGAAGAAAAACTTAGGTAATAAAAGATGCCTTTAGTTTTTGTAATGAGATGTTACTGGTTAAAACAGAGGTCAGAGATCAACTTTGCGGATCCTTCAATATGATGTTCTACATACACTTCCTCCTATTCACAGTGTTGAAATCAAAGAAAGAACTTGTATTCATTGAAGTGCTCAAGATGGCCAAAAGTTCTTCACATCCAATTAATTACTTCATTTTGAGTGTACTCGTATGGCTGAACGAAACATCCAATTCTTGCAAGCAAGGTTCCACAGACAGCAAATGAGATGAACGGCCAGTTGAACTGTGTTTGGTAGCGTTGGTTGAGGGAAAAATGTTGGGCAGGACACTTCCTGCTCCTTTATGTTCCACGGGTTCTTTTATGTCCACCGTGAAGACTCATTGCAGCCTCTCCTAAGCTAATTGATTCCTTTCTAAATCCTCACAAGTGCGCAGCTCCTTATGTCTCCCTCTCTTCCTACGAGCAACAGGCTTTCAAAATCCAAGGTTGGCATCGCCAAACAACTATTACTTAAAATATTATGTCTTCTCTTCCACCATTTTCAGGTTTGGTTGTATCCTACGCAATAGACCTACGCCTTAGTTTCTCAATACATGAACGCATAAACAAACAAACCCTTTCTTGGGCTTGATGTTGTTGGACAAAGACACTATGCAAAATGAGAAGAAGGACCTGTGGGTGCAGAAGACCGTGTGGAAAGATAAGAGTTTTTCCCAATTAAGGATGAACTGGTCTGGGGGAATGCTCATGAGATGGAGAAGGGATAGCAGTGACAGAGAAGGAAACTGCTTCCTGAGAAAGTGATAATACTGAGCTGAGAAAGAGACACTGAGGGACAAAAAGGAGTCATTCTAGGAAACATGAAGAAGTGAAAAGTTTAAAGAAGCAACAGAGCATCTCCTGCATTTGAGGTAAAGCTGCTACATAATGCTTTGGTTTAACCCTTATAACACCTGCATCCTGGCCAACATTCATTCCTCAATCAACATCACTAAAAATAGGTTATTTATCTGTTTATATGTTTGTAGGACTTTGCTATGTACAAAATGGCCACCGTATTTACCTCCACAACAATGGTGATTACACTTGAGGGATGACAGTGCTCCTGTAATCTTGATGCTCTTGCCTTTCTTGGTGATAGAGTTCAAGTGGGAGACTTGGCGATGGTGGTGCCATTGAAGGTCAGGAGGAAGTGGAATTGGACCTTTTTTTGCATTGGCGATGGTCATGGTCTGGCATCATGTGAACGGTTAGGGCCTTTAAGGTTAGTTGGTCCCTTGTGCCCTCCGCAATTTCGCCTTGCAAAGGGGCATAACGGCAGAGGAGCCAGGAGAAGAAAAGGCTGCACCAAGCTGAAGACTGATCATGAGGAAGAAGAATTGTCTGCTGAAAGATCTATAGAGGTCGGTGGCACATGATCCAATGGTCCAAAACTTTCATTAATCTGGCCGGAATTTTCTGGACTGGCATGATTGGCGGCACACACCGTTTATCAGACGTTTGTGCTCTCTGTTCACCTCACACTATACTTATGCCAAAATCTGCTGGGAAAATTGATCCGTCTATGGCATGGTGGAGCTCTGGGCTCTGTGACGAATCAGAGTCCTCATTCAAGACGCAGCCAATGGCTTACCCTCGCAGACCGATCACACGGCATTACAAAAGGGCTGACAGCAGACGCCTTAACTCAGATGAACTCAGATCATTCCCCAGTGTCCGCAAGTCCACTTCTCCGCTGAGGTGTTGTAGGAAGCAGTGAAGCAAAGGTCGCTGAAATTTTGAGGTGACGGGGAGCCGCGCACCCTCTTGGGTGAGCTGGAGTGTTGGCACGACCGGCTGCTGGGGACTGCGAGGGCCAGCCGGGTGGCGCGGAGGGAGGAGGCCGGAGTGCCGAGCGTCCCTTGATTGGACGAGCATTGCCACAAACAAGAACAACGACCTCACGAGGGCAGGCAAGGTAAGCATTCTTAGAATTCAAAACTTAGAATTCCCATTATAAGGGCGAGCCCTTCCTGCAGTGCCCAGTAGACCACTACAATCTGGCACTTTATCAGGGGCATACTGTAGGACACCCCACGTCCTCCTCCCCCACCCCCACAACTGGTCCAGGTGAACAATAGGGGAAGTTCCACATTTACCGAACATCTAAGCAGTTAAACCATCATAGGAAGGTATGAGGGGCAGGCCAGAGACTTTCTTATGGATAGGGGGGGAGTATTGGGAGATTGGTCACTCCTGGGACTAGTTGCCGACGTTGTCAGAGGCCTATTGCATGTTTGCACTTGCCAGTCTTCTCGGCCAGAGTTAGACCAAGACAGCGGACGGCAAGAAAATAAATTACCTTACAAAAAACGTGCATGTGTTAGCCGAGTCTCCGAGCTGTTTATTAATCAGTGGGGAGCTGCAACACTGCTTTGTGGCATTCTTGCTAACATCAAATATTACAACAGACACCTCCCATGGAGACAGTGAAAGCACTGGACTCACTCCAAATGGCAGGACCGGTGTCAACAATATCGCAAAGACGTGGGAGCAATTTTCAACACAGATGGTGAGAATCGTAACCTGGTCGTATTAAATCCGGGCAGCTGCATTCTTCATCTCCGGCTCTGACACTTTCAGAGCTCCAAGGAACTCCTCTGAATGCTTCCGATCTCCACTTTATACTCGTAAACAATTTTACAACACCAAGTTATAGTCCAGCAATTTTATTTTAAATTCACAAGCTTTCGGAGATTTTCTCCTTCCTCAGGCAAATGTTTTGTACTCGGACTTTATACTCGGACAACTTTCAAAAAAAATAAAATTGGAAAATGGAAAATTGCAACTCCCCCTCTTCTCGGTGTCACAATTTTTTCCCCTCTGTTTTTGGAAAGGGATTTGTTTGGAACATTTCTTATAAAATTCTCGCTCGAGGGCTGAAGGGCGTGCCTAGAAATTAGGTTTCCGTGTCATGTGGACTTAAGTCAGTTGCAGGGCTGAGAATCCTGTGGGTGCATGGAAGGGCTTACCAAGATATTGAACGCTCTTCGTGCAGGCGCAAAGGTCATTAGTGCATTAATCCTTTACACTAACAGATCTGTCCCGAGTCTACCAGCAGCCTGACTAATCAGTCAGTTGGATAGACTTGCATTTATATAGCACCTTTTATGACCTCAGGATGTCCCAAAGTGCTTTACAACCAATGAAGTACTTTTGAAGTACAATCACTGTTGTAGTGTAGGAAACACGGCAGCCAATTTGCACACAGCAAACTCCCGCAAACAACAATGAGATAAATGATCAGATAATCTGTTTTTTTTTAGTGATGTTGGCTGACAGATAAATATTGGCCAGGACACGAGGGAGAAACTCCCCTGCTCTTCTTCAAAATAGCACCATGGGATCTTTTACGTCCACCTGAGATGGCAAACGGGGCCTCAGTTTAACATCTCATCCGAAAGACGGCACCTCTGACAGTGCAATGCTCCCTCAGTACTGCACTGGGAGTGTCAGCCTGGATTACGTGCTCAAGTGTCTGGAGTGGGACTATGAACCCATGACTTGCTTGACTCAGAGGCAAGAGTGCTACCCACTGAGCCACGGATGGCACTTAGTATAATATGAACATACGAATTAAGAGCAGGAGTAGGCCATTCAGCCCCTTGAGCCTGGTCTGCCATTTGATAAGATCATGGCTGATCTGATTGCGACCTCAACCCTACTTTCCCGTCTACCTACTATAACCTTTGACTCCCTTGTTAATCAGGAATCTGTCTAACTCAGCCATAAAAATATTCAATGACCCTGCCTCCACCGCTCTCTGGGGAAGGGAGTTCCACAGATTCACGACCCAGCACCGATCCCTGTGGCCAGTGGGGTACCACAGGGATCGGTGCTGGGTCCCTTGCTGTTTGTGGTCTACATTAATGACTTGGATATGAATGTAAAAGGTATGATCAGTAAGTTCGCTGATGATACAAAAATTGGTAGGGTGGTAAATAGCGAGGAGGATAGCCTCAGTCTGCAGGACGATATAGATGGGTTGGTCAGATGGGCGGAACAGTGGCAAATGGAATTTAACCCGGAAAAGTGCGAGGTGATGCACTTTGGAGGGACTAACAAGGCAAGGGAATACACAATGAATGGGAGGACCCTAGGCAAGACAGAGGGTCAGAGGGATCTTGGTGTGCAAGTTCACAGATCCCTGAAGGCGGCGGAACAGGTAGATAAGGTGGTAAAGAAGGCATATGGGATACTTGCCTTTATTGGCCGAGGCATAGAATATAAGGGCAAGGAGGTTATGATGGAGCTGTATAAAACACTGGTTAGGCCACAGCTGGAGTACTGTGTGCAGTTCTGGTCGCCACACTACAGGAAGGATGTGATCGCTTTGGAGAGGGTGCAGAGGAGATTCACCAGGATGTTACCAGGGCTGGAGCGCTTCAGCTATGAAGAGAGACTGGGAAGATTGGGTTTGTTTTCCTTGGAGCAGAGGAGGCTGAGGGGGGACATGATTGAGGTGTACAAAATTATGAGGGGCACAGATAGGATGGATACTAAGGAGCTTTTTCCCTTCATTGAGGGTTCTATAACAAGGGGGCATAGATTCAAGGTAAAAGGCGGGAGGTTTAGAGGGGATTTGAGAAAGAACTTTTTCACCCAGAGGGTGGTTGGAGTCTGGAACTCACTGCCTGAAAGGGTTGTGGAGGCAGGAACCCTCACAACATTCAAGAAGCATTTAGATGAGCACTTGAAATGCCATAGCATACAAGGCTACGGACCAAATGCTGGAATATGGGATTAGAGTAGACAGGGCTGATGGCCGGCGCGGACACGATGGGCCGAAGGGCCTCTATCTGTGCTGTATAACTCTATGACTCTATGACTCTATGACCCTCCGAGAGAAAAAATTTCTCCTCATCTCCATCTTAAATGGGAGACCCCTTATTTTTAAACTGTGGCCCCTAGTTCTAGTCTCTCCCACAAGGGGAAACATCCCCTCAGCTTCTACCCCTTTAAGTTCCCTCAGGATCTTATATGTTTCAATAAGATCACCTCTCATTCTTCTAAACTCCAATGTATACAGGCTCAACTTGTCCAACCTTTCCTCATAAGATAACACCCTCATCCCAGGAATCAGTCGAGTGAACCTTCCCTGAACCGCCTCTAAAGCAATTATGTCCTTTCTTAAATAAGGAGATCAAAACTGCACACAATATTCTTGATGTGGTCTCACCAAAGCCCTGTATAACTGTAGCAAAACATCTCTACTTTTATATTCCATTCTCCTTGCAATAAATGACAACATTCCATTTGCCTTCCTAATCACTTGCCGCACCTGCATACTAACTTTTTGTGATTCATGTACTAGGACACCCAGATCCCTCTGTACCTCAGTGTTCTGCAATCTCTCTCCATTTAAATAATATACTGCTTTTCTATTCCTCCTGCCAAAGTGGACAAGTTCACATTTTCCCACATTATACCCCATCTGCCAAATTTTTGCCGACTCACTTAACCTATCTATATCCCTTTGCAGACTCCTTATGTCCTCTTCACAACTTACTTTCCTACCTACCTTTGCGTCATCCGCAAATTTAGCAACCGTACATTCGGTCTCTTCATCCATGTCATTGATATAGATTGTAAATAGTTGAGGCCCCAGCACTGATCCCTGTGGCACTCCACTCATTACATCTTGCCAACCTGAAAATGACCCATTTATTCCTACTCTCTGTTTCCTGTTAGCTAACCAATCCTTTATCCATGCTAATATGTTACCCACTACACCATGAGCTCTTATTTTGTGTAGTAGCCTTTGATACATCAATCAAGTGATAGAGGTCTTGTTTGCAAAGGGCAACACATTTATATCACTTTGTTTGCGGAAAGGAGGCATAAGCTCGACAAAGCATGGAACTTTTACTGGGTTCTGAAGAGTACAGAGCTTCAGAAATGGCATCGCATTTGGCCATCTTCGGCAGCACCTCCCAAACCTGCGACTTCCAATGGGAACACCATCACCTCCAAGTTCCCCTCCAAATCACACACCATCCCTACTTGGACATATATCGCTCGGTCAGTAGCAGTAGTAGTAGTAGTAGCACTAGTAGTAATAGTAATAATAGTAGCAGTAGTAGTAGTAGCAGTAGTAGCAGTTCTAGTAGTAGTAGTAGTAATAGTAGTAGTAGTAGCAGTAGGAGTAGTAGTAATAGTAGTAGCATTACCAGTAGCAGCAGTTGTAGTAAGAGTAGGAGTAAGAGTAGTAGTAATAATAGCAATAGCAGTAGTAGTAGGAGTTCTGCTAGTAAGAATAGTGGGAGAAGCAGTAGTAGCAGTACCAATAGTAGTAGTAGCAGTAGTAGTGGTGCCAGTAGTAGTAGTAGCAGTAGTAGCGGTGCCATTAGTAGTAGTAGTAATGGTAGCGGTGCCAGTAGTAGTAGTAGCAGTAGTAGTGGTGCCAGTAGTAGCAGTAGTAGTAATAGTAGTAGTAGCAGTAGTAGCGGTGCCAGTAGTAGTAGTAGCAGTAGTAGCGGTGCCAGTAGTTGTAGCAGCAGTGGCAGTAGTGTGGTGGTAGTAATAGTAATAATAGTAGTAGTTTACGAGTGGGAGTCTGTGCCACTAGCTGTGCATATTTAGAGCTCCTCGGCACTCTGTTCACGACTTTCCACCTATTCAGCCCTCGTACTTCATTATGCTGATGGATTGTTGGGCGGGAGCCCATTTGGAGAGGCGCCCAGAAGAAGTTGGCCTTAGGCACAGCACCCAGCCCTGCTACAGTGGGAGGGCCAGCACCAGGCAGATGGAATTTGTCACTCTTGCAGGTACCAGACAATGACCCTCGACCTCCAGGGTGGCGGGTGGTCCTGATCTTCCACTAGAGCTTCAGCGGGAGATCGGTGCAACCTCTGGAGAAACGGCATAAATAAGGAAGAAAGACTTGGATTTATATAGGGCCTTTCATGACCTCAGGACGTTCCAAAGCACTTTACAGCTAATTAACTACTTTTTGCAGTGTAGTTGTTGTTGTAATGTAGGAAACACGGCAGCCAATTCGCGCACAGCAAGATCCCACAAACAGCAATGTGATAATGACCAGGTAATCAGTTTTTGTGATGTTGGTTGAGGGATAAATATTGGTCAGGACACCGGGGAGAGCTCTCCTGCTCTTCTTCAAAATAGTGCCGTGGGATCTTTTACGTCCACCTGAGAGGGCAGACGGGACCTCGGTTTAGCGTCTCACCTGAAAGACGGCACCTCCGACAGTGCAGTGCTCCCTCGGTACTGCACCAGGAGCGTCAGCCTAGACATTCGAAAAAGAGCAGGGGAGTTCTCCCCGGTGTCCTGGCCAACATTTATCCCTCAACCAACATCACTAAAAACAGATGATCTGGTCATTATCACATTGCTGTTTGTGGGATCTTGCTGTGTGCAACTTGGCTGCTGCTTTTCCGACATTACATCAGTGACTACACTTCAAAAGTACTTCATTGGCAGTAAAGCACTTTGGGACGTGTTGAGGTTGTGAAAGGCGCTATATAAATGCAAGTCTTTCTATCTTTCGCGGAGGGAACTGAGGTGTGCCCAGGGAGTGACGTTAAGCGTTTGAGATGAGAAGCATCTTCAAACTTCTGTTACAAATCAGCAGCCTGGACCAAGGAGTGAAACTGTACTGTACAGATCCATGGTTAAATTGTCAGCACGCTGCTGGCTGATAAAAGAAGGCCAGATCAGACAGATGTGATTTTAGAACACTGTTGGGTTTTAACAAGGACAGTGTGTGTGTGTTTTTTTTAAAATTCCTCCTCCTGAGCTCAGGAACGAATGTAATTGACTTTCGGAGCTGTTCGAGCTCACTGTTATTGATCAATGATATGCAGAGATGTTACTGAAACAGCCACATGTCCTGTGTGGCCTCATTAAGAAAAGCTTGTTTTGCTGAATTAGACTTTTAAAAATGCTCTTGACCAAAAAATGAATGCAACAGTGTCTGCACAAACTTCAGTTGCTTGGGTAAAGTCAAGCGGACTTGGGGAAAAATAGAGACAAATTTCATTAAGGAGAAATCTTATCAGGGCATGAGGAGGCAGAGTTTTGCTAAACAATAAATTGCTCTTTGCACCAGGGATTGTAGTTAATTGCCTTATTTTTGTTCCAGATTAAATAAAGAAGATCATTAGTTTTATTTAAGTAGCTGCTTTGAATAGCAGACATATTAGAAAGAAAGATTTGCAATTATATAGTTTAGAAAAACAGAAAATGCTGGAGATGCTCAGCAAGTCAGGCAGCGTCTGAAACTCTTCGCTCTCTCCCAGAACGGAAAGGTCTTCGACCCGAAACGTCAACTCTGTTTCTTTCTCCACAGATTTCAGATTTCCAGCATCCGCAATATTTTGCTTTTGCATTTATATAGCGCCATTCGCGATCTCAGGACGTCCCTAAGTGCTTTACAGCCAAAAAAGTACTTTTTGAAATGTAGTCACTGTTGTAATGTAGTAAACACAGCAGGCAATTCGAGCACAGCAAGATCCCACAAACAGCAATGTGATAATGACCCAGATAGTCTGTTCTAGGGATGTTGGTTGAGAGATAAATATTAAGCAGGACACAAGCAAGAACTTCCCTGCTCTTCTTCAAAATAGTGCCGTGGGATCCTTTACATCCACCTAAGAGGGCAGATATGGTTTGATTTCTTATCCAAAGGACAACGCTGCACTGAAATGTCAGCCGAGATTATATACCCAAGTCGCTGGAGTGGGACTTAAACCCACAAGAGTGCTACTCTTGCCTTTGAGTCAGATAGTTGTGGGTTTAAGTCCCACTCCTCACCCCTGCGACCGCCCCGTCTGGTCAAACAAACCTTCTTTTCCCACACCCTGCCTCCGATATTTTCATAACTAGTAAATTAAAGTGTTCAAAGTAAATGAGGGAAACACATAAGTAGGGTTCCCAACCCTCCTGGAATGAGCAGGAGTTTCCCAGAATTGGGGGGGTTCCTATCCTGAACGCTGCCTCCAGCCCGGGCGATCAGCAATTTAAATAGCCCGTCATGGTGCGGCCACATGAATGCCAGACATAGTAGGGGAGAATCGGGGGGGGGAGAGGGGAGCCTGGAATTGGGGAGGGGGGGGCGCTCTGGAATCAGTCGGGGGGGGGGGGAACTCGAGAGTGTGTGCAGGGGAAGAGAGGGAGACTAGGGAATGGGGGCTTGGGGGAAATGGAGACTGGGGAATTGGGGCTCAGGGAAAGATGGAGGCTGGGGAAAGAGGTGGAGTCTGAGGAATGGGAGCTCGGAGGAGAGATAGACTCTGGGGAATGGGGAGAGGGCAAAGATGGAGACTGGGGAATAGGGGATCGGGGAGAGAAGGAGACTGGGGAATGGGGGCTCAGGGAGAGATGGAGACTGGGGAATGGGGGCTCAGGGAGAGATGGAGACTGGGGAATGGGGGCTCAGGGAGAGATGGAGACTGGGGAATGGGGGCTCAGGGAGAGATGGAGACGGGGGAATGGGGGCTCAGGGAGAGATGGAGACTGGGAACGGGGGCTTTCAGAGAGGCGACTGGGGAATGGGGGCTGGGGGGGAGGGAGATTGGGGAATGGGGGCTCAAGGAGAGATGGAGACTGGGGAATAGGGGATAGGGGAGAGAAGGAGACTGGGGAATGGGGGCTCGGAGAGAGAGAGATGGAGATTGGGGAATAGGGGCACGGGGGAGAGATGGAGACTGGGAAATGGGGGAGAGGGGAAAGATGGAGACTGGGAATGGGTGCTTGGGGAGAGAGGGAGAGTGGGGAATGGGTGTTGGTTGAGGGAGGAGTGTTGGCCAGGACACTAGGGAGAACTCCTTTGCTCTTCTTCAAATAGTGCAATGGGATCTTTTACGTCCACCTGAACTTGTCAGATGGTTCAATGCCTCATCAGAAAGACGGCACCTCTGACAATGCAGCACTCCTGCACTACTGCACTGAAGTATCAACCTAGATTATGTGCTGAAGTCTGTAGGGGGAGCTTGAACCCAGAACCTCTAGGTTAAGAGACAAGAGTGCTACAGATCATATCATATCATAGTATGATAGTAGGTACAGCACAGGAGGAGACCATTTGGTGGCTTTTTGAAAGAGCTATCCAATTAGACTCACTCCCCTGCTCTCACCCCATAGCCCTGTAAATTTTTTCCCTTTAAGTATTTATCCAATTACCTTTTGAAAGTTACTATTCAATCTGTTTCCACCACCCTTTCAGGCAGCGCATTCCAGATCATAACAACTCGCTGCGTGAAAAAATGTTTCCTCATGTCGCCTCTGGCTCTTTTGCCGATCACTTTAAATCTGTGTCCTCTGATTACCGACCCTTCCCCCACTGGAAACAGTTTCTCCTTATTTACTCTGTCACAATCGTTCATGATTTTGAACACCTCTATCAAATCTCCCCTTAACATTCCCTGCTCTAAAGAGAACAACCCCAGCTTCTCCAGTCTCTCCACAGTACTGAAGTCCCCCATATCTGGGGTCATTCTAGTAAATCTCTTCTGCACCCTCTCTAAGGCCTTGACATTCTCCCTAAAGTGTGGTGCCCAGAATTGAACACAATAATCCAGCTGAGGCCTACCCAGTGTTTTATAAAGGTTTAGCATAACTTCCTTGCTTTTGTACTGTATACCTCTATTAATAAAGCCCAGCCTTCTCAACTTGTCCTGCCACCTTCAAAGATTTGTATATGTGCATCCCCGGATCTCTCTGTTCCTGCACCCCCTTTAAAATTGCACCATTTAGTTTATATTGCCTCTCCTCATTCTTCCTACCAAAATGAATCACCTCACATTTCTCTGCGTTAAATTTCATCTGCCATGTGTCTGCTCATTTCACCAGTCAGTCTACGTCCTCTTGAAGTCTGTTACTATCCTTCACATTGTTTACTACATTTCCGACTTTCATGTCATCTGCAAACTTTGAAATTATACCCTCTATCCCCAAGTTCAAGGTCATTAATATATATCAAAAAGAGCAGTGGTCCCAATACTGACCCCTGGGGAACACCACTGTATACTTCCCTCCAGTATGAAAAACAACCGTTCACTTCTACTCTCTACTTTCTGTCCCCTATCCATGCTGCCACTGTCCCTTTAATCCCATGGGCTTTAATTTTGCTAACAAATATATTATATGGTGCTTTATCAAATGCCTTTTGAAAGTCCAAATAGACAACATCAACCGCACTGCCCTCATCAACCCTCTCCGTTACTTCATCAAAGAACTCAATCAAGTTAGTCAAACGCTATTTTCCTTTAACAAATCCATGCTGACTTTCATTTATTAGTCCATACTTTTCCAAGTGCCAATTTATTTTGTCCCGGATTATTGTCTCTATAAGTTTCCCCACCACCGACGTTAGGCTGACTGGTCTGTAATTGTCGGGTTTATCCCTCCCCCCTTTTTTGTACAAGGGTGTAACATTTGCAATCCTCCAGTTCTCCGGCACCGCCCCCATGTCTAAGAAGGATTGGAAAATTGTAGCCAGAGCCTCTGCAATTTCCACCCTTACTTCCCTCAGCAACCTAGGATGCATCCCATCTGGACTGGGTGACCTTTCTACTTTGAGTCCTGCCAATCTTTTAACTATTTTTATCCTATCCAATATCGCTACTACCTTCTCCTTTACTGCTACAAATGACAGCATCCTCTTCTCTAGTGAAGACCGATGAGAAGTATTCATTTAGTACCTCAGCCATGCCCTCTGCCTCCACAGGAAGATGGAGGCACGTAGCTCCTATGTTCATTGGCAGCGAGTGAGGAATGTTGCATCTTTTCTTGTCCCCTCCCTCTTTCCCCCCTGTTGTTGTTGGGAGATTGTGAATGTTTTCTCCAAATCAGGTGAATAGAAATTACTAATTTCTATTGCGGACTTGCTTGCTTGGAGACAGTTGGGCATAGTGATGGGTTCCCGTGCATTGAGCGCATTGTGTATAATACATGTAACATATTTTGAACCATGCTCCTGAACCCTGTAACGCTCTAGTTCTTATTAGATGTAGAATCTATCCTTTTCATTACTGGATGCTTCATAGGAGGCCACATTCAAAGAACTCGATTCCACTTTATCTCGTAAGCTCACAGCTTATCTGGTGGAACAAAGTATCTCCCTAGGTCGTATTTAGCTCGCAGTTTCCTCAGGTCTCGTCCTCTGCTTATTTTCGTGTGGTTCAGTATATTAAAAAAAATAATTCTCAAGAAAAGGTTAGAAAAATACACAGAGGGTGTTTCAAATGTGGAATTCTCTGCCCCGATCTGTTGTTGAAGCAGAGTCCATATAAATTCTGAAAGGAAATGCTTGAAAGGAGGGGGAGGTGGGTTTAGACTAGGGGCTCATGTGGAGAAAAACACCATTGCTGATTTGATGGGCCGAATGGCCTCTTTCTGTGCTGTAACTTTCCGCGATTCTCAGATGGGCACGAACGGTTTGCTTAACTGGATTTATCTTGTGTAAACAAGTCCTTCATTTTAGTTACAATTGGCAATAATACAATTGCAATAACACCAACTGACATAGCTAAATACATCCGTGTTTCTGTACACAATCAAGACTTATTCCTGACATCATGGAACTGGCTCCAATTCGTGAATCAGAGTTGACAGAACATCGAGACAAAAACAATACTTGATTTAGGGTTGCCAACCCTCCAGGATTGCCCTGGAGTCTCCAGGAATTGAAGATTAATCTCCAGGACGCTGCTGGCAGCAAAACCCAAAAGAAAAATCGTAGGGGCATTAAAGAAAAATCATTTTCCTTCAACGCTTTTGTTTATTGGTTGGAGTTGGGAAAGAAGAAGCTGTTTGACTGACAGTCAAGAACCATCCAATCGGGTAATGAAGAGTCTGTTCACTTTCCAATTAGCCTGGGAAAACTTTGTGCCACGAAAATGGATATGTTGGGTGACCAATGTGGGGGAGGGGGAGGGGATGAGCGCGGGGGCGGGGTAGTTGGCGGGAGGAGGCCATGTGATGAAACCTCCAGGAATACACCCAGCCAGAATTGGTAACTCTAAGCTGACTGCACAGGCTCCACACTCCAGATTATTTCTGGGTCCCTGACAGAGTGCTCCCAGGAGGAGCAGCCAATGGGGAGAATTTACACGAGGTCTTGGTGAAAAAGATTATGTTTCAGAAAAATTATTTGCCTTTTTAAAAAAAAGGTACCTGACTTACACAGGCACTGCAAAAAGTCACACCCGGAGGATCCATTATAAAGTTGCAGTCATGTGTGCAGTGCCTCTATTAAAGATGGAGCCACACATACAGTTCCTTTACTAAAGATGAACCCACACATAGGGCTCAATTTTAGGGGGAAATTGTGGGTGCGTTGGGGGGCTCTGAAAATCGCGGAAATCCTGTTCGGGTTCGGAAGCCGGCTCCAACCCACCGACCTCCGAGTTTCCCAAGGAGGCACCTGTGTGCGCGCGGGCAACCCGAAACTAGAAGTCCCGCATGACAGTTAACGAGCCAAATGTACCTCTTTGAGGTCATTAAGGCATTTTACTTGTGACAGATTAAGTGATTGTAACGATTTTTAACTTATCTGGGCGGCTTGCCCACCGGTTCTGATTCACGACCGGTGAAACCAGGCATGAAGGGCCAGATCAGGCAAAAATCTTCCCCTCTCCCACCCAATCTTCCCTTCTCTCCCCCGATCTTCTACTCCCCCCCGATCTTCCCCACTAACCCCCCCAATCTTCTACTCCCACCCTGAACTTCCCCTCTCCCCCGATCCTCCCCACTCCCCCCAATCTTCCACTTCCCCCCAATTTTCCCCTCTCCCCCAATCTTCCCCTCTCCCCCCCAATCTTCCCCTTCTCCCCCCCAATCTTCCCCTCTCCCCAACCCGATTGTCTCCTCTCCCCTCGATCTTCCCCTCTCCCCCGATCTTCCCCTTTCCCTTCCGATCTTCCACTTCCCCCCCAATCTCCCCCTCTCCCCCAATCTTCCCCTCTCCCCCCGATCTTCCACTTCCCTTTGATCTTCCCCCCCGCCGATCTTCCCCTCTCCCCCCGATCTTCCCCTCTCCCCCCCGATCTTCCCCTCTCCCCCCGATCTTCCCCGATCTTCCACTCCCCTCCAATCTTCCCCTCTCCCCCCCGATCTTCCCCTCTCCCCCCGATCTTCTCCTCTCCCTTCCGATCTTCCACTTCCCCCCCAATCTTCCCCTCTCCCCCAATCTTCCCCTCTCCCCCCGATCTTCCACTTCCACCCAATCTTCCCCTCTCCCCCAATCATCCCCTCTCCCCCCGATCTTCCACTTCCACCCAATCTTCCCCTCTCCCCCAATCTTCCACTCTCCCCCCCGATCTTCCACTCCCCTCCGATCTTCTCCTCTCCCCCCGATCTTCCTCTCCCCCACCCCGATCTTCCATTCCAGGGCCGGATGACGTCTTGCTCTCTCTCTTTCTCGCCGCCCCCACCCTCGTGTTGCAGCTCCTGATGGCAGCCAGTCTGTCAATCAGGCTGGTTGCCGGGCACGAAACCCGGAGAGGACGTTAATCATCAGCAATCACCATGCGATCGTGTTGGAAACGGTAAGTTTTTTTTATGCGGGTTTGCCACGCGCACCTTCACCCCCCCCCGCTGCCAGCCCGCCACCATTTCAAAATCGACTCCATGGAATCATAGAATAATACAGCACAGAAGGGAGCCATTCGGCCCATCGTGTCTGTGCTGGGTCTTTGAAAGACCTATCCAATCAGTCCCACACCGCTGCTCTTTCTCCATTGCCTTTCAAATGTTTCCTTTTCAAGTATTTATCCAATTCCCTTTTGAAAGTTATTATTGAATCTGCTTCAACCATCCTTTCAGGCAGTGCATTCCAGATCATAACAACTCGCTGTGTAAAAAAATTTCTCATCTCACCCCTGGATCCTTTGCTTATCGACCCTCCTGCTAATGGAAATAGTTTCTCCCTATCTACTCTATCAAAAACCTTCATAGTTTTGAACACCTCTATTAAATCTCCCCTTAACCTTCTCTGCGCTAAGGAAAACAATCCCAGTTTCTCCAGTCTCTCCGCAGAACTGAAATCCCTCATCCCTAGTACCATTCTGGTAAATGTCCTCTGCACCCTCTCCAAGGCCAGTCAGCTTAACGTCAATGATGGAAAACTTTTAGAGACAGTAATTCGGGACAAAATTAATTGGTACTTGAAAAAGTCGGGGCTAATAAATGAAAATCAGTACGGATTTGTTAAAGGAAAATCATGTTTGACTAACTTGATTGAGTTCTTTGATGAAGTAACGGAGAGGGTTGATGAGGGTAGTGTGGTTGATGTTGTGTATATGGACTTTCAAAAGGCATTTGATAAAGTACCACATAATAGACTTGTTAGCAAAATTAAAGCCCATGGGATTAAAGGGACAGTGGCAGCATGGATACAAAATTGGCTAAGGGACAGAAAGCAGAGAGTAGTGGTGAAGGGTTGTTTTTCAGACTGGAGGGAAGTATACAGTGGTGTTCCCCAGGGATCAGTATTTGGACCTCTGCTCTTTTTGATATATATTAATGACCTCGACTTGGGAATAGAGGGTATAATTTCAAAGTTTGCAGATGACATGAAACTCGGAAATGTAGTAAACAATGAGGAGGATAGTAACAGACTTCAGGAGGACAGAGGCAGACTGGTGAAATGGGCAGACACATGGCAGATGAAATTTAATGCAGAGAAGTGTGAAGTGATGCATTTTAGTGGGAAGAATGAGGAGAGGCAATATAAAATGGTACAATTTTAAAGGGGATGCAGGAACAGAGAGACCTGGGGTGCACACACACAAATCTTTAAAAGTGGCAGGACAAGTTGAGGAGGCTGTTAAAAAAGCATTTGGGATCCTGGGTTTTATTAATAGAGGCATAGAGTACAAAAACAAGGAAGTTATGCTAAACCTTTATAAAACACTGGTAAGGCCCCAGCTGGATTATTGGGATAAATTTTAACTTCGAGCTGGGAAGAGAGTTGGGGGGGGTGGCTGCAGCATTTCCGGACAGGAAACCAAGATATATGAGTTTCCCGGACGTCCTTCTTTGGCGTAAGGATGTCTTTCAATTTTTTTCAGTAGGTTTCCCTCCCGACAGCCCGTCAGATTGTCAGTCTGGCCTTCAGTCGGACGGGAGAGCAGCCAGTGAACGGATGCCAGCAGGTAAGTCTTAGAGCGGGGGGGGGGCGGGGGGGTGCGTTCTGTCATCAAAGTCGGGGAGGTCTATCATCAGGGGGGTTGGTGTCTGTAATCATGGGGAGGGGGTCTGTCACTGGGGAGAGATGGCCTGTCATCGGTGGGGGGGGGTCTGTCATTGGTGGGGGTGGGGGGGGTTCTGTCATCGGAGCGGGGAGGTCCGTCATCGGGTTCGTCGGTCATCGGGGGGGGGGGTTCAGTCATGGGGAGGGGAGGGGCGATCATTGGGGAGGGCAGAGCTCGTGGGGGGGTCGGAGATCGTGGGGGTGGGGTCGGAGACCGTGGGGGGGAGTTGGAGATCTTGGCGGGGTTGTTCGGAGATTGTGGGGTGGGGGAATCAGAGATCCTGGGGGTGGGGGGGTCGCAGATCATTTGGTGGGGGTGGGGGGGTCGGAGATCGTGGAGAGTGCCCGGAAATCGTGGGGGGTGGGGGTCGGGTCAGCCAATAGCATGTTTGGGATCGTGGCAGGTGAGCTTGTGTGCCTGGAGGAAATACTCCTGCTCCTCCTGGCCCACAATCATGCAACAAAGGCACTTCCCTTTTGATCCAGACCTTCTCGCCTCCTTACATGGCGTGAAGCAGAATGTCCGGGAATCCCGGCCCCCAGGAGTGAAAAATAAAAATGCTGTTAAACCGTCCCACCCTCCCCCAGTCCACCCGTCTTGGGTTAAAATTTAGCCCACTCTGTTCAATTCTGGGCACCACACTTTAGGAAGGATGTCAAGGCCTTAGAGAGGGTGCAGCAGAGATTTACTAGAATGGTCCCAGGGATGAGGGACTTCAGTTGTATGGATAGACTGGAGAAGCCGGGGTTGTTCTCCTTAGAGCAGCGAAGGCTAAGAGAAGATTTGATCGAGGTGTTCACAATCATGAACGGTTTTGACAGAGTAAATAAGGAGAGACTATTTCCAGTGGCGAGTTGTTATGATCTGGAATGCACTGCCAGAAAGAGCAGTGGAAGCAGATGCAATAGTAACTTTCAAAAGCGAATTGGATAAATACTTGAAGGAAAATAAATTTACAGGGCTACGTGGGAAAGAGCAGGAGAATGGGCCTAATTGGACATCTCTTTCAAAGAGCTGGCACAGGCACGATGGACCGAATGGCCTCCTCCTGTGCTGTATCTACTATGATACTATGATACTGTGATACATCCTTCCTAAAGTGTGGCGCCCAGAATTGAACACAGCTGTTCCTTTACTAAAGATGGTGTCGCACATACGGTCTCTTTATTAGAGATGTAAATTCTCCCTATTAAAAGTAAAATAGAATTTGCATTTATATAACATCTTATCACATCTCAGAAATGACGCAAAGGGTTTCACATAGAATAAATTGCTTTGAAATGCAATTACATTCTGTTATGCGGGGAAAGGTAGCAGTCATTTGCACACAGCAAGATTCCACAAAGAGCAATAATCAATTAGTTGTTTTTTTGGGGATGTTGGGTTGAGGCGGGAATGTATTAAACAGATACAGTCAACTTATTAAGGTGGGAGTCACACTTAGAGGCCTCTAATTAAACACAAGGTCACATATACACCCCTATTAAACAGGGAGTCAAATGAATAAGAATCAGAAAATCATAGAACCATAGAGCACAGAAGGAGGCCATCGTGCCTGAACTGGCTCTTTGAAAGAGATATCCAATTAGTACCCTCGCCCCGTGGCTCTGTATTAACACTGATAGCCAAGACAACGAACACAGGCTGCATGATAAACATGTTACCTCAAACTAAACACAAAGTGATTAGCAGTAAATAGAGGTCCCGGAGAATCGTCCTCGATAAATTTAATTGATCTTTCTCGTTCTATTTGTTTGAAAGAGATAGGGGTGCTGGCTCGAAGATTTGCTTTAGCGCCCTCAGTCCCCTGTTTAGCCCTTTGGGGATGAATATAAATGCATTGTTCTTGGTATTTGTGTGTGGGGTCGGTGGGGCAGGGGGCTGGCGAGAGTGACGCAGTGGGGGAGGGGCAGGGGGAACGGTCCCAGGTGGGAGTCGGGGGTGGTGGGACATGAACAAAAAGATTTATGCGTCAAATGCCCGTTTTCTAACTCGCAACAAGTTCCGTTCACCCATCACCCCTGTGCTCACTGACCTAACATTGGCTCCCGGTCCGGCAATGCCTCGATTTTAAAATTCTCATCCTTGTTTTCAAATCCCTCCATGACCTCGCCACCTCCCTCTCTCTGCAACGTCGTCCAGCCCTACAACCCTCCGAGACCTCTGCGCTCCTCCAAATCTGGCCTCTTGGCATCACTGACTTTCATTGCTCCACCATTGGTGGCCATGTCTTCAGCTGCTTAGTCCCTAAGTTCTGGAATTCCCTCTCTAAACCTCTCCGCATCTCTCTCCTCCTTTAAGTCACTCCTTAAAACCTACCTCTTTGACCAAGCTTTTGGTCACCTGTCCTAATATCTCGTTATATGGCTTGGTGTCAAATTTTATCTGTCCCAAAGCGCTTTACAACCAGTGAAATATTTTTGAAGCGTCATTACTGTTTTAATGTAGGAAACACAGCAGTCAATTTGCGCACAGAAAGGTCCCACAAATAGCAATGTGATAATGACCACATAATCTGTTTTTTAGTAATGTTGGTTGAGGGATAAATATTGGCCAGGACACCAGGGAGAACTCTGCTGCTTTTCTTTGAAATAGTGCGAGGGGATCTTTTACATTCACCTGAGATGCTTTAATGTTTCACCTGAAAGACAGCACCTACCAGACAGTGCAGCACTCCCTCAGTACTGCACTGGGCGTTTGTGCTCAAGTCCCTGGAGTGGGATTATGAACCCACAACCATCTCCCTTCAGAGGCAAGACGCTACCCACTCAGTCACGGTTGGCACCTAAATGCATGTGCAAGTTGTTGCTGTCACTTGAAAAGTACAGTGTAAGGGGCAAGGGGGAGGATATTGGCATTGAAAAGTTAGAGTAGCCACAGTCTAACAAAACAGTGCAGGAGGCTTGATGGGCTCAGTGCCCTACTCCTGCTCCTATGACAATATCAAACAAAGCTAACTTAAGATAGTAGGACTCGAGGCTTCCACTTACCTTTTAGAAAGGGTTTTTATACTCATCCGAATGATGCGAGGGTGACATCTATGTGCCATCTTCATTGTTAAAATTGCTCCCTTATCCCAGTGGAAAAAACTATTGAGTGGCCAAATGAATTTCCAGTGAGGATGGGATCACAAGAAGATGTATCGATGATACGAGAGTCGGATGGACAATGACGCTGCCTAGCGACCAGTTGATGGAACAAGGTGGGTTTCTGCTGGGAGGAAAAGTCAAAGGACTCAACCCAAGCCCCTCATTCAGCACCTGACCCACCCACCCACCCTGTGTCAAGACTGGCAGCCTACTCTTCCACTCTGGAAGACATGTAACCCAGTGAGAAACAAAACCAAAAAAAAAACCTTAAATTATCGAAACAGTAATCATTATTTCACAGCAAGAGATCGTAGGCAGCAATTATGGCTACACGGCTAACTTTGCATCCAACTTTACAACTGCAACCCAAGTCCATTACATCTCAGAGGACAAGTGTGTTGTTAGGACCCCACTACATCTCAGATGAAATAAGTGTGCGTTGTGAGGACACGGCCGACCAGGTGCTTGCCTTGGACAGGTTTAAACCGACTGGACCCTGCAGCACTGTGACTGCTTTAACTTCTTTCCTCTTTTTTTTTTGCGATCGGTCGACTAGGCCCCTGTGGGGGGGTCTCAGGGACCGACTGCTGAGCAGAGAGAGGTCTTGGCATGGCAACGAGAGCCATCACTGCCGGCCACTATTGTTCCACAGCTGCTGCCTGGCAGAACACCAGCAGGCGCTGAAATAAGTGAAGGAGAGATTGAATTTTATTATTCCATTTCCTGTCACCTAAACATGCTGCCTGTCAGGACTCCCATTTTTCACACACTTTCAATTGTTTTAATTAAAAAAAAAGTAGATGGCAGTAACTCTTTGTGGGCTGAATGGTCCAGGTATAAAAAAGAACTTACATCTATTTCGCGCCTTTCATGACCTCAGGACATCCCAAAGCGCTTTACAGCCAATGAAGTATTTTTTTTGAAGTGTAGTCACTGTTGTAATGTAGGAAACTCGGCAGCCAATTTGCACACAGCAAGATCCCACAAACAGAAATGTGATAATAACCAGATAATCAGTTTTTTTTTAGTGATGTTGGTTGAGGGATAAATATTGGCCAAGACAACGGAGAGAACTCCACTGCTCATCTTCGAAATAGTGCCTGTGGAATCTTTTACATCCACCCCAGAGGGCAGGCACCTCAGTTTAACATCTCATCTGAAAGACAGCACAGCATTCCCTCAGTACTGGCACTAGGAGTGTCAGCCTAGAGTATGGGCTCAAGTCTCTGGAATGTGGCTTGAACCCACAACCTTCTGACTCAGAGCCATGGCTCATACATGATAAATCACTGCAAACATTTATTTGAAAATGCAGGCCGCTAGCTCATGCTTTCAAACCATGAAATATCTCTGAAAGTTATACCCTGCACCAATTATTTTTCTCTCTCCTCTCCTGAAGGTTCTGTCACGAGGGAGTGGCTCCATGGGTGTTTGGCACCCTCTGGGCTTACCGATTGGCTGTGGGTAGGCGGGGCTCTGTGAGGATGGACGTGTTGGGAGATTTCAGGACAGGTGACCAAAAGCTCGGTCAAAGAGATAGGTTTTAAGGAGAGTTTTAAAGGAGGAGAGAGAGGCGGAGAGGTCTAGGGAGGGAATTCCAGAGCTTGGGGACTAGGCAGCTGAAGGCACGGCCGCCAATGATGGAGCGATGAAAGTTGGCAACCCTAACCGGGAGGATAATAAATTATTATTTTAAGAAAAGATGCAGCAGGCTAACGGATGATTAAAAACTGAAGAAAAGCCATGATTGTTAATTGTATGATTTCTATCAATTGGTGTTAATTGTATTCAGGTGGTGGGTATCAATTGGGGACTCTCTTGTATCCTTTTTATAGGAGAGCTTACCAAAGGTGTGGTATGAGTGTAAGGGGAATCTCTATGAATAAAGGCTCGGAAACAACTAAAGACCAGGTTCTAATATTCTATCCTTCACCTCGTGGCTATCCAATTTTAACATGATGTGGAGATGCCGGTGATGGACTGGAGTTGACAACTGTAAACAATTTTACAACACCAAGTTATAGTCCAACAATTTTATTTGAAAATCACAAGCTTTCGGAGGCTTCCTCCTTCCTCAGGTGAATTCACAAGCTTTCGGAGGCTTCCTCCTTCCTCAGGTGAATTCACCTGAGGAAGGAGGAAGCCTCCGAAAGCTTGTGATTTTCAAATAAAATTGTTGGACTATAACTTGGTGATGTAAAATTGTTTACAGTTTTAACATGGTAGCAGAGAATGGTTGCCTAAAGGTGAAGGTTGGAATAAACAATTTTTTTTTGGACTTAAAACAAAGCTTGAAAGCCTTGTGGCCATTGTGGAAAATGGCGGAAAAGCAAGTTTAAAGCGTCAAGGTACAATTTCCTTCCGATGTCCTCGGAGTTTGAACCGTATGAACGGTGGAAGAGTGAGGTTGATATGGGTCGCTACTCTTCCAAAGAGAAAACAAGACACGGCCTTGGCGTTGTTGTTTCCCGAACGAAGTAAGACCAGAAAGAAGTAAGGTATTTTCTGCGATGGGTGCAGACCTTTTGGATAATGATGAAGGTTTTACCTTTCTAATAGAATTTCTGGATCAAATCTACAAGAGAGATGACCTGTTAAGTGCCTGGTCGGCATTTGGAAGATTTTGGAAAACTGACGGTCATTCAATGGAGGAGGAGATCTTGGACTTTAACAAATTGTACAAAAGGTCGACAAAGTTCCAATTGGGAATCCCTGGACCGGTACTAGCGTTTCAATTGCTAGATTGTGCTCAGGTGTCTCGTGGACAGGCAACTGGTCCTAACTGGTCTCCAGTTCTCGGAAAAGGAGACTCTGTTGGATCAAGTATCTGCTGCCTTAAAAAAATTCCCGGGGAAACAATCATTCCCTTCAGCTTTCATGGAATAAATGGGGCCTTCCGTCGTGACACAGAATAGAAGATTCGATGGTTACCAGGTTTCAAAATATTTCAGATACTAAACGCAAAATTTTCAAGAGACTGGATGCAGGTGTCAATAGGGCAGAAGGATTAAAGACAGCCAGATTGGTGATGAAAGCAGGTACAGCAAATCCAGTTTTTTTTTTATTCGTTCATGGGATGTGGGCGTTATTATTGCCAACCCCTAATTGCCCTTGAGAAGGTGGTGGTGAGCCGCCTTCTTGAACCGCTGCAGTCCGTGTGGTGAAGGTTCTCCCACAGTGCTGTTAGGAAGGGAGTTCCAGGATTTTGACCCAGGAACGGCGATATATTTCCAAGTCGGGATGGTGTGTGACTTGGAGGGGAACGTGCAGGTGGTGTTGTTCCCGTGTGCCTGCTGCCCTTATCCTTCTAGGTGGTAGAGGTCGCGGGTTTGGGAGGTGCTGTCGAAGAAGATTTGGTGAGTTGCTGCAGTGCATCCTGTGGATGGTACACGCTGCAGCCACAGTGTGCTGGTGGTGAAGTGAGTGAATGTTTAGGGTGGTGGATGGGGTGCCAATCAAGCAGGCTGCTTTGTCCTGGATGTTGTCGAGCTTCTTGAGTGTTGTTGGAGCTGCACTCATCCAGGCAAGTGGAGAGTATTCCATCAGAGTACTGACTTGTGCCTCGTAGATGATGGAAAGGCTTTGGGGAATCAGGAGGTGAGTCACTCGCTGCAGAATACCCAGCCTCTGACCTGCTCTTGTAGCCACAGTATTTATGTGGCTGGTCCAATTAAGTTTCTGGTCAATGGTGACCCCCAGGATGTTGATGGTGGGGGATTCGGCGATGGTAATGCCGTTGAATGTCAAGGGCAGGTGGTGAAACTCTCTCTTGTTGGAGATGGTCATTGCCTGGCACTTGTCTGGCGTGAATGTTACTTGCCACTTATCAGCCCAAGCCTGGATGTTGTCCAGGCCTTGCTGCATGTGGGCACGGACTGCTTCATTATCTGAGGGGTTGCGAATGGAACTGAACACTGTGCAATCATCAGCGAACATCCCCATTTCTGACCTTATGATGGAGGGAAGGTCATTGATGAAGCAGCTGAAGATGGTTGGGCCTAGGACACTGCCCTGAGGAACTCCTGCACCAATGTCCTGGGGCTGAGATGATTGGCCTCCAACAACCAATACCATCTTCCTTTGTGCTAGGTATTACTCGAGCCAATGGAGAGTTTTCCCCCTTATTCCCATTGACTTCAATTTTACGAGGGCTCCTTGGTGCCACACTCGGTCAAATACTGCCTTGATGTCAAGGGCAGTCACTCTCACCTCACCTCTGGAATTCAGCTCTTTTGTCCATGTTTGGACCAAGGCTGTAATGAGGTCTGGAGTTGAGTGGTCCTGGCGGAACTCAAACTGGGCATCGGTGAGCTGGTTATTGGTGAGTAAGTGCCGCTTGATAGCACTGTCGATGACACCTTCCATCACTTTGCTGATGATTGAGATTAGGCTGATGGAGCGGTAATTGGCCGGATTGGATTTGTCCTGCTTTTTTTGGCAGAACATACCTGGGCAATTTTCCACATTGTCAGGTAGATGCCAGTGTTGTAGCTGTACTGGAACAGCTTGGCTAGAGGCACAGCTAGTTCTGGAGCACAAGTCTTCAGCGCTACAGCTGGGACTTTATTGGGGACCATAGCCTTTGCTGTATCCAGTGCACTCAGCTGTTTCTTGATATCACGTGGAGTGAATCAAATTGGCCGAAGACTGGCTTCTGTGATGGTGGGGATATCGGGAAGAGGCTGAGATGGATAATCCACTCGGCACTTCTAGCTGAAGATGGTTGCAAACGCTTCAGCCTTTTCTTTTGCACTCACGTGCTGGACTCCGCAATCATTGAGGATGGGGATGTTTACAGAGCCTTCTCTTCCCGTTAGTTGTTTAATTGTCCACCACCATTCACGACTGGATGTGGCAGGACTGCAGAGCTTTGATCTGATCCATTGGTTGTGGAATCACTTAGCTCTGTCTATAGCATGTTGCTTCTGCTATTTAGCATGCATGTCGTCCTGAGTTGTAGCTTCACAAGGTTTGCACCTCATTTTTGGGTACGCCTCGTGCTGCTCCTGGCATGCTCTTCTACACTCCTCATTGAACCAGGGTTGATCCCCTGGCTTGTTGGTAATGGTCGAGTGAGGAATATGCCGGGCCATGAGGTTACAGATTGTGCTGGAATACAATTCTGCTGCTGCTGATGGCCCACAGCGCCTCATGGATGTCCAGTTTTGAGCTGCTAGATCTGTTCTGAATCTATCCCATTTAGCACGGTGATAGTGCCACACAACACGTTGGATGGTGTTATATCAACAGAAGACAAAATTGGGCCAGTAATAACGGGCGAATGAATTCCAGGAATGCCCAAGGAAAAATCAGGAAATGCTTTAGAAGTGACTCTAAGTATTATTGAGGCAAATTGCCCAGAGGGAAGGAGCAGGATCTTTGAAATGGCGCATGAAGAAAGTAGTTCTGAGGAAGAGGATGAAGATAATGATTATCATTAACAGATTATACTGGTCACAAGGAGATTTAAACCTGTGATGAATGTTTTAGTCGTGGATTCCTTGAATTGTGCGGTGTTGGATATTGCATGAATTTCAACTGTACGCGGGGTAGATTGGTTAAAATATTATCTTGATTCACTAAGTAGCGATGATCGAAGCAAGATTAATGGATATAAAAGTTCTACATGTTTTAGGTTTGGAGATGACAACACCTTGAGGTCACTCGAGAGCGGTAATTCCATTTTTAAGATAGCTGGAGTAAGTCATTTTATACGGATGTCGTCTCTAGTGAGATACCTGTGCTTTTGGGTAAACCTTCCATGGAAAAGGCAAAAATTAAACTTGACCTGGAACACGATGAGGCAATCATTATTGGGAAATCAGTTGATCTGCAGTTTACCCAGTCAGGGCATTATTGTATCCCCTTAATAAAACCTGATGTTTCTCATCAGCGTGTTAGGCAAGTATTAATCGCATCAGGCGATAAGGATAAGAGAAAAATACAAATTGTCTTAAAGTTACATAGACAATTTGCCCACCTTATTTGTTAATGTTTAAAAATCCTGCTAAAAGATGCAGGTGTAGTTGATGAGGAGTATACGAGGCTAATAGAGGAGATTAGTGAGAACGGTGAAATCTGTAAGAAGTATAAATGGACGCCCCCACATCCTACTGTAAGTATTCCATTAGCAGGTGACTTTAATGAGGTAGTTGCCATGGTATAGGTGTGCCATAAAGGTATGGGACAAAGACAAATGTTTACATCTTACATTTTATTGACCTGGCTACGAGATTTAGTATTTCTACACATATATATATAATACAATATATCAAAGTTATTCTAGATAGAATTATGGACAATGGATGCGGACTGGACTTGGGACACAAGTAAAGTTTTTGACCAATGATGGAGGTGAATTCACTATCGCGGAGTTCAGAGATATGTGTGAGAATATGAATATAATTGTCATGAATGCAGCAGCTGAGAGCCCTTTTAGCGATTGTCTTTGTGAAAGGAATCATGCTGTGATTGATAGCATGGTGCATAAAATTTTGGCTGATCGAACAGAGTATAAATTTTTCTGAGCATTTAAATGCTATGCATGCAGGCCGACAGGCTTTTATCAAGGCTGAGGTACCAGAGAAAATTCGTAGAGCACTGAGGCATCGTATTAGACCATCTGAGACAGAGTTCAATTCAGGGGATTAGTTATACTATAAAAGAGAGGGTCATAGGGAATGGAAAGGCCCTGGTAAGGTAATCGGTCATGACGGTAAGAGTACTCGTCCAACATGGCAATCAAACTGTTAGGGTTCATTCCTCATGATTAATTGGAATTAATTATAAAATCTCAGACTCTGAGCAGTTGATAGAAGTAAACGAGGCATCTTCTGCCTCAGATGTTCATGATTTTTTTTTGAGGTTCCTGAGGAACAGACTGAGGTAGATCAAGTGCTGGACAGTGGTAATGTCAGTGATCAAGAAACACATGACAGAGCTATCACATCCACAGAACAATGTACCAAAGTGGGTACACGGGTGACTAATGAATGGAGGGGTGCAATAATTTTGGGACGTGCAGGCAAAGCTACTGGTAAGTTTAAATATTGGTTGAATGTTCAGGGTGATGGCCAAGAAGAGAGGCCCACGGACTGGCAGAATGGGGTAAGTGAGTGGAGAGTACAAAAGCGGAGTACAAGTAGCGATAGGGAGTCCGGAAGTGAATCTCATGACAGAAAATGATCACGAATTGGAAAAGAAAGAGGGAGATCTCGCAGTAGTAGTTCCTACAGACATAAAAGTGGAAGTAGAAGACATAGCTTGACCAGACCAGACAATGAAACAAAGAGCACGGAACCGTCACGTAACAGAACTAGAAGCAAAAGTCCTCATGATCGTGAAGTTTTGGTGGCTACCAATAAACTTGAGGATAAACGAGTAAGAGAGGCAAAACAAAGTGAGTTAGATAGTTTGAAAGAATTTGGAGTTTATTCTGAGGTAACAGATAAGGGTCAACCAGCTTTGTCACATAGATGGATTTGTACTGAAAAAAGGCCTTGCAGATGGGATTTATAAGGCTAAAGCAAAGTTGGTAGCGAGGGGTTTTGAAGAGAAACTGGGTGATACAGATGTTCGAGTGGATTCTCCCACTCCTGGAAAGGTAATCTTAAAAATCTTTTGGCAACATATTCATGGGAGTGCAGGTCAATTGACATAAAAGTCGCATTTCTGCAGGGAGAGACTTCACAGAGAGAAGTGTTTCTGAAACCGCCTAAAAAGGCAACAGATGTGGAAGGAAAACTATGGAAACTAAACAATTGCGTCTGTGGCCTGAATGATGTTCCAGGGTATGGTATTTTTCAGTGAGATCTGTTTTGCTGAAAAT
The DNA here is from genome assembly GCF_035084215.1 of Heptranchias perlo. Classification (NCBI taxonomy): domain Eukaryota; kingdom Metazoa; phylum Chordata; class Chondrichthyes; order Hexanchiformes; family Hexanchidae; genus Heptranchias; species Heptranchias perlo. Next base: position 6,816,585 of record NC_090330.1, read on the forward strand.
AGGTTGTGTTCAACTAAAACCAGATCCCGCAATGTTTTATTGGTACCATAACGGAAAACGATCAGGCATCTTCATGATGCACGTTGATGATTTCCTATGGGGTGGCACTGCGGAATTTGAGAAATTCGTCATTAATAAGATTAGAGTAGAATTTAAAATTGGGAGTCAGGCCTGTGGAGCTTTTAAATATATTGGTTTAGATAATAAGCAGAGTGGGTCTGGTATAACTTTAAATCAACAGTCCTATTTAGAGAATGTTACTCCCATCCCGGTTAATCGTACTAGGGCATCACAGAAAGGGGATGTTATGTCTAAAGAAGAGACAGAGCAATTACGAAGTTCGATTGGTCAGTTGACCTGGTTGTGCACTCAGACTAGACCAGGTGCTGGTTTTGATGTGTCGGAGTTAAGTACTTCAGTGAAACATCCCATAGTAGAGAATGTTTTAAGGGCAAATAAAACATTACGAAAATTAAATATAGATAATTGCGTACTTCAGTTCCCATCCTTAGGTGACCCAAAGAAAATGAAGCTTTAGCGATGTTTCACACGCTAATCTTCCTGATGGGTATTCTGGTGCCGCTGGTCTCATAGTGTTTCTTAAGGGTGAAAATGGGAAATGTTGTCCTTTAGCTTGGGAAGCTAAGGAAATTAAAAGGCTTGTTAAAAGTACTCTGGCTGCTGAAACACTGGCTCTTGACGCAGTGAATATGGGATTCGATTTGGCAAATATCTTGAGTGACATCCTGTACAATGGGAGTACTGAAGATAGTATACCCATTGAATGTTATGTAGACAATCGTTCATTGTGGGATAATGTGCACTCTACGAAAAATGTAAGTGGGAAATGATTACGGATTGACCGTGCCGGCTCGAAACAAACGCTGGAGAGAAAGGAAATCTCTAAAATTAAATGGGTGGATTCAAGCCATCAAATGTCGGATTGTTTTACTAAAAGAAATACATGGATGAAGAAATTATTAGGGGTCCTGGAGAAGGCTCGCCTCACAGTGTAATGCTGTGAATAGTATAAGTTGTACAGAGTATGGAAGTTTTTGATTCTTTTGGAAATTTTTGTTGTGTTGTGTATATAAAATTTATTTTTTTTATTTAAAGAGAGAAGGGAATCTGTTAATTGTATGATTTATATCAGTGAGCGTTAATTGTATTCAGGTGGTGGGTATCGATTGTGGACTCTCGTATTCTTTTTATAGGAGAGCTTATCTAGGGTGTTGTGTGTGTGTGTGTTTAAGGGGAATCTCTGTGAATAAAGACTTGGAAGCAACTAAAGACCAGGCTCTAGTATTCTATCCTTCAACACCTGGCTTTCCAATTTTAACAACGATTGTGTAAAAATAAATACAGAACTTTGCAGTCATTGAGAAGGTGAAGTTTAAAAAAAAAATCCATTCGCCCTAATGACTGCCTTGAAACTACAGGCTCGTACTTTTTATAATGCAAGCTGGCCCTGCGTGAGCTTTAAGATAATTGGCGCTGGCAACTCAGCTCTTGGAAGTGTCTGTTTGGTTTCAATTGACTGTACAAGTTTTGACAGGAGGATTGAGGGGAAATAAATTGATGGTTAAGCACGGACATGAATTTTTACTGCTCACACGAGTCTCCAGCCAGCAGTGACCGGACACACACAATTGTGGCCGAGCTTTTTTTTCTTGTTGAACTCTTCTGAATGTGCCTTTCTGGAGGGTAAAAGTGATGTGGGATTCTTCAGCATAGAATCTTACAGCACAGAAGGAGGCCATTCGGCCCACTGTGCCTGTGCTGGGTCTTTGGACGAGCTATCTGATTAGCCCCACTTCCCCGCTGCTTTTTCCCCACAGCCCTGCAATTTTTTTTCCTTTTCAAGTATTTATCCAATTCCCCATTGAAAGTTACTATTGAATCTGCTTCCACTGCCCTTTTTCAGGCAGTGCATTCCAGATCATAACAGCTCGCTGTGTATAAAAAGCTCTCCTCATCTCCCCCCTAGTTCTTTTGCCAATTATGTTAAGTCAGAGTCCTCTGGTTAGCAACCAGGCCATTTTTTGAATAATACTCTTGTGCATTTGGAGTATTATTATGGTTGGCCATCTCTATGGATTTTGGTTGGCTATCCAGTGGCATTACTATATAAGTAGCCATAGTAGCCCTGGGGTATATTAAAATAGAAGTGAGTGCAGGGTTTATTTGTATTATAACTGTACAAACATACAAAAAAAATGACAGACAGGAAAGGACCTACTGGACCATACAGATGTGATGCCGAGTTCATTATGATACATACACTCACCACCCCATGGTGGGAGAGGCGAAGAACCAGATGAAAACCCAGGCCAATTAAGGGAAAAATATCTGGAAAATTCATCTCCGACCGCTTCAGGCAATCGAAACAAGTCCAGGAGACCACCCTGGCCCTGTGTTGGTTAGTTGTCAGTTGATGGCAAACGCAACAATGACCAGGCCGTGGTATTGCCGTCCCAACCCCCAGTTCTCTCCCCTTGTCCCCTGAAAGCACTGACTGTGTGTCTCATCTGGCTGCCCTCCGGTACCTCCCCCAAGTTACCATTCATGTGTAAGCCTAGACTTGACTATTCCAATGCTCTCCTGGCCGGCCTCCCATCTTCCACCCTCCATAAACTTGAGCTCATCCTAAACTCTGCTGCCCGTACCTACTGTATTAATGCAAGTTCTTTCATACAGTGTTTTAAAATTCCAAACTTTGCATCACTTTACTGCTACTTTCTGAATTACCTCTTCTTTCCTGCTCTTCAACCGTGATGACAGCCATTCAGCTGGGTTTTCAATAGGGGGTAAGAGCAATATAACTCACACTCCCAACTATCCATAAACTTGAGCTAATCTAATCCAAAATTCCACTACCCGTATCCTAACTCGCACCAAGTCCCATTCGCCCATCAACCCTGCGCTCCCAGTCCGGCAATATCTCGATTTTAAAATTCTTATCCTTGTGTTCAAATCCCTCCATGGCCTCGCCCCCTCCCTATCTCTGTTACTTCCTCCAGCCCTACAACCCTCTGAGATCTCTGCGCTCATCCAATTCTGGCCTCTTGTGCATCCCCGATTATATAATCGCTCCACCATTGACTGACGTGCTTTCAGCTGCCTAGTCCCTAATCTCTGGAATTCCCTCCCTAAACCTCTCCGCCTCTCTACCTCTCTCTCTTCCTTTAAGACTCTCCTTAAGAGCTACCCTTTTGACCAAGCTTTTGGTCACCTGTCCTAATATCTCCTTATGTGGCTCAAATTTTGTTTGATAATCGCTCCAGTGAAGCTCCTTGGGACGTTTTACTATGTTAAAAGGCGCTATTTAAATGCAAGTTGTTGTTGTTGTAGACCATGAGCGTTAACTATCACTTTGGGCATCGCAACTGAACTTGATGCTATTCTCAGACCTTCTGGGTGCACTTTCAAGCTGGATTCATCTAGATAGTGGTCGGAAAAAGCAACCATGATTGGTTATTTTGTTACTTACCCATCCCATCGGCCACTGCTGGACAGGGCGAGTGTATTGAACTTTGGGTAAGTGCAGTATTGGATTCAGCTGTGATTTTCCCAATGTTGAATAGCCAGTAACTAGGTTAACGCCATCAACTTCTGGATAACCTGCACTGGAAAACGTGTGTGTTTGTAGCTGTCAAGGTGTCGGGGAAAGACAGGATCAGGCTCAGCGGTGAAGCCCCATGTGGTTGAATAGCCCACCAACATATTCGATCAGGCACTTACAAATTACATTGTAAGCATTGAGGTACCCATGGGACTGAACTCCAGCAAGCAGTCAATCCCTTCAAGGCGAGAAAGAAATGTCGGTGGAGAAAATTGGAGAAACAAGTAGACGATCAGGCCAAAGAGGAAGAAAGGCAAAACATTGAGGGGGTGGGGGGGGGGGGGAAGAACTAACAAGAAGGGGGAATGGAAGAGTATCAGGTTTGGAAGAGGGAAGTGACACAGTCCAGCAAGACATGGCCACACCAATGTCAGTGTTTCCTGAGGGCCTCCATGAATATCTCGTGACGTGACATGACATGAGTTAAGTGTAACATGCTCGGGAGGAATAGGTGACTTTGGACCTATGGTTCCCAAAGCTCTCCACCATTCAGTTATTCTTGCGTCATATCTGGGGCTGTTGTAGACTAATCGATAGAGATTGATTGCTATGATTAATAAAACAATTCCATTATCGTTGTATCATGTGACTACATGGTAGAAGGCGAACTAGATGGGCCTTTGTCTTTTCTCGTCTAGCAGTTCCTGTGTTTCTATTACATATTGGCTCCACTACCAGAAGAAGGAACGAGAATGTGGAGCAGAGATAATTCACTGTGACAGAAGAGTTTATTACACGAGCATCAAAGACCAATAACTAGAATGAATTGAGCCTTGTCTTCTTGATGGCATAATGAATTATTCTTTTTATTGCAGTCATGCTCGTTTTGTCTGCAAGTTTTGCACAGAATCTTACATGAGATGTTTGGCAGAAAAGTAGAGTCATTTGGCTGACATTGTTTTCACTATAGGCAACACATTTAGAAATTACATTGTAAGCAGTAGACCTCTTAGTCAGAGATTGTGGGTTCAAGTCCCACTCCAGGGAGTTGAGCACAAAATCTAGGCTGACACTCCCAGTGCAGTACTGAGGGAGTGCTGCACTGTCGGAGGTGCTGTCTTTTGGATGAGACATTAAAACGAGGCCCCGTCTGTCTTCTCAGATGAACATAAAAGATCTCATGGCACAATTTTGAAGACAATTTTACACCAAGTTATAGTCCAGCAATTTTATTTTAAATTCACAAGCTTTTGGAGATTTTCTCCTTCCTCAGGCAAATGTTTCAAGAGCTCCATCACCGGCATCTCCACATCACAATTTTGAAGAGGAGCAGGTGAGTTCTCCCCAATGTCCTGGCCAATATATATAACAACTAAAAATAGATGATCTGGTCATTGTCACATTGCTGTTTGTGGGACTTTGCTGTGCACAAATTGGCTGCCGCATTTCCTACATTACAACAGTGACTGCACTTAATTGGCTCTAAATGTAGGAAACGTGGCAGCCAATTTGCACACAGCAAGCTCCCACAAACAGCAACATGATAATGACCAGTTAATTCATTGTTCCTGAAGTGTTTTGACACATTGAGCAGGGGGGTGAAACTTCTTTACCCAGAGAGTGGTTAGAATGTGGAACTCGCTACCACAAGGAGTAGCTGAGGTGAATAGCACAGACGCATTTAAGGGGAAGTTCGATAAACACATGAGGGAGAAAGGAATAGAAGGATATGCTGATGGGGTGAGATGAAGTAGGGAGGGAGGAGGCTCGTGTGGAGCATAAACACCGGCATAGACCTGTTGGGCCGAATGGCCTATTTCTGTGCTGTAAATTCTATCTAATTCTATGTAAATGCAGGTCTGTTCTTTCTTTACATGGAGCAGCAAGTCTGCCTGTAATCACAGGTGAAGGAAGAAACGGCCGGTAGTCACACAGGCCCACGGTGTCAAAAGTACTGCTCCAGCCAAAGAGTTTCAAGTGCTTTCTTTCTGTCTGCCAAGTCCCTTCACTCCTTGACTTTTTAGCAATCTGGCACACTATCTGAAATAATTAATTTGCGTTATCATGGTTATTAGAAGCTGAGGGCTCACTGTTGTAAATGTCAAGACAATAACGACGGCCGTATAAAATTAACAACCTTTACATTGATTGACACTGCTCAATACCTTTCATCTCCAATGTCGATATCTGCCTATGTTTGCCGGCGCTATTTAAGACTCTTTCAGACATTTTACAACTTTTCATGTCCTAAAACTCTAATTTGTCTTCTCTCAAAAGTTTTGGCTATTCTACCGTGGGGGGTACATCACAGCCAAACTCGATCCTGCCCACCCACATGGGCGCACGTTTTCCAAGCTCGCACTGTCACCCCGGCTCGGAGAAGAGATGGTCAGAACATTGAGTACAGGAGTTGGGATGTCTTGTTGAAGTTGTACAAGACATTAGTAAGGCCACACTTGGAATACTGTGTACAGTTCTGGTCACCCTACTATAGAAAGGATATTATTAAACTAGAAAGAGTGCAGAAAAGATTTACTAGGATGCTACCGGGACTTGATGGTCTGACTTATAGGGAGAGGTTAGATAGACTGGGACTTTTTTCCCTGGAGAGTAGGAGGTTAAGGGGTGATCTTATAGAAGCCTATAAAATAATGAGGGCCATAGATAAGGTAGATAGTCAAAATCTTTTCCCAAAGGTAGGGGAGTCTATAACGAGGGGACATATATTTAAGGTGAGAGGGGAGAGATACAAAAGGGTCCAGAGGGGGAATTTTTTCACTCAAAGGGTGGTGAGTGTCTGGAACAAGCTGCCAGAGGCAGTAGTAGAGGCGGGTACAATTTTGTCTTTTAAAAAGCATTTGGACAGTTACATGGGTAAGATGGGTATAGAGGGATATGGGCCAAGTGCAGGCAATTGGGACTAGCTTAGTGGTATAAACTGGGCGACATGGACATGTTGGGCCGAAGGGCCTGTTTCCATGTTGTAAACTTCTATGATTCTATGATTCTAGGGGGAGGGGTCGTATTAGGGGTGGCTGTATGGTTAAAATATCGGCTGTCGCTTTTTGCTGGGCAGCCATACTGCGGAGGTTTAAAGTGGAAAAAGGCACAAAATTGCATTTTCCGATGTCTGAATAAATGAAGGCTTTTAACGCCTCCTCGCACATGTCTGGGTCTGTTGTAGACTAATTGATAGAGATTGATTGCAATGATTAGTCAACAGCTCCATTATTGTTGTATCGAGCGACTAACAGGATGGTGGGAGGCGAACTAGATGGACCCTGGTCTTTTCTCCTCTAGCAATTCCAATGTTCCTATATAATGTGTGTTAGCACAAATGCCTTCATAAGGCTTAACACCAGTGTGGTCTGACCTTTAGTCTGGGGTTTCCCAAAGGAAATGATTAGCTGAGGAAGGAGGGATATCCTTTTGCACAGCCTTTGTGCACCTTCAGGTATATTGACTAAAGAGTGACACGGTCTGGACCACTATAATAAAGAACAGGGTTGATGTGTCTCTGACTGGGTTGACCTATAGGTATAGACGTGGGCAATCTGGCACATCCCCGATTTTAATCGCTCGACCATTGGCGGCCGTGCCTTCAGCTGCCTGGGCTCTAAGCTCTGGAATTCCCTCCCTAAACCTCTCCGTCTCTCTCTCTTCCTTTAAGATGCTCCTCTTTGACCAAGCTTTTGGCCACCTGTCCTAATATGTGGCTCAGTGTCAAATTTTGCTTAATAACACTCCCGTGAAGCTCCTTGGGATGTTTTACTACGTTAAAGACGCCATATAAATGCAAGTTGTTGTTGAAATATTGTGGTGCACGTATGTGTATATGTGGATCCCACGTGACTTATGCTTATAACAGAAGTGTAATGTCAATTAACAGACAAGTTAATATCAGGACCACTGATTCACAGTTATGAAAGAGGTGAAATTGAATTTTCACAGTATAGTACTCTTAGCTTCATAGCAGTGATTTGGGGATCAGATTTGGCAATTCTGGGTATGGATGAATGACCATGGTTATTATCAAATGCCCCTCAACCTCTTTTAAAGTTTTTTTTCTTTCCTTCTTTTAAAGCCCAGGCTCCACAGGAAGATGTTTGCAGTTCTAAGTAGGAGTATACACAGTAACAGCGGAGGGGGGAGAATTCATGGGGTTTAAGCAGTTGGGGGGTGTCTTGGACCATAGGTTTTGCCAAACGATAAAAGACCAAGGTCCATCTAGTTCCTCTTCGACCATCCTGGTAATCGCTCGATACAACGGTAATGGAGTTGTTGACTAATCAAAGCAATCAATCTCCATCAATTAGTCTACAACGGACCCAGACATGACAAGAGGAAAACCCCCAGTGGTGGAGAGCTTTGGGAACCATAGCCGCTAAATTGGGCCGTGTAGCGCCCGTTGTTTCGGCGCTACACGGCCTCTCCGACATCCAAGATGGCGTCCTGGATGCGCACGCACTTTCCCAGCGTGACGTGCGCCAGACGCCATCTTGGTATAGGAGTTTGCGCAGGCGCAGGTAAGAAACACTGGAATCATGTAAAGTAGGGAGAAAATGGCTTCAATCAGTGTGCAACGCTGATTTAAAGCGATAGACACCATTTTGGGACTTAACGCTCAACTCAACGCACAGTCTTAACCCTGACCATCTGAACGTGTCTTAAGAGCGTCTGGAGGACCCCCCCCCACACCGGCGCTATTTAAAGGGACCATGCGGGATTTACAGGTTAGTGGCTGGATTATTGCCTCTGGCTACCGAGACATTTGTAACTGTTTTTGGAGGTCTCCAAGACTTGAATACTAGGACGCGGGGACATAGCCCAACATTTAGAGCCAGGACGTGCAGGAGTGACGTTAGGAAATGCTTCTACACGCAAAGGGTGGGAGACGTTTGGAACGCTCTTCTACAGACGGCAGTTGATGCTCGCTCAATTGTGAATATTAAATCTGAGATTGATAGATTTCTGTGAACCAAGGGTATTAAGGGATATGGGGCTAAGGCGGGTATATGGAGTTAGGTCACAGGTCCACCATGATCTCATTGAATGGCGGAACAGGCTTGAGGGGCTAAATGCCACGGCCACTTGCTGCCTCCTGATATGCGCCACCTTCTCCTGCAAGAAAGTGGGACGTGTGTCTGGGTGATGTGCTTGTCATGGGTGAATAGCTGCCAGTGTGCGTGGCCTGTGAGTTGTGGGTGGGTGGCTTGAAACAGCGGTAATGTGTAAGGGTGAGAGGAAGCATCTGATGGGAAGAGTTGAGTACTGATGGAAAGAGTTTGTTGGTATGTGGGTGATGGGGGGCGTAGTGCGTGGTGCAGTTGGTAGGAGACACCACTTGACAGTTGACCTCACTCACCTTGCCCACTCATGTCAAAGCATCGAACTTCTTCCTGCACTGCATCCATATTCATGATGCTGTGAGCCTGGCATTGACTTCATCCCCCGCTGCCTCCCACTGCCTTTTGAGTATATGTCTGGAGGGCGTCTTGCCCCCCCCCACACGCCCCCCACTGTGAATATAGGATGTCCCTCCTTCTGTTCACCTCTTGCGCCCAAAGTCTCTAGTGCATCAGCAGAGAACCTTGGTGCATGCACTCTCGTATCTCAGATCGGCAGATTGCTGAGGTCTGGTGTGCAGATTGGAGGATGTGGGATTTAATAATGTGCAACCTTTATTCAATGTTTTAACATATCTCATCAGTATGTGTTTTTTTTTCATTCGTTCATGGGATGTGGGCGTCACTGACAAGGCCAGCATTTATTGCCCATCCCTAATTGCCCTTGAGAAGGTGGTGGTGAGCCGCCTTCTTGAACCACTGCAGTCCGTGTGGTGAAGGTTCTCCCACAGTGCCGTTAGGAAGGGAGTTCCAGGATTTTGCCCCAGCGACGATGAAGGAACGGCGATATATTTCCAAGTCGGGATGGTGTGTGACTTGAAGGGGAACGTGCAGGTGGTGTTGTTCCCATGTGCCTGCTGCTCTTGTCCTTCTAGGTGGTAGAGGTCGCGGGTTTGGGAGGTGCTGTCGAAGAAGCCTTGGCGAGTTGCTGCAGTGCATCCTGTGGATGGTACACACTGAGGCCACAGTGCGCCGGTGGTGAAGGGAGTGAATGTTTAGGGTGGTGGATGGGGTGCCAATCAAGTGGACTGCTTTGTCCTGGATGGTGCAGAGCTTCTTGAATGTTGGAGCTGCACTCATCCAGGCAAGTGGAGAGTATTCCATCACACTCCTGACTTGTGCCTTGTAGATGGTGGAAAGGCTTTGTGGAGTCAGGAGGTGAGTCACTCGCTGCAGAATACCCAACCTCTGACCTGCTCTTGTAGCCACAGTATTTATGTGCCTGGTCCAGTTAAGTTTCTGGTCAATGGTGACCCCCAGGATGTTGATGGGGGGGGATTTGGCGATGGTAATGCCGTTGAATGTCAAGGGGAGGTGGTTAGACTCTCTCTTGTTGGAGATGGTCATTGCCTGGCATTTGCCTGGCACGAATGTTACTTGCCACTTATCAGCCCAAGCCTGGATGTTGTCCAGATCTTGCTGCATCCGGGCTCGGACTGCTTCATTATCTGAGATGTTGCGAATGGAACTGAACACTGTGCAATCATCAGCGAACATCCCCATTTCTGACCTTATGATGGAGGGAAGGTCATTGATGAAGCAGCTGAAGATGGTTGGGCCTAGGACACTGCCCTGAGGAACTCCTGCAGCAATGTCCTGGGGCTGAAATGATTGGCCTCTAACAACCACTACCATCTTTATTTTTTGCTAGGTATGACACCAGCCACTGGAGCGTTTTCCCCCTGATTCCAATTGACTTGAATTTTACTAGGGCTCCTTGGTGCCACACTCAGTCAAATGCTGCCTTGATGTTAAGGGCAGTCACTCTCACCTCACCTCTGGAATTCAGCTCTTTTGTCCATGTTTGGACCAAGGCTGTAATGAGGTCTGGAGCCGAGTGGTCCTGGCAGAGCCCAAACTGAGCATTGGTGAGCAGGTTATTGGTGAGTAAGTGCCGCTTGATAGCACTGTCGACGACACCTTCCATCACTTTGCTGATGATTGAGAGTAGACTGATGGGGCGGTAATTGGCCGGATTGGATTTGTCCTGCTTTTTGTGGACAGGACATACCTAGGCAATTTTCCAATTTGTCGGGTAGATGCCAGTGTTGTAGCTGTACTGGCATTCCAGCACTACAGCCGGGATGTTGCCGGGGCCCATAGCCTTTGCTGTATCCAGTGCACTCAGCTGTTTCTTGATATCACGTGGAGTGAATCGAATTGGCTGAAGACTGGCTTCTATAATGGGGATATCGGGAGGAGGCCGAGATGGATCATCCACTCGGCACTTCTGGCTGAAGATGGTTGCACACACTTCAGTAAACATAGGGATGGGATCTGCATCTGTGTTTTACATGTGCGATGTCTGATCTCTGTTCAGACTCTATGCGGACAGTAGACTGTTATTTTCAGCAAATAACGGGAACAAGCTACCTTTAAGAGATTTCTGAGAAACATCTTCCCTTTAAGAGATGGAGCTCCCTCTGGTGGTGGAAAGTGCAAATTGCATTCATTCCACATGCAAAGCCTGGAAAGGAACTCCGGTTGTAGGTATGTGCTCCCTTGGGACCAAACTTTCGTCTTGCCCGCCCAGGGTCCGTCGGGCGCGGGGTGTGCGCACCGCGAACAATTTTTCCCCCCATAGGTCCAAAGTCACCTGTTCCTCCCATACCTACACATCGACAGCCTCTCTGTTTAAAAAAAACGAGGTTGATGCGAGTTTTACCCAGTTAAAGCTTTTGAAATTTGATTAGGTTTTCTTCAAATAATTTTGAAAAGTAACCAAACAGGTTTTGTTAGACTGCTTTACTCTCAGTCTCTATCATTTGGCTCGCTTAAATGCTGCTGACACTAGGGAAGTTGTTCACACTGCACGTGCCCAGACTGCAGGATCTGCCTGCAGCTCACAGAGTCAACATTCCGGGCAAAAATTTCACATCCATGTCCAAATTTTGGGAAAGGCTGAGATTTCAAATAAAAAGTTTAAGGAAGGTATTAAAATATACAAAAACAATTAAAATGATAAATGCAAGCATATTATTATGGAATGTGCATTTTTAACTTGAAAACCTTCTTTTTGGACATTAGAAATTTCAGTTACTGAGAAAAAAAAAGATAATTTTTTGAAAAAGCATTTTGTATGATCTGATTGGTTATCCAACAACCTGTGATAGTGAAAGTTGACATTACAAAATTGAATGGGAAATGTTGACCCATAAATGTGACCAAACATTGTGACAACAGGGAGTAAGATTTGTAGATGGGAAGTGAACACCCAATCGGAGATTTTTAATGTGATAGTGGTCTTAAGCCATGTGAAGGGTCGGTCAGTTACCTGGATTAGGCTGGTGATATGCATCATTATACCTCAGATCATGCTCTTCCTTCTGGAAGTCTCACAACTAATCATAGCAATCAATCTCTATCAATCAGTCTACGACAGACCCAGGCATGATACGAGGGAAACCCCCAGTGGTGGAGAGCATTGGGAACCATAGGTCCAAAGTCACCTGTTCCTCCCAAACAAGCTACACTCACCACATGTCACGTCACAAATTACTCATACACTGTATCCCAAAATGTTATCATCTGAAAGAAACCGATCTAATTTGCAGTTGAATGAATCAATACTAACTGCTTCTACTCTCCCTCCCGAGGGAGACTGTTCCACAGATTGACCACTCGCTCATTGAAATATTGTTTCTGCAGATTAATTTTGAATTTAACCCCACTTCAAGCGCAGGCTGGGGTTCTCCATACCCTCAGTGGGAATCCGGCATGACCCCTGAAAAAAAAATACAGTGGAGATCCACCTGGCTCTCCAACATTTTTCTAGTGGTTTCTGCTGGTCTCCCATCGGTGATTCAGCAGCAGACCAGGAGAAAACCAACAGAATCTCAGGGCCATGGTATTCTCTCGACCTTCAGCCAGCCAGCTGGTTTCACGATGGCCTATTGCGATTTTGGGACGTCCTTATGTTCCTGAGATGATTGCTTGGGGTGGATTTTAAGAATTAGCACTCCCAGTGATAGGAGAACATATCATAAATTGAAGGGCAGAGGTCGGCTCGATTTGAATGGATGGAAAATCTCGCAGGCTGCGCTGGCCTTTGCACCCAAGCTCTCGCCCTACGCTCCTGTGAAGCTCCGTGTTGGTAACACCAACTCGTAAAATCCACCCGTTTACTTTTTGCTCCCCTCCTCTCCGGACTCGTTTCGGGGTGCAGTTCTATATGTTGCCGGCTGCCCTCCAGTGCCCTACCTAAGGGTGATCCTTTATTTGTGATGCCAGACACTGAGCATCGGCAGGCTATTTGACCATGGAAACCATCACAGCCAAGCCTGACTCTCTACCCAGCTGACATCCAAACGTGGGCACTTGTCAGCACAGATCAACCGGCAGCAATTACAAACCCTGCCCATCTTTTCCCCTCTTTTGGATGCTGAGGGCAATTGTGGTATCTCTACCCCCAGCCCAGCTGAGATCAGCTGGGTAGAGCTTGCATTTATATAGCGCCTTTCACAGCCTCAGGACATCCCAAAGTGCTTTACAGCCAATGAAGAACTTTTGAAGTGTAGTCACTGTTGTAATGTAGGAAACTAGGCAGCCAATTTGCACACAGCAAGATCCCACAAACATCAATGTAATAATGACCAGATAATCTCTTTTTTAGTGATGTTGGTTGAGGGATAAATATTGTCCAGGACACCGGGGAGAACCCCCCTTCTCTTCTTTGAAATAGTGACCGTGGGATCTTTTGCGTCCACCTGAGAGGGCGACGGGGCCTTGTTAACTCATTACAGATCAGAACTTGAATACGGGACATTCCTGGTCTGTATAAGCATGGCCATTGGGGGTGCTTTTATCCACTGAGCTCCATAATGTTAAAAACAAATTCTCCTTCTGTGAAAGCGTTTGATCTTTAACAGAGAATCCTAATGGTCACAATTGCTCTCCTAAGTTTTCGTTGCTGGTACAAGGAGCAAGTTGATATTAAAAGATCAATTGTTAGCCCTGCTCTGCCAGAACAGTATTAGTACATAATTGCCACTTTCGGCTGCATATAGTCGTTGTTATTAATAAATATTCAAGGCCACTGCGATACAACAAGCAGTAACAAATGACCGTTGTAATTTATGTGGAATCCGTTACATTGTGTTTTGTACAAGCCTAAGGATCTGTTTTTTGAATAGTGCCATTCTCTACCTCAGGACACTCCAAGGCCCTTTGCAGCTAATGAAGAACTTTTGAAGTGTAGTCACTATTGTGGTGTAGGAAACCCAACAGCCAATTTGCACACAGCAAGATCCCACAAACAGCAATGACATAATGATCAGATGATTTGTTTTTGGTGAAGGGATGGATGTTGGTGAGAACTCCCCCTACTCTTCATCGAAATAGTGCCATGGGGTCTTTTACATCCACCTGGAGGGGCTGACAGGGTCTCGGTTTGGCGTCTCGTCTGAGGGGCGGCTCCTCCAACAGTGCAGCACTCCCTCAGTACTGCACTGGAGTATCAGCCTAGATTTTGTGCTCAAGCCTCCGGAGTGAGGCTTGAACCCAATGCCCTTCGTGACTCCGAGGTAAGAGTGCTACAACTGAGCAACGACTGACACTTAATAGTCCTTGTTTCCCCCCGAGGCTTCTCTCATTTTTTCCATGCCGGCTTGACTCAGGGTACCATTCTCACCTGTCAGAGGCTTGTGGGTTGAGGCCCCACTTTAGCACTTGAGCACACAATCTAGGCCAATGCTTCAGTTGCAGTGCCGAGGGAGTGCTACGTTGTTGGAGGTGTTGCCTGTCGGATGAGATATTAAACTGAGGCTCCGTCTGTCAGTTTGGGTGGATATGGAAGGTCACATTGCACTATTTGAGGAGGGGCATGGGATTTCCCCCGGTGTCCTGGCCGGCATTTATCACTCAACCTACACCACTGGAACAGATTACCTGTTCATTCATCTCGTTTGCTGTGTCAGTTTACCCTCATGGCAGTAGTGACTACACTTCAAAAGGAAATCCATTGGTTGTGAGGCGCTTTGGGATCTCCTGAGGATGTGAATGGTCCTATATGAATGCAATTTATTTCTTTCCTTCCTTTCCTTTCTTTTTTCCTTCCTTCCCACAATTTGAAACCCACCAGGTTTGGGTTTTAAATTAGGGGAAATCTTGGAATGACGAGTGCCATAGTTTTGAAGTCCTGAGGAGGAATGAGATTGAGTAAGAGATGTGCAATGAATCTTGATTTCAGTACATTGTGGATGCAGGAAGGAAGAATAGACTGTAGGACAGATTATTTGGAGTTTAGAAGGAAGAAGAGAAGAGTATTGGATCATTGTAGTGCTGATAAAATAGGGAAAGATTATAAGGCTGTGATGGAGAGAAAAATTGGAGGCTCGAGGTAAGACATGGAATGCTTATTATATGTGAGATTTTTCTTGTGTTGTGTTCAGGTTTATGGGCAATGGTGGAAGAGGTTCCCCAGATATTGGAGTGGACTATAAATCTTAGGCAGGATTGTGCTTTCTAGAAAATTGAGTTGTTTTGGGAGAAGAATTGTTTGTCATGGACAGGGAAGGCAATTGTAACAATAGAAGAAAGGTAAGGATTCCTTCTGAGATCACAGAGCAGATAGTGAGGTGCAAAACATCAATAGATAAAGAAGGACTAAGTGTGAAACCACCAAAGGTGAGAGATGATAATTGTTGGTTGGATTTGCAAGAACCAGAAGTGAAGAAAGGTTATTTTTGAAGAATTGAAAGAAACAAGATGTTCATTGGTTTGCGGAGCAGATGAAGATTTAGTGATTTGGCCATTGCACCGTGGGAGGAATGAAGGCCGTGTTCACTGAGGGTGGACAATCTGAAGAAAGTTGAACATACAGTGGAAGAATGAAGACTTTGATGATTCTTTTGCCTTGGATATCCCCGAGGTGATGACAAATGAATCACAAAAGTTTTCAAGAGCAGAATAGTAGAGGTGTGTAACAGAGGCAACAAGATCACAATAGGATGGTCATCCTGAAAACCTCACAGCTGATAATGGTTTGGGCCAGAACTTTCAAATTGATTGGTCATTTGGCAGTGAACGGCTTTTTGTAACTTTAGAAATTACCGATGGACAGTAGTTGGAAGAGCAAAATAAATCAACTTTCATAGGGATGGGATCAACAAGAGCAAATTTCACAGGAAAGGGAAATGTGGACTGGCCGTAGGAGTGCCTGAAGAGATGGTATAAGATGGCCAAGTTCAGGAGCTCATATCTTGAGGAGTCTAGCAGATCTTGTTGGAGATAAAGGCATGCCTGATGCAAGTATGGCCCGGAATTTCCTTGGAGCTGTTCCCACTCCGCTGTCATAACTTCACTGGATTTGCGCAGCTCTGAAGAAATTCTGAGCCAATAATTCTAAAACGAATGTAGATTTCCAATGGGCCAATTCAGTCCCATTCTACACCATTCAAATGGACCAAATCTCTCCTCATTCAGACCCATTCTACATCATTCAAATGGACTAAACTGCTTCTCATTCAGTCTCATTCTGCACAATTCAAATGGGCCAAACTCTTTCCATCCACTCCGTTGTTATAGCAATCCTGTTAAATAGTATAAAATATTCCTGAAGTATCAATATTTTACATTCTCAGTCCACAGGATTAATCAATCTGCAGTCAAATCTCACCTGGAGGCAGTGAAACATTTCTGAAGTCGAATTGATTGTGTGTAAAATATGTTTAATGTTGGTCCGTTGGTCTTTCGATTGAATAGTCCAATGAATGATTAAATGGGGGCTGTGATATTAAGTTGTAAATGGACAATTTTCATCTCTATTTTACATAGATCCAAGTATAAACTTCAACGCAGAGAAGATGTTTCCATTTGTGGGGAAGACCAAAACTAGGGGCCATAAATATAAGATAGTCACTAATAAATCCAATGGGGAATTCAGGAGAAACTTCTTTCCCCAGGAAGTGGTTGGAATGTGGAACTCGCTATCACAAGGAGTAGTTGAGGCGAATAGCATAGATGCATTTAAGGGGAAACTAGATAAATACATGAGGGAGAAAGGAATAGAAGGTTAAGCTGATAGGGTGAGATGAGGAGGAGTGGGAGAAAGCTCGTGTGGAGCATAAATACTAGCATAGATCAGTTGGGCAGAATGGCCTCTTTCTATGCTGTGCATTCTATGTAAACTCTCCATCAATTGTCATTGTTCCACTCAGGTCTTGCTATACACAGAGCCAGCTTGGGGGCAGATTTGCAACTGGAGTTGCAGGTCGGTCATCTGCTAAAGAAACCACCTTTATTATTTCCATTGATCGATCTAAGTCACACACCATCCCGACTTGGAAATATATCGCTGCTCCTTCATCATCGCTGGGTCAAAATCCTGGAACTCCCTTCCTAACAGCACTGTGGGAGAACCTTCACCACACGGACTGCAGCGGTTCAAGACGGCGGCTCACCACCACCTTCTCAAGGGCAATTAGGGATGGGCAATAAATGCTGGCCTTGCCAGCGACGCCCACATCCCATGAACGAATTTTTTAAAAAATGAGCAGTTCATCGGTTTTCCGCTGGTATTGGTTGAGGGAGGAATGCTGGCCAGGACACTGAGAACTTCCTCTGCTCTTCTTCAGATAGTACCATGAGACCTTTTTAACATCGGGCAGATCGGATCTCCGTCTAGGGTTGCCAACTCTGACTCGACGTATTCCTGGAGGTTCCTGCCTCCAACCGCCCCGCCCCCACACTCCTGCCATTGGTCGCCCGACACGTTCGTCCTCCTGGAGCCCCGCCTTCCCACGCCTTCCAGCGAAAAAACTCTTCGTTACCCAATTGAATGATTCTTGTCTGTCAGTCAAACAGCCTTTATTCCCCCATCTCCAATATTTTTTTTTACAACCAATAAACAGAAGTGTTGAAAGAAAACGATAAAAAAACCACTCTCAAATATTTTTGAACACCCCTATGATTTTCCTCCCCGGGTTTTGCTCGCAGCAGCGTCCTGGAGATTAATCTTCGATTCCTGGAGACTCCAGGCCAATCCTGGAGGGTTGGCAACCCTTACATCCTTCTCACCTGAAGGACGGCACCTCTGACAATCCAATGTTGATACGGAGCATGCTCACTGCGCGTCCCGATCTAAAATGAACCAACCTCTGCTTCTGTGGTTTCACCATGGTTTCGAGCTCCCAGCAACAAACAGAAGTGTTGCCTGTAGGGGGAGGACAGTAGGAAACCATGTCCTCGTTTGAACTCATTTTAAAGACGGAACTGAGAATCCCGATGTCCTTTTGGATTGCTCCCAGTGAAGGGGAGCGTCTGGGTTCTAAGCGCTCGGATAATGAAGGTTGAGCTGGAAATTGCTTAACCTGCCAGATGAAGTGACCTTTACCTGATAAGATTGTTCTGTCCTTGCAGCAGTGAGGTCTGGAGGATAAACTGTATATGTCAGGCTATTTATTATGTTTTGTTTGCTCTCTATATTGTAATGAGAAAATTGACCCATTTATCCGTCAGCTGACGTTCCTATTCTTAAAGAAAACCATTTTAGGATTGCGTGCAAACAAAATAATAAAAGATAAATGGGTAATATTATCGTATTCAGTAGATGTGGGAAGGGAAAATGTACTCGTTGTCTGCACTGCTGGTTACATGTGTCTTGTGTGCAGATATTTCCCTTACAGCGTTCAAAGGCTAGCTCATCAACTAATGGGAATGTGCATTAATCAACGTCTCTGTTTGCCGTAGACTTGGTGAGTATCCTAAAGGTTTTTGCTCCCCTCCTCTCCTCAAGCTCTTAACTCTTGCTGAGGTCTGGTTCCATGGGTACCATCAACCCCCCCCCCCACCGCCGTACCTCACCCAAATGGTCATTCTGTATGTGTTACCCTATTCATTGTGTGGAGGGCATCGCAGCCAAGCCCAACATTCTAATGCACATGCTTCTCGTGCCACAGTTTTAAAATTCTCATCCTTGTTTTCAAATCCCTCCATGGCCTCACCAGCTCCCTATCTCTGTAACCTCCTTCAGCCCCTCAACACTCCGAGGTCTCTGCGCTCCTCGAATTCTAGCTCCTTGCGCATCTCCGATTTTCAACGTTCCACCATTGGCGGCCGTGCCTTCAGCTGCCTAGGCCCTAAGCTCTGGAATTCCCTCCCTAAACCTCTCCGCCTCTCTGCCTCTCTCTCCTCCTTTAAGACGCTCCTTAAAACGTACCTCTTTGTCTAAGCTTTTGGTCACCTGTCCTAATGTCTCCTTATGTGGCTCGGTGTCATATTTTTGTTTGATAATCGCTCCTGTGAAGCGCCTTGGGATGTTTTACTATGTTAAAGGCGCTATATAAATGCAAGTTGCTGTTGTTGTTGGGGTCTCTGAACAGTGATCAGGAGCAAGAACTCGGACTGGTTACTTTCCATTCCAGGCGTGACCAATCGTAATGTCCCAAGTTGGCATTTCAGCTAATTCAGGCCAGACCAGAGGTTGAACCTGAGACATTCAGTTCTTTCTAGTCTAATGCTACCCCAGGCACCGCCTTTCCCATCTAGGCCAACAGTTGGCCCATTTCTACAAATGTTAAACTAACGGCACTTTCTACATTTGTACGATAAGGGTTTCCAAGTTCCAGAAATTAATTTGAGAAATTACGGAGGAAGGTGACCCAAATTCTAACCCTACTGACAAAATAAGGTCGAACTGTTTGGTGCCAAAATCACTTTTTAAATGTTTTATTGGGTATGATTGGGCCTGTTTTCGGTAGAACAGAGGAGATTATGGGATGACTTGATTAAAAAAAAAAGAAAGACTTGCATTTATATATCACGACCTCTGGATGTCCCAAGGTGCTTTACAGCTAATTAAGTAGTTTTGAAGTTTAGTCGCTGTCATTGTTGTAATGTATTAAAGGTATTTAAAAACATGAAGGGATGGGACAAAGTAGATAGAAACAGACTGTTACCAGTGATTGAATGGTCTAGAATGAGGGGACATAGATATAAGATTATCTGTAAGAGATTTAGGACAGAGAACGGAAGAAACCTTTTTACACAGAGAGGGTTTGGGAAGCTATGGAATGCACTACCAGTGTTAGTGATTGAAGCAGAGACCATGTCAACATTTAAATGGCAGTATATGGCATTAAATATAACAGCCTAAGAAGACATGGTTGATAGAAGGAAAGGTGCATTTATAGCACCTTATCACATCCCTCACAAATGTCCCAGAGTGCTTCGCACACAGCTAACCAGCTTTGAAGTGCAACCATTGTTATGCAGGTAAATGTGGCAGCCATTTTGAGCACAGCAAAATCCCACACAGCAAAGGGGATGAATGAACACATTAATCTGATTTTGGTGGTGTTGGTTGAGGAAGAATGATTGTCCAGGACATTGGGAGCGCTCTTTGCTTGTGGAATTTTAGTGTGTCCATATTTGCCAACACTTTTACTGTATTTCAAATTAATTTCTGAGATAAGCCAACAGGTCAAGGTGTCAGCCTTGGCTTAGTGGGTAGCACTCTTGCTTTTGAGCCTGAAGGCTGTGGGTCCACGATGCACTCTAGAGACTTGAGCACATAACCCACGCTGGCACTTCACTGCATTCCTGAGGGAGTGCTGCACTGTCAGAGGTGCCGTCCTTTTGGATAAGATGATTAAACTGAGGCCCTCTCAGGCGAACGTAAAAGATCCCATGGTACTAAGGGAGTGGAGGAGTTCTCCTGATGACCTGGGCCAACGTTTCTCCCTCACCCAACACCACTAAAACAGATCAGCTGGTCGTTTATCTCATTGCTGTTTTGGGGGGCCTTACTGTGTTGCAAAAATGGCTGCAGTGCTTGCCTACAAAAACAACAGCTCCTGTATTCCAAAAATACTTCCTTGGCTGCAAAGCACTTTGGGGATGTCCTGAGGCCGTGAAAACTTTTTCCCTTTCTTATATAAAGGCAAGTTTCTCGTCATTGTGTATGCAGCGCCGCATACCAAGAACGTAGTTTTACATTAGAATACTTTAAAAATTCATTTCAGTTGCTTAAACTAATGTTTTACAGACCCATTAAAAACTGCCAGCTGGGTTTCGAGAACTGCTCCATTCTGTTTAATCTATGTGGAGCTTTATGGGGGAAGCTGTGTAACGACGACCAGTTTACGAGATTTTATTTTACGAGATTCTTCGAGCGGAGGATGGCTGTTGTTTGGAGGACATAACTTGTGAGGCAAAAAAAAAACCCCAAAGATTCGGCCTGAATTTTACGTGTCATGAAATGGCGTGGGAGCTGAGGAGATCACCTTGACCGCGATGTAACCCGTGAGTTATTGTCTTTTGGTAATGAAGATCGAGGAATGTGTTATATTGTTCTAAGGAATTGTTCTCCTTTAGAGCAGAGAAGATTAAGGGGAGATTTAATAGAGGTGTTCAAAATGATGAGGGGTTTTGATAGTCTAAATAGTCTGTGGAATTTGCTGCCCCAGGAAGCTACATCATTAAATAAATTTAAAACAGAAATCGACAGTTTCCTAGAAGTAAAGGGAATTAGGGGTTACGGGGAGCGGGCAGGAAATTGGACATGAATTTAGATTTGCGGTTAGGATCAGATCGGCCATGATCTTATTGAATGGCGGAGCAGGCTCGAGGGGCCGATTGGCCTACTCCTGCTCCTATTTCTTATGTTCTTATGTAACCTGTTGCCACTGGCAGGGGGGTCGGTAACCAGTGGACACAGATTTAAGGTAAAAAGAACCAGAGGGGAGATGAGGAGAATTTTTTTTACGCATCGTGTCTTTGTGATCTGGAATGCTCTGCCTGAAAGTGTGGTGGAAGCAGATTCAATAATAACTTTCAAAAGGGAATTGGATGAATCATAGAATCATAGAAAGTTTACAGCACGGAAGGAGGCCATTCGGTCCATCGAGTCCAAGCCGGCTCTATGCGAGAGCAATCCAGCTCGTCCCACTCCCCCGCCCTATCCCCGTAGCCCTGCAAATTTTTTACTTTCAAGTACTTATCCAGTTCCCTTTTGAAGGCCATGATTGAATCTGCCTCCACCCCACCCCATCGGGCAGTGCATTCCAGATCCTAACCACTCGCAGGAGGGTCAGTAAACAGAAGACCAGAGAATTAAAGTAGAAAGAAGCAGAGGGGAGATGAGGATATACTTGAAGGGGAAAATCCTTCAGGAAACCCTGGGAAAGAGCAAGGTAGTGGGACTAATTGGATAGCTCTTTCAAAGAGCCAGCACAGGCATGATGGGCCAAATGACCTCCTTCTGTGCTGTGTGATTCTATGATTCTATATTTCTGCTTGTGAGATACCCTCTCAGTGTAAGTAGGGAGGTCAAGAAATTACAAGTCTACCTGATATGATGTTATTGTGTAATAAGAATATTGGTATTCTTAGGGGCCAGGATAAGGTCATTGGGGCACAACAGGGTGTCCCTTTCTGAATAGATTAGTTCCACTTCGCCCGTTACTTATTTCCCCCAATCCCTTCTCTCTCCATTTTGTTCTGAAGGTTGAGGAAAGGTTCGTTTTTGATTCTGTTGCCTCTTTGGTGGACGAGTCTTAAATCAATATTGTGAGATACAGCTAGAGTATTGTGCACAGTTCTGGTCTCAATATTACATAAAAAGGATATAGAGGCACTGGAGAAGGTGCATAAAAGATTTACAAGGATGATACCAGAGGTTGTACCTATCAGAAAAGACTGAACAGGCTGGAACTCTTTTCTCTAGAAAAGAAAAAGACTGAGGGGTGACCTGATAGAGGCCTTTAAGATTATGAAAGGGTTTGTTAGTGTAGACGTAGAGAAAATGTTTCCACTTGTGGGGGAGTCCAAAAATAGGGGCCATCAATATAAGATAGTCACCAATTAATCCAATTGGGAATTCAGGAGGAACTTCTTTACCCAGAGAGTGGTGAGAATGTGGAACTCACTACCACAAGGAGTAGTTGAGATAAATAGTATGGATGCATTTAAGGGGAAGCTAGATAAACACATGAGGGAGAAAGGAATAGAAGGATATGCTGAGAGGGTTAGATGAAGAAGGGTGGGAGAGGCTCTTGTGGAGTGTAAACACCAGCATAGACTAGTTGGGCCAAATGGCCTGATTCTGTGCTGTAAATTCTAGTCAAGACAGGGGGCGCTAAATTGGGCCGTGTAGCGCCTGTTGTTTCGGTGCTACACGGCCTCTCCGACATCCAAGATGGCGTCCTGGATATGCATGCACGTTTCCAGCGTGACGTGCGCCGGACGCCATCTTGGTATAAGAGTTATCGCAGGCGCAGATAACGAACGCTGGAATCATGTAAAGTAGGGAGAAAATGGCTTCAATCAGTGTGCAACTCTGATTTAAAGTGATAGACACCATTTTGAGACTTAACGCTCAACTCAACGCACAGTCTTAACCCCTACCATCTGAACGTGTCTTAGAATGCCTGGAGGACCCCCACCAGCGCTATTTAAAGGGACCATGCAGGATTTACAGGTTAGCGGCTGGATTATTGCTTCTGGCTGCTGAGACATTTGTAACTGTTTTTGGAGGTCTCCAAGACTTGAATACTAGGACGCGGGGACATAGCCTGACATTTAGAGCCAGGATGTGCAGGAGTGAAGTTAGGAAATGCTTCTACACGCAAAGGGTGGGAGACATTTGGAACACTGTTCTGCAGACGGCAGTTGACGCTAGCTCACTTGTGAATTCTAAATCTGAGACTGATAAATTTCTGTGAACCAAGGGTGTTGAGGGATATGGGGCTAAAGCGGGTATATGGAGTTAGGTCACAGGTCCAGCATGATCTCACTGAATGGCGGAACAGGCTCCCCCGCTGCCTCCCACTGCCTCTTGGCCATGTGTTTGGAGGGCCTCTTGTCCACCACATCTGCAGATAGAGGATGTCCCTCCTTCTGTCCACCTCTTGCACCAAGGTCTCTAGTGCATCAGCTGAGAACCTTGGTGCATGCACTCTCACAGGCCTGGTACCAACTCAGATCGGCAGATTGGTGAGGTCTGGCATGCAGATTGGAGGATGTGGGATTTAGTAGTGAACAATGTTTATTCAATGTTTTAACATAACTCATCAGTGTGTAAACATAGGGATGGGACCTGCATCTGTGTTTTACGTGTGCAATTTCTGTTCAGACTCCGTGCAGACGGTAGATTGTTATTTTCAGCAAATAACAGGTACCAGCTACCTTTAAGAGATTTCTAAGCAACATCCTCCCTTTAAGAGATTGAGCTCCCCCTTGTGGTGGAAAGTGAAAATTGCATTGATTCCACGTGCAAGGCCCGGAACGGAACGCTGATGGCAGGTAAGTCCTTGGGGCCCAACCGCAACTTGCGTCCTGCCTGCGCAGGGGTCATTGGGTGCGGGGTAATCGCACGTCACGCTACCCGCGCCCAAAAGCGGCCCTTAGCCAATATTTCCCCCCCCCCCCCGGGGAGTCTAGATAGGATATTCAGCTGTGGGAAGGGGCAAGCAGCGCAATGCAGCCGAGCCGAATCCAATCCCGTATGACGCCCATTCTCCAACAAGAGCCGCTGGACAGCAGTGAATAGAAACCCCCGGTTGATTTTTCCCATCCCTAGCCTAGAGTGGTTAAGATCAACTGTAGCGCCCCTACTGCCCTCCTGCTTGAGATCAGCTAACTAGGCACAGATGGAGATTGAACCTGAGACCTTATTGGTGTCTATTGGGTGATACATGTTCCCTTTAAACCACTGGAGGACCTCTCAGTTTTCATACCTAGGACCAGAGGAACATATGATGTGGAGATGCCGGTGATGGACTGGGGTTGACAATTGTAAACAATTTTACAACACCAAGTTATAGTCCAGCGATTTTATTTTAAATTCACAAGCTTTCGGAGGCTACCTCCTTCCTCAGGTGAACGATGTTTTTCCACATCGTTCGCCTGAGGAAGGAGGTAGCCTCCGAAAGCTTGTGAATTTAAAATAAAATTGCTGGACTATAACTTGGTGTTGTAAAATTGTTTACAGAGGAACATAGGAATTGCTAGACAGAAAAAGACCAAAGTCCATCTAGTTCGCCTTCTAACGTCTTGGTAGTCACAATGATAATGGAGTTGTCGACTAATAATAGAAATCAATCTATTAATTGGTCTACTACAGACCCAGACATGATACATGGAAAACCCCAGTGGTGGAGAGCTTTGGGAACCGTAGGTCCAAAATTCCTTCCAAGCATGTTACACTTACCAAATGTCATGACTCAAATTACTCGTACACTGTATCCCAAAATGTTATTTTCTAAAAGAAATTGATCTAGTTTGCATTTGAATGAGGTGTTAGGACCCTGATTAGCATTTTCACAGGGCCTAACGCCTGTTTCAGATGGTCGCCCAGGAAATTTGGAAGCTACCAATTTGGCAGTCAGTGCACTTCTGGGGAGTTCCAGCGCGAGAGATCACGCCTGGAAATTGATTCGCCAAACATTGATTTTTTTTTTGGCCAAAAAATATGGGCGTAATGAGGACCATCTTATCTTATCTTGTCTTTTATCTTTTCTTATCTTACACGCCTCCTTACAGCCAGTACACAAGAGCTTTTCATTCAATCAATCTGGCTAGACCTGAACCCATTTCCCAGAGGCGAAACCCGCCTTCAGTGTTTAATTGTGGCTGAAGTGCAGACGCCTAATTTTTAACAGTCCAATTATTTATCAACCAGAATGAGCAACCTCAATTATACACTTCTGTTCGTAGAGGAGCTAACCCCAAAGGTGTAGTCATTCCTTTAATTACATTGTTTGCTTTTTTCCTTCATTAAATCACCTGACACTTCCAACCCGAGTCTGTGCTAAGTTGGCTGATCCCAGCTCAGGTGGTGGTTAGCAGCTATTAGTGACCTCAGCCTTTCCGAACCAGAAAGGGGAACGTTATAATCTGCCGAGTTCCTGCTCCTGATTGCTATCCAATTACCCTTGCGGGAAAACGTAGGTTTGCGGACATCGGGTGAGAGCGGAATCAGTCTTGGTCTCATACCCTCCGAGGTCAAATTCCTAATTGAGCTTAAACTGCCCGAGCTCAACGATAAACACGTCAGTGCCATCAGGAGGGGACAGGAGCGGAGGAGATGGCTGTGAATGTTGATCATTCATTTCATATTAATTTTCCTCCAGGCCGATTTAAGGACAGTATTGAAGGAAAAAAAAACAGATAAAAGTGGTTAAATGCTGTTTGAAATATGATGGGTCCTTAGCAGCTGGGACCATGGAAACAGCATGCCCGGCAACGCAACTGGGCTAGGATAAATATAAAGCAGAGTGTGAGGTTAGATGGAGCTTGTTTGATTTACCTTTGAGAGGGGCAGGAAGTAGTGTTGCAGAACATTTCCTCGTTGGGTCCAATGGGCTGGGCAAAGTCAGTGTGACTGAGCACATCGTACATAGTCTGCGGACAGAAGAGGTTCAATGGGCTGAATGGCATTTTTATTCTTTCGTGCTTTTTAGTAGATAGAAAGAACTTGCATTTATATAGCACCTTTCATGACCCTGGGACATCTCAAAGTGCTTTACAGCCAATGAAGTACTTTTGACGTGTAGTCACTGTTGTAATGCAGGAAACGTGGCAGCCAATTTGCACACAGCAAGGTCCCACAAACAGCGATATGATAATAAGAACATAAGAACATAAGAAATAGGAGCAGGAGTAGGCCATACGGCCCCTCGAGCCTGCTCCACCATTCAATCAGATCATGGCTGATCTTCGACCTCAACTCCACTCTCCCAGTCGATCCCCTTGATTCCCCTAGAGCCCAAAAATCGATCCATCTCAGCCTTGAATATATTCAATGATTCAGCATGCACAGCCCCCTGGGTTGAGAATTCCAAAGATTCACAACCCTCTGCGTGAAGAAATTCATCCTCATCTCAGTCTTGAATGACCGACCCCTTATCCTGTGACTATGCCCCCTAGTTCTAGACTCTCCAGCAAGGGGAAACAATCTCTCAGCATCGACCCTGTCAAGCCCCCTCATAATTTTATGTTTCAATGAGATCACCTCTCATTCTTCTAAACTCCAGAGACAATATGCCCATTCTACTCAACCTCTCTTCATAGGACAACCCTCTCATCCCAGGAATTAATCCAGTGAACCTTCATTGTACCGCCTCCAAAGCAAGTATATCCTTCCTTGGATAAGGAGACCAAAACTGTACACATTACTCCAGGTGAGGTCTCACTAAAGCCCTGTACAACTGTAGTAAGATTTCCTTACAATGGTCAGATCATTATTTTATATTGATGTTGGTTGAGGAATAAATATTGGCCCTGCTCTTCTTCAAAATAGTGCCACAGGATCTTTTACATCCACCTCAGAGGGCAGACAGGGCCTCAGTTTAATGTTTCATTCCAAAAGACAGCACCTCCAACAGTGCAGCACTCCCTCAGTGCCAGCACTGTAGTATCAGCCTGGATTATGGACTCGAGTTTCTGGAGTGGGACTTGAACCCACAACCTTCTGACTCAGAGGCAAGAGCGCTACCGACTGAGCCACGGCTGACAGCAAGTTGCTGTGTTTGCTTATTTAGCCCATCTTTTTAAAATTATTAATTCTTGGGCTGTGAGTGAGATCATTTATTGCCCATCCCTAGCTGCACTGAGAGCATTCAGAGTCGACCATGCAGCATGAGACTGAAGTCACTTGTAGATCAGACCAGACAGCGGTGGTAGAACATTAGTGAACCAGTAGGGCTTTTACAATAAACCAAGAGTTTGCATGGGCACATTTTTCTGCTGCCAGCTCACAAAATACTAGATTTATTGAATTCAATTTCATAACTTGATGTGGTAGGATTTGAACCCATGACCTCTAGAATACAAGTCCAGTAACATAACCACCAGGCTATTATACCCAGTCTTAACACTTTTTATGGGTAAATTATGGGTAAATATTACTGTGGGTGACAATTACTGTTAATTTTTAGTCAGTAAAAGGATAGTGTGATGCCCATTATCGTTGAATCTTGTTTGAGGAACAAGGCTGATATCACAGGGCATGACATAGGAATTAAATTACATACACAATTACATACACAATACCCATAATATCCGAGGAGTCCCTGGAGGAGGGAATCTCACATAGATTTTTTAAAAATTCATTCATGGGATGTGGGCGTCCCATTTATTGCCCATCCCTAATTGCCCTTGAGAAGGTGGTGGTGAGCCGCCTTCTTGAACCGCTGCAGTCCGTGTGGTGAAGGTTCTCTCACAGTGCTATTAGGAAGGGAGTTCCAGGATTTTGACCCAGCGATTATGAAGGAACGACGATACACTTCCAAGTCGCGGTGGTGTGTGACTTGGAGGGGAACGTGCAGGTGGTGTTGTTCCCATGTGCCTGCTGCCCTTGTCCTTCTAGGTGGTAGAGGTCGCGGGTTTGGAAGATGCTGTCGAAGAAGCCTTGGCGAGTTGCTGCAGTGCATCCTGTGAATGGTACACACTGCAGCCACTGTGCGCCGGTGGTGAAGAGAGTGAATGTTTAGGGTGGTGGATAGCGTGCCAATCAAGCAGACTGCTTTGACCTGGATGATGTCAAGCTTCTTGAGTGTTGTTGGAGTTGCACTCATCCAGGCAAGTGGAGAGTATTCCATCATACTCCTGACTTGTGCCTTGTAGATGGTGGAAAGGCTTTGGGGAGTCAGGAGGTGAGTCACTCGCCACAGAATACCCAGCCTCTGACCTGCTCTTGTAGCCTCAGTATTTATATGGCTAATCCAGTTAAGTTTCTGGTCAATGGTGATCCCCACGATGTTGATGATGGAGGGTTCGGCGATGGTAATACTGTTGAATATCAAGGGGAGGTGGTTAGACTCTCTCTTGTTGGAGATGGTCATTGCCTGGCACTTGCCTGGCGCAAATGTTACTTGCCACTTATCAGCCCAAGCCTGGATGTTGTTCAGGTCTTGCTGCATGTGGGCACAGACAGCTTCATTATCTGAGGGGTTGCGAATGGAACTGAACACTGTGCAATCATCAGCGAACAGCCCCATTTCTGACCTTATGATGGAGGGAAGGTCATTGATGAAGCAGCTGAAGATGGTTGGGCCTAGGACACTGCCCTGAGGAACTCCTGCACCAATGTCCTGGGGCTGAGATGATTGGCCTCCAACAACCAATACCATCTTCCTTTGTGCTAGGTATGACTCCAGCCACTGGAGCGTTCTCCCCCTGATTCCCATTGACTTCAATTTTACTCGGGCTCCTTGGTGCCACACTCGGTCAAATGCTGCCTTGATGTCAAAGGCAGTCACTCTCACCTCACCTCTGGAATTCAGCTCTTTTGTCCATGTTTGGATCAAGGCTGTAATGAGGTCTGGAGCCGAGTGGTCCTGGCTGAACCCCCAAACTGAGCATCGGTGAGCAGGTTATTGGTGAATAAGTTCCGCTTGATAGCACTGTCGACGACACCTTCCATCACTTTGCTGATGATTGAGAGTAGACTGATGGGCCGGGAATTGGCCGGATTGGATTTGTCCTGCTTCTTGTGGACAGGACATACCTGGGCAATTTTCCACATTGTCGGGTAGATTACATTACATAGAATCTATAGCACAGAAACAGGCCATTCTGCTCAACGGGCCTATGCCAGAGATTATACTCCACATGAGCCTCTCTTTCCCACCCTGCTCCCATATCCCTCAGTTTCATTCTCCCTCATGCAAGCATCAAGCCTCCCATTAAACGTATCAATGCTATCTGCTTCAACCATTCGCAAAGGACGCAAAGAGGCTACAAAGGGTTTGGACAGGTTAAGTGAATGGTCAGGAAGGTGGCGGATGGAGTGTCATATGCCTCGAGGGAGCAGGCTCGAGAGGCTGTGTGGCCTACTCCTGCTCCTATTTCTTATGTTCTTACTCCATGTGGCAATGAGTTCCACATTCTCACCACTCTCTGTGCGAAGAAATTCCTTCTAAATTCTTTATTTGATGTGTTAGTGGCTATCTCATATTTATGCTCCCTTGTTCTAGACTCACCCACAAGCGGAAATACTTTCTCTGTGTCCGCCTTATCAAACCCCTTCATAATTTTAAAGACCTCTATCAGGTCTCCTCAAACTTCTCTCTTTTCCAGAGAAATGAGCCCCAGCTTGTTCGATCTTTTTTTGATGACTGCATCCCCATAATTCTCGTAACATCCTCGTAAATCTTTCCCGCACTTGCTCTGGTGCTTCAATATTCGTTTTGTATTACGGAGACCAGAACTGCATGTAACTTAATTTTGTAGTCACTTCAGACTCAACTTACACCAAAACTAGGGGCCATAAAATATAAGATAGTCGCGGAGCATGGACCAGTCGGGCCGAATGGCCTGCTTCTGTGCTGTACATTCTATGTAAGTCTATGTAAAACTTTTAGAGGCAAAGCAAAGCCAAAACTGCTTCACAGCAATACCATGCTTGTAGTATGGATGCACCCTTAAACATTACAAGGGCCATCAAGTTAAGGAAATTTGAGCTGTATCTTTAATGAGTGACTCACTGCCAGAAAACTAGTTCATTTATGGGCTTCTTGGTATGAGTCAGTGTAACTGATTCCGGACAGGAACACAACGTCTTGTTAGCTTAATTGTAGCTTTTCACATTCCCTTAGTTCCATCAACTGGAGCCCGGGACCTACGAATCGAGTTTGTTGCACCTTTTGCACCACTTGTGATTTCTGAGTCAGCCCTGAATATGTCACTGTGTTTTATTTCCGTGTAATAAACATTATTGTGTGCGTGTGTACAATTCCCCTCAAGATGTTGTTAAGTGAGATTTAAGGTGATTGGCAAAAGAACCAGAGGCGACTTTTTACGCAGCGAGTTGTTATGATCTGGAATGCGCTGCCTGAAAGCAAAGTCGATAGTAACTTTCAAAGTGGAATTAGAATCATAGAATCATAGAAATTTACGCCACAGCAGGAGGCCATTCGGCCCATCATGTCTGTGCTGGCCAAAGAAGAGCTATCCAGTCTAATCCCACTTTCCAGCTCTTGATCCGTAGCCTTGTAGGTTACGGCACCTCAAGTGCATATCCGAGTACTCTTTAAATACGATGAGGGGTTCTACCTCTACCACCCTTTCAGGCAGTGAGTTCCAGACCCCCACCACCCTCTGGTTGAAAAATTTTCTCCTCGGCTCCCTTCTAATCCTTCTACCAATTACTTTAAATCTATGCCCCCTTGGTCACTGACCCCTCTGCTAAGGGAAATAGGTCCTCCCTATCCACTCTATCTAGGAATAAATACACGAAGGAAAAAAAATTGCAGGACTCTGGGGAAAGAACAGGGGGGTGGCACTAATTGGATTGCTCTTTCAAAGAGCCGGCACAGGCACAAAGGGCTGAATGGCCTCCTCCTGCAGTGTACCATACTATGATACTATGGTAAGACCGAGAGAGGGAGCTACATGTTTTACATTAATCATTTCTGACTATAGAAGGAATGTGAAAAAAAAACATTCCCTCAAAAGCTGGACTCAGAGTGATGTAAGTATTTGTTGCAGTGAAATAAAATCTAACTAAAGCACAGTGAAAGTCAAATATTGTGAGAGCGTTGAGCAACGGATGGCATAGTAGATAAGAACTTTTAAAGATAATTGGCAAAATAACCAGAGGGGAGATGAGGAGAACTTTTTTTTTTAACGCAGCGAGTTGTTATGATCTGGAATGCGCTGCCTGAAAGGGTGGTGGAAGCAGATTCAATAGCAACTTTCAAAAGGGAATTGGATAAAATCTTGAAGGGGAAAGAAATTGCAGGGCCTTGGGGAAAGATTGGATAGCTCGTTCAAAGAGCCGGCACAGGCATGATGGGCCGACTGGCCTCCTTCTGCGCTGTAAGATCCTAGGATTCCATGAATAGTGGAATACAAGTCAGAGGAAGCTGTGATCAAACTGTATAGTGCCTAGGTCAGACCAGATCTATGTCCAGTTAAGGTCATTGAGAAATAAGGGACACATACAAGCACCAAATGTAGTGTAGAGAAGAGCCATCAGGTTGATCCCTAAGGTCATAAATCTACTTGATAAGGAAAGGCCTGGGTGGTAGAGAGGGTGTAGAAGAGATTTACTAGAATGGTCCCAGGGATGAGGGACTTCAGTCATGTGGAGAGACTGGAGAAGCTGGGGTTGTTCTCCTCAGAACAGAGAAGGTTAAGAGGAGATTTGATAGAGGTGTTCAAAATCATGAACAGTTTTCAAAGAGTAAATAAGGAGAAACTGTTTCCAGTGGCTGAGGGACACAGATTTAAGGTGATCGGCAAAAGAGCCAGAGGAAACACGAGGAAACATTTTTTTTACACGGCGAGTTGTTATGATCTGGAATGTACTGCCTGAAAGGGCGGTGGAAGCAGATTAAATAGTGACTTTCAAAGGGGAATTGGATAAATACTTGAAGGGAAAAAATTTACAGGGCTATGGGGAAAAGAGCAGGGGAACAGGACTAATTGGACTCTTTCAAAGAGCCGGCACAGGCACGATGGGCCGAATGGCCTCCTCCTGTGCTGTCCCCGCTGTGATATTTTCAACGAGCCGCAGGGGCTTAAAATTGGCGTTGTGGATCAGCTCCCCGTTATTGAAACCGTCTGCTTTCAACCAACGGAAAGGAAAAAGTGATCAGTTTCTATAGTTGGGTGGCCAACCTGCAACGCTAGTTTTATGCCCAGGTGGCAAATCTACCCCGCGGCCTCCTTCAGCTTTGTTCTCAGCTGCCTTGACGCTGTTCACAAAATACGTGGGTTGTCCATTTCTCCTTTCGATATTTTCCGAACCTCCAATTGAACTGGCAGGTGTGGGGCCTCGGTTTATCGTCTCATCGGAAGGGCTGGCACATCTGACAACACAACCCACCCCCCCACCTCCTCCTCCCAGTGCAATGCACTAAAGTGCCAGCCGGTTCTCTGCTCACAAGTCTCTGGAATGGAGCCTGAATCCGCAACCTCCTGACTCAGAGGTGAGAGTGCTGAGTCACGGCTGACATTTGGAATGTCTCCTACGACCGCGCTGATGATTAGCGTTTCGTTATGGGCGGTTTTATGCTGTGTATTCTCGCACTCTCTTGGTTGAGGCTGCCTGAATCATTCCACTTCAGATCCTTGCAGCTGTTAGAAAGGGCTACGGGGAAAGAGCCAGGGTGGGGGGTGGGGGGAGTGGGACTAATTGGATAACTCTTTCAAAGAGCCGGCACAGGCATGCTGGGCCGAATGGCCTCCTTCTGTGCTGTCTGATTCTATGAATAGTGGAATAGAAGTCAGAGGAAGCTGTGATCAAACTGTACAGTGTTCCGGCCAGACCAGATCTATGTCCAGTTCCTGGAGAGCAGACGTTTACCTAATTGGTCTGGGAACAATTTCAGACCAGAACCAGTTTTGGGACTTCTGCTAATTTTTTTTGTTTTTGAATTTGTAGTATTGATTCTCATCCGATTTGGAGAAGAGCGTGACGTGTTTCTGGTATCTCGTCCTAGCTTGGCTTTTGTGGGTATGGAAGGGAAAGCAAGCACATTAAAGCAAGAGGGTAAAATAGTTAAATTGTTAACAGAATCATGAGTGACGCCAGTGCTGCGGATGAAATGCCTCTTGTGTTTGTTTTTTGTGCGATGATAGATAACTGGGTGTGATCACGAGGTAGTAATCTCATCACACTGTTCAAATAACTTTCATCATCCATGAGAGCAAAGTGGTTTGTCACCATAATTTGAACCCCCCACATTAGATTACAGTCTCGCAATCTCTCCCTGCTATCTGTGTGTGTGTGTGAGGGGGGGGGGTGGGAGGGTGTGTCTGGGGGGGTGGTGGGGGTGTGTGGGGAGGGGGTGGGAGTATGTGTTGGGGGTGGGGTGGAAGGGGGGTGGGGGGGGTGTGTGTGGGAGGGGGTGGGAGTATGTGTTGGGGGTGGGGTGGAAGGGGGGTGGGGGGGTGTGTGGGGGGTGTGGGGGTGGGAGGGTGTGTGTGTGGGGGTGTGTGGGGGGTGTGGGAGGGGGTGTGTGTGGGGGTGTGTGGGGGGTGTGTGGGGGGGTGTGGGGGTGGGAGGGGGTGTGTGTGTGGGGGTGTGTGTGGGGGGGAGTGGGAGGGGGTGTGTGTGGGTGTGTGTGGGGGGGGGGGGTGGGGGTGGGAGGGGGTGTGTGTGGGGGTGGGAGGGGGGGGAGTGGGAGGGGGTGTGTGTGGGGGTGTGTGGGGGGTGTGTGGGGGGGTGTGGGGGTGGGAGGGGGTGTGTGTGGGGGTGTGTGTGGGGGTGTGTGGGGGGGTGTGGGAGTGGGAGGGGGTGTGTGTAGGGGTGTGGGAGGGTGTGTGTGTGTGGGGGTGTGGGGGGGGGGTGTGGGGGTGTGGGAGTGGGAGGGGGGTGTGTGTAGGGGTGTGTGGGGGTGTGTGTGGGGGGGGGGTGTGGGGGTGGGAGGGGGTGTGTGTAGGGGTGTGTGTGGGGGTGTGTGGGGGGTGTGTGGGGGGGGGGGTGGGGGTGGGAGGGGGAGTGGGAGGGGGTGTGTGTGGGGGTGTGTGGGGGGTGTGTGGGGGGGGTGTCCGGGTGGGAGGGGGGGGAGTGGGAGGGTGTGTGTGTGGGGGTGTGTGTGGGGGTGTGTGGGGGGTGTGTGGGGGGGTGTGGGGGTGTGTGTGGGGTTGTGTGGGGGGTGTGTGGGGGGGTGTGGGGGTGGGAGGGGGTGTGTGTGGGGGTGGGAGGGGGGGAGTGGGAGGGGGTGTGTGTGGGGGTGTGTGGGGGGTGTGTGGGGGTGGGAGGGGGGGAGTGGGAGGGGGTGTGTGTGGGGGTGTGTGTGGGGGGGTGTGGGGGGTGTGTGGGGGTGTGTGTGGGGGTGTGTGGGGGTGTGTGGGGGTGTGTGGGGGGGGGTGGGGGGTGGGAGGGTGTGTGTGTGGGGGTGTGTGGGGGTGTGTGGGGGTGTGTGGGGCGGGGGTGGGGGGTGGGAGGGTGTGTGTGTGGGGGTGTGTGGGGGTGTGTGGGGGTGTGTGGGGCGGGGGTGGGGGGTGGGAGGGTGTGTGTGTGGGGGGGGTGGGGGGTGGGAGGGGGGGTGTGTGGGGGTGTGTGGGGGTGTGTGGGGGGGGGGTGGGGGGTGGGAGGGTGTGTGTGTGGGGGGGGTGGGGGGTGGGAGGGGGGGTGTGTGGGGGGGGGTGGGGGGTGGGAGGGTGTGTGTGTGGGGGGGGGGGTGGGGGGTGGGAGGGGGGGTGTGTGGGGGGGGGTGGGGGGTGGGAGGGGGGGTGTGTGGGGGGGGGGTGGGGGGGTGGGAGGGGGGGTGTGTGGGGGGGGGTGGGGGGTGGGAGGGGGTGTGTAATCTGTGTTCAGTGATTTTTGTCTCCCGGACACTGGCTGTCAGTGAGCTCTGCATTCTTGACGTCCACATCGGAAGATTAATGATTGTGAGATTATTGAAGGTTTATTGAAAGGAACCTGCAGTCAGATACCAGGGAAATTCAATGTCCAGTTCATATTAAAGTGCATTCAATTCGATGTGATTTTTAAACTGTTCTTGGAAGTCTTCAAAACCATCGTTGCCATGAAGGGCTTCTGGTACATCGTGTGGTCGGAAGGAACTACTGTCCTCTCGATCATAGGATCGGCCGGCAGGAACATAAGAAGAGTCAAAGATAAGGAATCTATTTGGCTGATTGACGCTCGGCCCTCTTTTACTCTCCCTCTTTTACTCTTCCTCTCCTTTTACAGCATTCAGCTGCATTATGACAATTTCTAATTATTTCTGATTATTCCGAACAATGTTTATTCTTTGAAGAAATAAGTTCTACCTAATGTCTGTTTTAAACTTACTTGACACTAATATCAATGGAAGAGTGGGTTTTAATGACAAGAGGATATACCGACATATTATAATATATATATTGTGTATAATCACAATATATAACATACTGACATTATATTATACTGTCACTCTATTGTTTATAACTTATGTAGACATATAAAGATTTAAGGTGCACCTATCATACTTTGTATAAAATACCAAAAAGAAAAACTGATTCTTATGGGTTCTTATGGGGGTATAAGATAAGTCCAGTATTAAAGCAATTACTCGACAGGTTTGCTGTTCATTACTGAAAGCTTACCGAGATCTTAAGGCAACGATGGACACTCTTAAATGTTTGGTGAGTTAGAACTCACCTATGAAGAGTGATTTAAGGCCCAAGAGTCCAAATAATCTAAGGTAAGATTAGATCCAAAAATATAACACCAGTCTGATCCTCCCTGACAGAGACACCTGAACTTTCAAACGGAAGTCATTGGACAATAAGAAGGATTGGGAACCCTCGGCTCATTTTTTCCCCCCATTTAGTGCAGGGGCACTAAGGTTAATTATCGTGGCCCTAAATGAGATCTGCTTTCTTGGACCTAACCCAGAATTGAAACTGGGACTTTTCTGGTTTGTATGGCACCGAGCACAGTCATTACACACTGGGCCATCCGCAAGATATTTCAGCTTTGTTCCAAATAAGGTTTTGTTTGACGGATTCATTCTTGGGATGTGGGCGTCATGGTAAGGCCGGCATTTATTGCCCATCCCTAGTTCGCCCTTGAGAAGGTGGTGGTGGTGGTGGGCTGCAGTCCGTGTGATGAAGGTGCTCCCCCCGAATGCCGTTAGGTAGGGAGTACCAGGATTTTGACTCAGCGATGATGAAGGAATGGCCGATATACGTCCAAGTCAGGATAGTGTGTGACAGTAAAGACTCTGCAGTATTCAGAATCTGCACTAGGAGTAATTGTAGCTACAGACTCCTACAATATTAATTTGGTGAGAAAGAATTTCTCCCAGTTGCTTTTACCAATCCCTTACATCATGCGGTTAAAACTCTTTGCGGTAATTCACACTAAATTTTTGAGTTCTGTAATGGTACCAGCTGAATTGATAGTGGGCCCCTGCTATTACTGCAGCTAATGTACTATAATAGAGACATGGACTGACAGAACAGAAAGATTCCTCGCATAAAAGGCAAACGCAGTGGGGTGCCAGGATAAGGTGGCAGCTTTCTGTTCACTTAAAAAACCAACAGACATCTACAACTGACCCCCTTACCACTGTCCCCTTCACCGACAAAGAGTCGAATGCTGAGGGGGACTATATTTGTATTGTCACAAGGCCATTCATCATCGGGGAGGAAGAATGAAATAAATCGACGATTCTGCTGGAGTTGGTGGTTAGGAGCAATGTTCATGTAATGTTGTTGATATATTGTCATCAGAGCACATCTCTCCTCCTCTCCCCCCACCCCCCAGCCCCCGCCCGCCCACTGAGCCAGCATGTGTTAAACGTTAATCCTAGAGTAAGGCTATTGAAGATTTGAAAAGCCAAGGACAAGAAAAAAGCCATTTAGCTCAGCTCATCTCTCTAATATTGGTGCCATACAAGAGGTTGTTACACAAGATTAGGGCTCATGGGATTGGGGGTAATATATTAGCATGGATTGAGGATTGGTTAATGGACAGAAAACAGAGAGTAGGAATAAACGGGTTATTTTCGGGTTGGCAGGTTGTAACTAGTGGAGTGCCGCAAGGATCAGTGCTTGGGCCTCAGCTGTTTACTATCTATAATCAATGACTCAGATGAGGGGACCGAGTGTAATGACTATACAAAGCTCGGTGGGAAAGTAAGTTGTGAGGAGGATGCAAAGAGGCTGAAAAGGAATATAGACAGGTTAAGTGAGTGGGCGAGAAGGTGGCAGATGGAGTATAATGTGGGGAAATGTGAAATTATCCACTTTGGTAGGAAGAATAGAAAAGCAGAATATTTTTTAAAAGGTGAGAGACTAAGAAATGTTGGTATTCAGAGGGATCTGGGTGTCCTTGTACACGAATTGCAGAAAGTTAACATGCAGGTACAGCAAGCAATTAGGAGGGCAAATGGTATGTTAGCGTTTCATAGAATCATAGAATGGTTACCGCACGGAAGGAGGCCATTTGGCCCGTCAAGTCTGTGCCAGCTCTATGCAAGAGCAATCCAGCTAGTCCCATTCTCCCGCCCTATCCCCGTAGCTCTGAAAATCTTTTCCCTTCAAGTACTTATCCAATTCCCATTTGAAGGCCACGATTGTATCTGCCTCCATCAACACATCGGGCAGTGCATTCCAGATCATAACCACTCGTTGCGTAAAAAAGTTTTTCCTCATGTCGCCTTTGGTTCTTTTGCCAATCACCTTAAACCTATGTCCTCTGGTCCTTGACCCCTCTGCCAATGGGGACAGTTTCTCTCCATCCACTCTGTCTAGACCCTTCATGATTTTGAATACCTCGAACAAATTTTCTCGCAACCGTTTCTGCTCTAAGGAGAACAAACCCAGCTTCTCCAGTCTATCCACGTAACTGAAGTCCCTCATCCCTGGAACCATTCTGGTAAATCTCTTCTGCACCCTCTCTATGGCCTTCACATCTTTCCTAAAGTGCAGTGCCCAGAACGGGCAACAATACTCCAGTTGTGGCCGAACCAGTGTTTTATAAAAGTTCATCATGACCTCCCTTCTTTTGTACTCTATGCTTCTATTTATAAAGCCCACGATCCTGTATGCTTTTTTAACCACTTTCTCAACCTGCTCTGCCACCTTCAACGATTTGCGCACATATACCCCCAGATCTCTCTGTTCCTGTACCCCTTTTAGAATTGTGCCCTTTAGTTTTTTATTGCCTCTCTTTGTTCTTTCTACCGAAATGTATAACTTTGCACTTTTCTGCATTAAATTTCATCTGTCACACGTCCGCCCATTCCACCAGCCTGTCTATGTCCTCTTGAAGTCTATCACTATCCTCCTCACTGTTCACTACACTTTCAAGTTTTGTGTCATCCGCAAATTTTGAAATTGTAGTCTGTACACCAAGTCATTAATATATATCCAAAATAGCAGTGGTCCTAGTACCGACCCCTGGGGAACACCACTGTACACCTCCCTCCAGTCTGAAAAACAACCGTTCACCATTACTCTCTGTTTCCTGTCACTTAGCCAATTTCGTATCCATGCTGCTACTGGCCCTTTTATTCCATGGGCTTCGGCTTTGATGACAAGACTATTGTGTGGACTTTATCAAAAGCCTTTTGGAAGTCCATATACACAACATCAAC
Source organism: Heptranchias perlo (assembly GCF_035084215.1). Classification (NCBI taxonomy): domain Eukaryota; kingdom Metazoa; phylum Chordata; class Chondrichthyes; order Hexanchiformes; family Hexanchidae; genus Heptranchias; species Heptranchias perlo. The sequence goes on from NC_090330.1 coordinate 6,855,254, forward strand.
CGCATTGCCCTTATCGATTCTTTCTGTTACCTCATCAAAAAACTCAATCAAGTTTGTTAAACATGATTTGCCTTTAACAAATCCATGCTGGCTTTCCTTAATTAATCCCCACTTGTCCAAGTGACTGTTAATTTTGTCCCAGATTATCATTTCTAAAAGTTTCCCCACCACTGAGGTTAAATTGACTGGCCTGCAGTTGCTGGGTTTATCCTTACACCCTTTTTTGAACAATGGTGTAACATTTGCAATTCTCCAGTCCTCTGGTACCACCCCCATATCTAAGGATGATTGGTAGATTATGGCCAGTACATCTGCAATTTCCATCCTTACTTCCCTCAGCAACCTAGGATGCATCCCATCTGGACCGGGTGACATATCTAGTTTAAGAACAGCTAACCTTTCTAGTACCTCCTCCTTTTCAATTTTTAGTCCATCCAGTATCTCAACTACCTCTTCTGTTACTATGACTTTGGGAGCATCTTCTTCCTTGGTAAAGACAGATGCAAAGTAATCATTTAGCACCTCAGCCACACCCTCTGCCTCCATGCGTAGATCTTCTTTTGGTCCCTAATCGGTCCCACCCCTCCTCTTACTACCCGTTTACTGTTTATTGTTTATATGCCTATAGAAGACTTTTGGATTCCTTTTTATGTTAGCCGCCAGTCTGTTCTCATCCTCTCCCTTTATTTCTTTTTATTGCAAGGAGATTGGAGTATAAGAGTAAGGAGGTCTTGTTGCAATTATATAGGGCTCTGGTGAGACCACACCTGGAGTACTGTGTACAGTTTTGGTCTCCTTACCTAAGGAAGGATCTTCTTGCCTTAGAGGGGGTGCAACGGAGGTTCACTAGATTGATTCCTGGGATGAGAGGCTTCTCCAATGGGGAGAGGTTGAGTAGAATGGGCCTCTATTTTCTGGAGTTTAAAAGAATGAGAGGTGATCTCATTGAAATGTATAAAATTCTTAGGGGGCTTGACATTATAGATGCTGAGAGGTGGTTTCCCCTGGCTGGAGAGTCTAGAACTAGGGGGTCATAGTCTCAAGATAAGGAGTCGGCCATTTAGGTTTGAGATGAGGAAAAATTTCTTCACTCAGAGGGCTGCGAATCTTTGGAATTCTCTGCCCCAGAGGGCTGTGGATGCTGAGTCGTTGAGTATATTCAAGACTGAGATCGATAGATATTTTGACACTAAGGGAATCAAGGGTTATGGGGATGGGGCGGAAAAGTGGAGTTGAGATTGAAGATCAGCCATGATCTTATTGAACGGTGGAGCATGCTCGAGGGGTCGTATGGACAACTCCTGCTCCTATTTCTTATGTTCTTATGTTCTAATTCCATGTCTCCCTTAAAGACGCTGAGTATCTGGGCTGTGGGAAAATGGAGCTATGGCTCCTCCCACCCTGGACAACAACAACAACAACTCGCGTTTATATAGCGCCTTTAACGTAGTAAAACGTCCCAAGGCACTTTGCAGAAGTGTAATCAGATAAAATTTGACACCGAGCGACATAAGGAGACATTAGGACTGGTGACCAAACTCTTGTTCAAAGAGGTAGGTTTTAAGGAGCATCTTAAAGGAGGAGAGAGAGGTAGAGAGGTGGAGAGATTTAGGGAGGGAATTCCAGAGCTTAGGGCCTGGACAGCTGAAGGCACGACCACCAATGGTGGAGTGATGAAAATCAGAAATGCGCAAGTTGCCAGAATTGGAGGAGTGCAGAGTTCTCAGAGGGCGGTAGGAGGTTACAGAGATAGGGAGGGGCGAAGCCATGGATGGATTTGATAAGGTTCGGCTTATTAATAAGCATGTTGTAGGTGATATCACAATTGCAATGCCTTTAACTTTGAGAAAGCTAAGTAATGGGCCAATGTTGTAATGTAGGGAAACGCAACAGCCAATTTGCACACAGCAAGCTCCCGCAAGCAGCAATGAAATAAATAACCAGTTCGTTTTAGTCACGTTGGTTGAGGGATAAATATTGGCCTGGACACATGGAAGAACTCCCTGGCTCTTCTTCGAATAGTGCCATGGGATCTTTTACGTCCATACGAGAGGGCAGACGGGACCTCAGTTAAACATCTCATCGGAAAGACGGCACCTCCGACAGTGCAGCACTCCCTCAGCACTGCGTTGGAGTGTCAGCCTAGATTTTGCGCTTAAGCCTCTGGAACTTGACATGAACCCACAACCTTCTGACTCAGAGATGAGAATGCTCCCCCCTGAGCCAAGGCTGACATCTTCCTTGCTTTCTTTAATATTATGGGTGAAAGTAATTAATACCCAGAATTGCATTGTGACAGAGATTGTGTTCGATTCGTTAATCTCAACATTCATGGTCCGCCAAAGTTATTTGGGTTTGCATGACAGACATGTTGCAATCCTGTTAGACACAAAAGAAATTCAATACTTGCATTGCGACTCCATCTCTTTATCTGTTCGAGTGCCTGAAAGGAGTTTAATAATAGTAATTAGATTTTGTAATAACATTTGGTGGTTGAATGGCTCCGCCTGATTTCGAAGAGTTAGTGGGTTTGTGCTGCATGTTTAATTCCAGCCAACTTTGTGATACACACCTCATTTGTCAAGATATTTTGAGGACTAGGAATTTCTCTTCACCATTGAGCTGAGAATTGCTGTAATGATTAGGGAATGATTTATATCAAGGGCCTTTCTCTTTGTTAAAAGAGTCAAGCACCTCAAAGCGTGATGGGGCTGGTTTCACTTCGGAAATTTAGAGGGATGCGAGATAATTGTCGGGGAATTTCCTCTTCCGATCGGCCGCTATAACCCCGGGCGGAAGGCGGATGCAAACTCGAGATGCGCCGCGGCAAATGAGATTTCCGTCGATCTCCCACCGAGGTTACGTCGGCCGATTGGGAGAGCCCTCATGAGGAAACTCGGCCACTTCGGCCCGTGACCCTCCGTCAGTGGGGGCCCGCTTTCGCGGAGTGAGATGAGGTGTGACAACCTCCCCAGCCTTATGCTGGGCCCCGTCGAAGGTGAGCAGCAGGAACTCCTGGCAACAGTGATTCGCTGCTTCCCCTGGCCTCAGCCTCCTGATGATGTCTGGAGTGGATGGAGATTCTTGTCTGGACTGCCTCCCCCCCCCTCCCCACTCCTTCTCCCTCAGGAATTCCCAGCGTATCCAAGTCCTGACCCACTCCTGGGGACTCCTGCTGCACTCCCACTGGGTGGCCTGTGAGTTTTGGGGTCCTGGACTGAATGGCTTGGTGTGGATCGCATGCAGCTAATGATATTGATCACGACTGGGCTTTTCAGCTGAGTTGTGTGATATTTGCTAGACCGCCTTTTCAAGCCAGTCTTAGATCTGGCCACCTCAAATGGCTGCAGTTGCTGGAGTTTAATTGAGCAGAGGCTAGCTGTAAACATTAATTGGACCATTACTTTGAAAATCTGCCAATATGCAGAAACTGTCTTCTGTAGTTGCTTCAATCTGCAAATTTAAAAAAATGTGTCATCCTTGACACAGACCCGAATAAAAGCAACATTTATATCAGGCGTATGGGAGCACCATCATCTCCGAGTTCCCCTCCGAATCACACACCACCCCGGCCTGGACATATATCGGCCGTTCCTTCATCGTCGCTGGGTCAAAGTCCTGGAACTCCCTACCAAACAGCACTGTGGGAGAACCTTCACCACACGGACCGCAGTGGTTCAAGAAGAAGGCGGCTCACCACCACCTTCTCAAGGGCAACTAGGGATGGGCAATAAATGCCGGCCTTGTTAGCAACACCCACATACCGAGAATTAAATTTTAAAAAGCCTGGTCACACCTAAAGCTCGCCAATGGATTCTTTTTAACAACAACTTGCATTTATATAGCGCCTTTAACGTAATAAAAAGTCCCAAGGCGCTTCACAGGAGCGAAGACAAAAAATTGACAACGAGCCAAAGAAGGAAACATTAGGACAGGTGACCAAAAACTTGGTGGAGGTAGGGAGGTTTAGGGGAGGGAATTCCAGAGCTTAGAGCCTAAAGGCCTGAAGGCACGGCAGCCGATGGCGGGGCGAAGTAAGTAGGGGATGCACAAGAGACCAAATTTGGAGTAACGTAGAATTCTTGGAGGATTGTAGGGCTGGAGGAGGTTACAGAGATAGGGAGGGGTGAGGCCATGGGTGGATTTCAACACAAGGATGAATATTTTAAATCTGAGGCATTGGTAGACTGGGAGCCAATGTATGCCCACCGCTGGGAGTGTATCTCAGAAATCTGGGCAGACGCAGCTCACGATCGTTACTTTGAATAGCCAGTAAATAATGCACACTGCCCAAATTTTTTGATCCGTGCTCCCGGAGGGCAAAGCTCCTCACTGGAAGCACGAAGTCGGAAAGTTACCGTGCATGTCCCTTCACCTGTACAGACTGTGATTTCCCGCCTGCTCACTGTGAAGGAGGGGGAGAGGACGTGCGGAAATTGTGGGATGACGAGGGCAGTCGCAGAAAACTCCGGCCACGCTCCAGTACTGGGGGAGTGCTGCACTGTTGTAGGTGCTGCCTTTTGGATGAGACGTTAAACCGAGGCCCCGTCTGCCCTCTCAGGTGGACATAAAAGATCCCATGGCACTATTTTGAAGAGGAGCAGGGGAGTTCTCCCCGATGTCCTGGCCAATATTTATCCCTCAACCAGCACCACTAAACCAGATTATCTGGTCATTATCACATTGCTATCAGTGGGATCTTGCTGTGCGCAAATCGGCTGCTGCTTTTCCTACATTACAATACTTCAAAAAGTACTTAATTGGCTGTTAAATGCTTTGGGGCATCCTGAGGTCATGAAAGTTTCTATATAAATGCAAGTCTTTCTTTCTTTCTGTCTCTCTTTTTTTTCTTTCCTTCTTTCACCTTTTCTCCCTTTCTTTCTCTCTCTCCGCTGTACAGGACGTATAACCTGCCCGTCACAATCAGAGGACGGTCTATTCACCTCTCATTCTTTCAGTCTTTGTCACTCATCCTTCCCCTGCTTTGGTACCACCATCAAAGTTCGGCTATCAGAACCGTACAGAAGGGCTGACTGACATTATTAACCTACCTCACATCTATCAACAAGTCTTTGCTGCTCCAGAGTGGTCTCTCTTGTCTGCGATAAGCGCCTCGAGCTATAGTTGGATTTGCTGTGACATAAAGACAGCACAGACAGCAAAAATATCAATTTATATTCGACTGATTAAACATCAGCAATTGTAGTCTAAACACTTGATTAAGTTTTCCTGCATGATGCCCCAATTATTGCTCTCATTGGCATCGTGCACAGACTCCTTTTACTTTCTGGCGGACTCAGCATGTCAAGAGATCACTTTTCCAATTTTCTACGTACAATCGTCGCGGAAATACACAGAGCGTTATCAACAAGGAACAGCTTATTGAGTGATGCTGAGTGACTTTGTTACATTAAAAGACACTCGGGCTATTAGAATTCTTTGACTGTTTGACACAGCTGCTGGGAAACAAAGCACTGTCGTCTCTTGAAAGCCACCATTTATTCCCCCGATATCACAGATCTTTCTGCCGGCAATCCACGCAGGTCATGCCACTTTTTTTTTTACTGCTTAAAATGGATGTTATTTATAGCCAGCAAAATTTGATCGCAGTCCAAATTAAATTTGAGGCATGTCATTTGATTCCCGGCACTTAAGAAACCCCAAATTCTTTGTCGCTAGAATTCCACTGTGCAAAATTGATAATGAATGCACCATTTATTTTAAACGGTTCCCAGCTTTGCTAAGTGGCAGATAGAGGAACGTCATCTGAACGAGCTCATTACTACAAGGGGTTTCAACTCACTTGTACGTTCTAATTGCTTCTTGTCAACATTCACAGGCACTTATCTTGTCTGCGTTTACATACAACAGCAGCAACTTGAGTTTCAGTCGGTAGCACTCTCGCCTCTGAATCAGAAGCTTGTGGGTTCAAATCCCACTCCAGAGACTTGAGCACATAATCCAGGCTGACACTCCCAGTGCGGTACTGAGAGAGCGCTGCAACTGTCAGAGGCGTCGTCTTTCGGGTGAGACCTTAAACCGAGGTCCCCGGCTGCTCTCTCAGGTGGATGTAAAAGATCCCATGGCACTATTTCGAAGAAGAGCAGGGGAGATCTCCCTGGTGTCCTGGACAATATTTGTCCCTCAACAAACAGGCGATCTGGTCACTATCACATTGCTGATTGTGAGACCTTGCTGTGCACAAAATTGGCTGCCGTGTTTCCTACATTACAGAAGTGACTACACTTCAAAAGTACTTCACTGGCTGTAAATCACCTTGGGACGTCCTGAGGTCATGAAAGGCACTATATAAATGCAGGTTATTTTCTTTCTTTCTTGTTAGTGATTAAATCATCATGGGTTCTTCGTTTGCAGTACAAGCCATACTGAAACAAACACCAGTGAATTTACAACCTGCGGCCCTGGGCTCTCTGTCTCTCTCTCTCTCTCTCTCTCTCAAAGGATGCAGCTCGATTCCCAACTTATTTCCTTTGCCTTCGTATCTTGCATGATTGGCAGGTTGTGTGACCCCTTTCCTTTGTTGGGTCGACTCTGTCCCATTGATATGTCCCTTTAAACCAGCTGGGCCTAGGGTTGCCAACCCTCCAGGATTGACCTGCAGCCTCCAGAAATGAAGGATTAATCTCCAGGACACTGCTGCGAGCTACCAGGGAGAAAAATCATAGAAGCATTAAAAAAAATTGCACGTCGTTTCCATTTTCTTTGGGCACTTTCATCAATTGGTTGTAAAAACGTTGGAGATGGGAAAAATTGGCTCTTTGACTGGCGGTCAAGCATCATCCAATCGTGTAACAAAGAGTCTCTTCACTTTCCGCGGTGTGGGAAAGCTGTGTTTCGGAAGGATGGATGTGTTGGGCAACCAATGGCGGGACTGTTGGGGGGGTGGGGCGGTCAGAGGCAGGAGGTCATGTGAGGAAGCCTCCAGGAATACGTCCAACCAGAGTTGGCAACCCTACCTGGGCCGACCTATTGGAATGTCGGTGAAGTTGTTTCCTTGCACATTGTCACTTTCCTCACCGCAGGAGGCGGACTGCCTCCCCCGAAAGGGCGCGGGATTCGTCAAGACTCTCACGGAAAAAGGGGGAAGGGGGAACGCTGATTGGTTCCGTGGCACCGTACTTTCACGCGGTGCGCTCAGGGAATCTCCTGATTTCCCATATGGCCCAGGCCGTCCCTGCCTCATTGTTATATTTGGGAATTATTCAAATTTCTTACACATTTTTAACACTTTCTGTCTGAACCATTAAAGGAAAGAAAGAAAGAACTTGCATTTATATAGCGCCTTTCACAACCTCAGGACGTCTCAAAGCGCTTTACAGCCTGTGAGGTACTTTTGAAGTGTAGTCACTGTTGTAATGTAAGAAACACGGCAGCCAATTTGCACAGCAAGGTCCCGGAAACAGCAATGTGATAATGACCATGTTTTTAGTGACGTTGGTTGAGGGTGAAATATTGGCCAGGACTCTGGTGAGATCTCCCCTGTTCTTCTTTGAAATAGTGCATGGGATCTTTTACGTCCACCTGAGAGGGCAGATAGGGGCCTCGGTTTAACATCTCATCCAAAAGACAGCACCTCCGACAGGGCAGCACTCTCTCCACACCGCACTGGAGTGGCAGCCTAATTTTTGTGCTCAAATCTCTGGACTTTGAACCCATGACCATCTACCCGAGAGATAAGAGTGCTACCCACTGAGCCGCGGCTGACATTGGCAGCAGTACGCCTACTGCCTTGGCTGAGATCAACAAACACGGCACAAACAAAGGATTGGATCTGTTTCCTCCCTGATCTGTAGGTCTCAGTTATCCACTGCCTGACCCAGTGGGTCAGTGCGGAATTCCCATGTCTATTGTTATTAGCACTTGCATATTGCTAACGATTGTGCCTTACAGATTGTGAGCTTGGTGTGCTGCATGGCGGCGCTGAATACAAGGGGATCTGCCAGTAAAAGTCCTAGTTAACCGCGGCAGCCCTGGGGCAAGATTTCCACAGACAAGTACAAGTAGAGCAGTGTGAGCCGCAATGAGATGGGAAGACAGACTGATGTATTGTTGATGGTTTCACTCACGACAGTCTCAAAGGAAGGAACAGGTCTGAACTTTGAGAATAGAGCGACTTCGTTATAAAGCCAAGAATTCAGAACCACAACGTGTATTGCCGAAGAACATAAGAAAAGTCAAGAATGAGGAGAGGTTGTTTGACCGATCGAAGCTCATCCGTCTAGTACCCAAAATCTCCCATTATTGCATCTAACTGTAATTTGAATGTCCCTAATGATATTGCCTCTTCTACCCAAACCTGGCAGATTATTACATACATTTATCACTCTTCGATTAAGAAAGTCGTTTCTAATGTCTATTTTAAATATAGTATTCTTATATAACAGTGACTTCCCTTAACTAAAGTAACTCATTAGATGTGAAGTACTTTGAAACGTCCTGAGGACACGATAAGACACTATAGAAATGCAAGCTCTCCCTTCCTTTCTTTCTTTCTTCCTTTTTCATTCATTTAAACGATATCTCTTGTTCCTTTCCGAGCGAGCTGTGAAGTAATATTCTTGGTGTATTTCAGAATTCAGAACTCCCAGTAACTCTTAATATTACTTTCCTGGCTGAATATTTGAGACATCATGTCATTATGATTATCCAGTGTTCAATCCTGCAGAATCCAGCAGAGGGGGGGGGGATGAGGAGAATTTTTTTTACACCCCCTCCTCCTCCACCTTTACCCCCTCCTCCTCCATCTTTACCCCCTCCTCCTCCTCCATCTTTACCCCCACCTCCTCTATCTTTACCCCCACCTCCTCCATCTTTACACGCTCCTCCTCCATCTTGTTATGATCTGGAATGCACTGCCTGAAAGGGTGGTGGAAGCAGATTCAATAGTAACTTTCAAAAGGGAATTGGATAAATACTTGAAGGGAAAAAATTTTACAGGGCTATGGGGAAAGAGCGGGGGAGTGGGACGAATTGGATAGCTCTTTCAAAGAGCCGGCACAGGCACGATGGGCCGAATGGCCTCCTTCTAAACTGTAAGATGCTACGATTCTAGGAATTAATGATTGGAAAATCAGGAAAGCCACAACAATCAAAGCTGATTTTCCAATCTACATGCCCGTCGAGGGAGGCCTGGCTCTGAGAACAAAGGCTTGTTCGGTTTACCCTCTTTACTGGCGACTCCACTGCTGATTTATGGGCAAGGTAATTGGTTGGTGATTTCTGTATGCGATTTCTGTATGAAACATACGCGATCTCCAAAACACTGGCAAAAATGTTACAATCCTATGCTACTTCGAAAGCAAACCCCTCTACTGTCACCTCGACCACAGAGGCCAGGAGCAGCAGCGTTCCTTTCCTAGTCACACAACACCCATTAATTGGACATACATCTCCGTTCCTTCATCATCGCTGGGTCAATATCCTGGAACGGTCTTGTTGTGGAAACGTCACCACACGGACAGGCAGAGATTCAAGGAGAAGGCCTCTTCAGGGAGACTAGGGATCAGCAATAAATGGCAGCCTTTCCCAATCAAAACAGAACTTGTCTCATTCAGCCACCATGGAACGATAATCCTGTTCATGGGCAAATGCATTTAGAGGCAGAACTCACTGATCCATTGCGCCATCAAGTGACTAATGTCCTTTAGGGAAGGAAACCTGCCGTCCTTACCCGGTCTGGCCTATATGTGACTCCAGACCCACAGCAATGTGGTTGATTCTTAATCGCCCTCTGAAATGGCCGATCAAGCCATTCAGTTGTACAATCTCGCTATAGAAAGTCACAATAAGAATAAAACCGGATGGATCACCCGGTATCGGACCACTAGACACCGGACACGACAAAGACAATTCAAGCCCAGTCGACCCTGCAAAGTCCTCCTCACTAACAGCTGGGGACTTGTGCTAAAATTGGGAGAGATGTCCCACAGACTAGTCAAGCAACAGCCTGACAGAATCATACCTTTCAGCCAACGTCCCAGACTCTTCCATCACCATCCCTGGGTATGTCCTGTCCCACCGGCTAGACAAAACCACCAGAGGTGGCGGTACAGTGATATACAGTCAGGAGGGAGTGGCCCTGGGAGTCCTCAACATTGACTCCGGTCCCCATGAAATCTCATGGCATCAGGTCAAACATGGGCAAGGGAACTTTCTGCTGATTACCACCTATCGCCCTCCCTCAGCTGATGAATCAGTCCTCCTCCATGTTGAACACCACTTGGAGGAAGCACTGAGGGTAGCAAGGCCACAGAATGTACTCTGGGTGGGGGACTTCAATGTCCATCACCAAGAGTGGCTCGGTAGCACCACTACTGACCGAGCTGGCCGAGTCCTGAAGGACACAGCTGCCAGACTGGGCCTGCGGCAGGTGGTGAGCGAACCAACACGAGGGAAAAACTTACTTGACCTATTCCTCACCAATCTACCTGTCGCAAATGCATCTGTCCATGACAGTACTGGTAGGAGTGACCACCGCACAGTCCTTGTGGAGTCGAAGTCCTGTCTTCGCACTGAGGACACCATCCAACGTGTTGAGTGGCACTACCACCGTGCTAAATGGGATAGATTCGCAACAGATCGAGCAGCTCAAAACTGGGCATCCATGAGGCATTGTGGGCCATCAGCAGCAACAGAATTGTATTCCAGCACAATCTGTAACCTCATGGCCCGGCATATTCCTCACTCTACCATTACCAACAAGCCAGGGGATCAACCCTGGTTCAATGAGGAATGTAGAAGAGCATGCCAGGATGGGCAATAAATGCCGGCCTTGCCAGCGACGCCCACATCCTGTGAACGAATAAAAAAAAAAGCAGCACCAGGCGTACCTAAAAATGAGGTGCCAACCTGGTGAAGCTACAACACAGGACTACATGCATGCTAAACAGCGGAAGCAACATGCTATAGACAGAGCTAAGCGATTCCACAACCAACGGATCAGATCAAAGCCCTGCAGTCCTGCCACATCCAGTCGTGAATGGTGGTGGACAATTAAACATCTAACGGGAGGAAGAGGCTCCGTGAACCTTCCCATCCTCAATGATGGCAGAGTCCAGCACGTGAGTGCAAAAGACAAGGCTGAAGCGTTTGGAACCATCTTCAGCCAGAAGTGCCGAGTGGGCGATCCATCTCGGCCTCCTCTCGATATCCCCACCATCACAGAAGCCAGTCTTCAGCCGATTCGATTCACTCCACGTGATATCAAGAAACTGCTGAGTGCACTGGATACAGCAAAGGCTATGGGTCCCGACAACATCCCAGCTGTAGTGCTGAAGACTTGTGCTCTAGAACTAGCCACGCCTCTAGCCAACCTGTTTCAGTCCAGCGACAACACTGGCATCTACCCGACAATGTGGAAAATTGCCCAGGTATTTCCAGTCCACAAAAAGCAGGACAAATCCAATCCAGCCAATTACTGCCCCATCAGTCTACTCTCATTCATCAGCAAAGTGATGGAAGGTGTCGTCGACAGTGCTATCAAGCAGCACTTACTCACCAATAACCTGCTCACCGATGCTCAGTTTGGGTTCCGCCAGGACCACTCAGCTCCAGACCTCATTACAGCCTTGGTCCAAACATGGACAAAAGAGCTGAATTCCAGAGGTGAGGTGAGAGTGACTGCCCTTGACATCAAGGCAGCATTTGACTGAGTGTGGCACCAAGGAGCCCTAGTAAAATTGAAGTCAATGGGAATCAGGGGGAAAACTCTCCAGTGGCTGGAGTCATACCTAGCACAAAGGAAGATGGTAGTGGTTGTTGGAGGCCAATCATCTCAGCCCCAGGACATTGGTGCAGGAGTTCCTCAGGGCAGTGTCCTAGGCCCAACCATCTTCAGCTGCTTCATCAATGACCTTCCCTCCATTATAAGGTCAGAAATGGGGATGTTTGCTGATGTTTGCACAGTGTTCAGTTCCATTCGCAACTCCTCAGATAATGAAGCAATCCGTGCCCGCATGCAGCAAGACCTGGACAACATCCAGGCTTGGGCTGATAAGTGGCAAGTAACATTTGCGCCAGAGAAGTGCCAGGCAATGACCATCTCCAACAAGAGAGAGTCTAACCACCTCCCCTTGTCATTCAACGACATTTCCATCACCGAATCCCCCACCATCAACATCCTGGGGGTCACCATTGACCAGAAACTTAACTGGACCAGTCATATAAATACTGTGGCTACAAGAGCAGGTCAGAGGCTGGGTATTCTGTGGCGAGTGACTCACCTCCTGATTCCCCAAAGCCTTTCCACCATCTACAAGGCACAAGTCAGGAGTGTGATGGAATACTCTCCACTTGCCTGGATGAGTGCAGCTCCAACAACACTCAAGAAGCTCGACACCATCTAGGACAAAGCAGCGCACTTGATTGGCACCCCATCCACCACCCTAAACATTCACTCCCTTCACCACCGGCGCACTGTAGCTGCAGTGTGTACCATCCACAGGATGCACTGCAGCAACTCGCCAAGGCTTCTTCAACAGCACCTCCCAAACCCGCGACCTCTACCACCTAGAAGGACAAGAGCAGCAGGCGCATGGGAACAACACCACCTGCACGTTCCCCTTCAAGTCACACACAATCCCGACTTGGAAATATATCGCCGTTCCTTCATCGTCGCTGGATCAAAATCCTGGAACTCCCTTCCTAACAGCACTGTGGGAGAACCTTCACCACACGGACTGCAGCAGTTCAAGAAGGCGGCTCACCACCACCTTCTCAAGGGCAATTAGGGATGGGCAATAAATGCCGGCCTCGCCAGCGACGCCCACATCCCATGAACGAATAAAAAAAACCATCCAGAACAAAGCAGCCCACTTGATTGGCACCCCATCCACCACCCTAAACATTCACTCCCTTCACCACCGGCACACTGTGGCTGCAGTGTGTACCATCTACAGGGTGCACTGCAGCAACTCGCCAAGGCTTCTTCAACAGCACCTCCCAAACCCGCGACCTCTACCAGCTAGAAGGACAAGGGCAGCAGCCACATGGAACAACACCACCTGCACGTTCCCCTCCAAGTCACACACCATTCCGACTTGGAAATATATCATCGTCGCTGGGTCAAAATCCTGGAACTCCCTTCCTAACAGCACTGTGGGAGAACCTTCACCACACGGACTGCAGCGGTTCAAGAAGGCGGCTCACCATCACCTTCTCAAGGGCAATTAGGGATGGGCAATAAATGCAGGCCTTGGCAGCGATGCCCACATCCCATGAACAAATAATAAAAAAATATTAGATCTAGCTTTAAGTACACAATGTAGAAGGGTTTAGAAAGACTCTTACCAGTTCAAGGATTTTCTCAAAATTTTAGAAGTAATTTTGAAGTAGAAGGTCACTCTTGGACTGCATCCAAGGAATGTTAAATAACCTAGCGACAGCATCGAGCATTCCCCAGTCAGGTGTTGCATGGTTATATTCACTACTGAAGCGGTGTGACTCTTTTCTATTTCCCACAGCAAGCTCGTTGCCTCTCTGAGTGAGAACGTAAATTTAGTGCCAATTGGTACCAAATCTGGGAGGAGTTTTGTGGATTAAGTGCTAACCATGACTCAGTTAGTAGCACTCTTGCCTCTGAGTGAGAAGGTTGTGGTTTCAAGTCCCACTCCAGAGACTTGAGCACATAATCTGGATTGACAGCCCAGTGCTAGTACTGAGAGGGTGCTGCGCTTTTGGAGGTGCCGTCTTTTGGATGAGACGTTAAACCGAGGCCCCATCCGCCCTCTCAGGTGCACGTAAAATAAATCCCATGCTACTATTTTGAAGAAGAGTAGGGGAGTTCGCCCTGGTGTCCTGGCCAATATTTATCCCTCAACCAACATCACTAAAACAGATTAGCTTGTCATTATCACATTGGTGTTTGTGGGACCTGGCTGTGCGCAAAACTTTGCAGCCAACGAAGTGTAGTCACTGTTGTAATGTAGGAAATGCAGCAGCCAATTTGTGCACAGCAAGCTCCCACAAACAGGACACCAGGGAGATAGCCCCTGCTCTTCTTCAAAATAGTGCCATGCGATCTTTTACATCCATCTGCAAGGGCAAATGGAGCCTTAGTTTTACGTCTCATCTGAAAGACGGCACACTCCGGCAGTGCAGCACTCCCTCAGTACTGCACTGGGAGTGTCAACCTAGATTTTGTGCTCAAATCTCTGGAGTGGGATTTGATCCCATGACCTTTACTGATTTGGAGGTGAGAGTGCAATCCGCTGAACCACAGCTGACCTAAGCAGCAGTTATTAGAGGGCTGCAGCTCTCTGTGGAACCGCACACCAGCAAGGGTCCCTATTGCGGGAAGAAAAAAAATGCTGCCTCCAGGGAATGCTTAACTCTCGAGTTCAGCCAAGGCAAAAAGAGGGTGTTGACCTGTTACATTAGGCCTTCGTCCTCCTCTACGCTGTCTTGGGATTTCCAGGGCTTTCCTGATCAGATCAGCCATGATCTCATGCTTTTAATTCGTATGTTGATATGAATGGGTGGTGCTGATTCTGTACCTGCATTTGACATTCGAATGAAGCTGGAGGGGGCATCCTTGTGGGACGTCCGATCACAGGCATACCCCAAAAAGTTGGTGGTGGGGCTCGCAGCAGCCAGAAGACCCCTGTTGTGACAAGATACACTTAAAGGGAGGAGGATCCAAGACTTTTCTCCCCATTAAGTTCCACCTTGAAGACAATGTTGAAATCCTGGTCATTGATAGTGTAAGGGTTAATCAGACTGACATGAAGTGTGCCAATGTGTTACAGCTATTGATTTCTCTCTTATATTGTAGTAATGTTTGCTTTTAACTTTTAAGTAGGGGAGTATGAACCAATTCTAAAGTAGTGACCACTGAATCTTTGAACTGAGATTGACCTTATAGGTTAGAATCATAGAATCATAGAAGTTTACAACATGGAAACAGGCCCTTCGGCCCAACATGTCCATGTCGCCCAGTTTATACCACTAAGCTAGTCCCAATTGCCTGCACTTGGCCCATATCCCTCTATACCCATCTTACCCATGTAACTGTCCAAATGCTTTTTAAAAGACAAAATTGTACCCGCCTCTACTACTGCCTCTGGCAGCTCGTTCCGGACACTCACCACCCTTTGAGTGAAAAAATTGCCCCTCTGGACCCTTTTGTATCTCTCCCCTCTCACCTTAAATCTATGCCCCCTCGTTATAGACTCCCCTACCTTTGGGAACAGATTTTGACTATCGACCTTATCTATGCCCCTCATTATTTTATAGACTTCTATAAGATCACCCCTAAACCTCCTACTCTCCAGGGAAAAAAGTCTCAGTCTAATATTAGGTTATAATATGAAGTAACCATCTGCTTAATGAGAGAGGGTAATTGGCCATTGAATACATTGTTCCCAAGTTTCTGGGAGCTGTAATCAATGATAATGGACGCAAGCACAAAAGTTAGTCTTGCAAAAGGAAAACATCTGGGTAAATACTATAATTTTACTTAGGGTTCGGGGGAATCAAGCTGGTGCTGAATGGCACAGAATCAAAGACAGACTTATAATTAATAGTTTCACTTGGTGGAATGGCAACTATATGTAACAAGAGAGAAATTTGTAAGATAACGAAATAAGGGAGTTATACTGATCTCGTTAGCCCAACGGAAAAAGAGCGCGTTAGTAAGGAAATCAGCTTATCAACAGTGAGAACACTTCAGGTGTGACGTTGTCACTAGAATTTGAAAGAGGTGCTGTATTAATGCAAGTTCTTTCGTACAGAGTTTCAAAATTCCAAATTTTGCATCACTTTACCGCTACTTTCTGAATTACCTCTTCTTTCCTACTCTTCAACCGTGATGATGTCCTGCACTTTGGATTGCAGCCATCCATCTGGGTTTTCAATAGTAAGATCAATATAACACACTCCCAACTATCTGTAAACTTGAGCTAATCCAAAATTCCGCTACCCTTATCCCAACTCGCACCAAGTCGCATTCACCCATTACCACTCGCTGACCCTACCTTGGCTCCCGGTCCAGCAATGCCTCATTTTTAAATTCTCATCCTTGGAATTCAATTCCCTCCATGAATTCACCCCTCCCTATCTCTGTAACCTTCTCCACCCCTACAACCCTCCGAGATCCTTGCACTCCTCTAATTTTGGCCTCTTGGCGCATCCCCGATTTTCATCGCTCCACTACTGGTGGCCATGCCTTCAGCAGCCTAAGCCTTGAGCTCTGGAATTCCCTCCCTAAGCCTCTCTGTCTCTCTACTTCTCTCCCCCTCCTTTAAGACACTCCTTAAAATCTGCCCCTGTGACCAAGCTGTCCTACTATCGCCTTATGTGGCTCAGAGTCAAATTTTGTTTGATAGAACTCCTGTGAAGCACCTTGGGATGTTTTACTATGTTAAAGGCGCTATATAAATGCAAATTGTTGTCGTTGTTATATGCTAATGATTAAGAATAGTTTTATGAATTCCCCTGATGTTCTCGTAAGTAAAGTCTATGCCCAGTATACTGAGAACCAGAAGGTCCCCGCTCTGATCTCTAGTCTTTGGTGAGTTAACTGGTCTTACCTGGGACAGCAGTTTGGGTTATACAATTGCCCTCAAGACTCCTGGACTAGGGAAGGGAACATTCAGCCTAGGTTGATGCCACTAATTACTATTCCTAATTACTCTTTGGTAGCCCCTTCTAAAAAGTATGTGCTTATAGACACAGGTTGAGGACAGGATCAGGCTGGGGTAGAATAATTGGTCCCATGTTCAAATAGGAACATAGGAATGTACTGGATCAAAAGACCATTTTTGTCCGTCTAGCCAGCCCTAGAGTTCATAAACAGATTACGCAGTTCACTACCCCTATCCGTCAATTGACTTTCTCTCCAAATCCCTGTCCAATTCCTTCTTAAAATGGCAGATGCTATCAGCCTCAATCACCCCAAACTTTCACCACCCTCTGTGTGAAGTAGCCACATCTGATCCATTCATCTCCCCTCTTCAGACGTTTAAAAAATTAATTCTGGGGATGTGGGCCTCTCTAGCAAGGCTGGCATTTATTACCCATCCTTAGTTGTCCTTGAGAAAGAAGAAAGAAAGACTTGCATTTATATAGTGCCTTTCACGAACTCAGGATGTCCCAAAGACTTCATAGCCAATGAAGTACAATCACAGATGTAATGTAGAAAATGCAGCAGCCAATTTGTACACAGTAAGGTCCCACAAACAGCAATTTGATAATGACCAGATAATCTGTTTTGAGGTGTTGGTTGAGGGATAAATATTGGCCAGAAGACAGGAGGAGGCCATTCAGGAGCCTGGTCCACCATTCAATTAGATCATGGCTGATCTGTGTTAACTCCATCTACTCGCCTTGGTTCCGTAACCCTTAATACCATCAACATCCTGGGGGTCACCATTGACCAGAAACTTAACTGGACCAGCCATATAAATACTGTGGCTACGAGAGCAGGTCAGAGGCTGGGTATTCTGCGGCGAGTGACTCACCTCCTGACTCCCCAAAGCCTTTCCACCATCTACAAGGCACAAGTCAGGAGTGTGATGGAATACTCTCCACTTGCTTGGATGAGTGCAGCTCCAACAACACTCAAGAAGCTCGACACCATCCAGGACAAAGCAGCCCGCTTGATTGGCACCCCATCCACCACCCTAAACATTCACTCCCTTCACCACCGGCGCACAGTGGCTGCAGTGTGTACCATCCACAGGATGCACTGCAGCAACTCGCCAAGGCTTCTTCGACAGCACCTCCCAAACCCGCGACCTCTACCACCTAGAAGGACGAGGGCAGCAGGCACATGGGAACAACACCACCTGCACGTTCCCCTCCAAGTCACACACCATCCCGACTTGGAAATATATCGCCGTTCCTTCATCGTCGCTGGGTCAAAATCCTGGAACTCCCTTCCTAACAGCACTGTGGGAGAACCGTCACCACACGGACTGCAGCGGTTCAAGAAGGCGGCTCACCACCACCTTCTCAAGGGCAATTAGGGATTTTTGTTAGGCAAATACCTTTGCCTAACAAAAATCTATCAATCTCAGTTTTGAAATTTTTAGTTGACCCCTAGCATCAACATCTTTTTGGGGGGAGAGAGTTCCAGATTTCCAAGACCTTTTGTGTGATGAAATGTTTAATTCCGCAATTTAAACAATTGCTTGCTGACGCTATCTTGGCTCTGACATGAATAGTGGGCATGTGGGAGCTGCCAGCGGCTATGAACTTGTATCCCACATGAGGCAACATGTTCAGGAAGAGAAAACAAAAAAAAACATTGCCCAGGATTTGTTGTAGCCGGGCAACGAACAGCGCCCACGGTTATGTAGACTTGCCCCCTTGCCCGTTTAATCTCCATGATATTTTGCGTCACAAGTTGCTGGAAGTGGGAGATGGAAACAGCTTGGGGGCCCCTACAAGGCATCAGGGACCTGAGCGAACAGGGCAAGCAGCTGTGTACCTCCTTAACCAGTCAGATTGAAGGATTGTGAAATTAACAGCGCAGGGACTGAGAAGGAAGTGGGTGAATTCAATGTCAAATCGGGTACAGAATGAGAAATGAAGAGAGGGAATGAAAGATTGAATTAAGAGAGAGAGAAAAAAAAAAGACTGAAAGAGAAAGTTAAAAAAAATATTGATTAAAAAAAATCTCCGACAACAATTAAAACCTGAAGGAATGAGACTCCATACTTGTAATAGTTAATTTTCAGTGCCAGAGAGTTAGATGGCAGTAATTAACACTTATCATGTTGTTAAAAGGGCACTTAGACCGGAATGGACAAGACTTAACTTTCTGTGGTGAGTTCAGTCCGTATCTACTGTGCAAATTAAGCAACTTCACGCCGTCCAATGCATTTCAATGGTGAGGCAGACAGCGAGATGCCGTTTTCACAAAGCTGATGGCGGAGCTGGGCATCTCGGACAGCAACTTTTGGATTTCTGCATTTAATCGCGCTTCTGCCCCTCGCCAGAAGTTGCTGCACCATTTTACGCATAAATAACGGTGAGCGCCATTGGCCTGACCGATATTTTGAGAGCAAATTCTGTGCCAATATTTCCAGTCGGGTTATCTGATCCTGGCTGGCACCACTCAGGTAGGAGAGACTTTTTGGACAACTTCCCACTGTGACACAAAGATCCATGCCCAGTGATAAAGCTAATATTGCATTCTCTATAATGAACTATGTCCCTTTCCAACCCTCCAACACCTGGTTTTGAGCCAGAATATGAATTGAGCTCGGGGAAAACCAGATGACATGCCAACAGTTGAAATGAATGGCTCCGCATTAATTTTGACCACTAATCAGCATTTATTTATCGATTTTCTGTGTCACATACTTCAGATGGATGGCGTTTCAACATCATTACCGTCAGCCCTTTGCCAGGCACAGCCATCCACTGTAGGATCAATCCTCAATGATCAGCAGCAAGCAATTTTTTTTTGTAATCACCTTTTGTTCTGAGGCATAGAACACAGCAATCAACATTATCTACGGTATTGAGTTATACAGAAATAGAACAAATGAAGCCACCAGCACTTGGACTTTTGGATGTCTCCTTCATTCAAAATCCAACCCATCCCCTTCCCCCAGCAGACAGCTGGAAACTCCCATTTAATCCAAATTTACAGAGTTCCTTTTTTCAGTCTGTGTAAGTCCCATTAAAAGAACTTGAGCACATAACCTACATTCGGAGCAGTACCAAGGGAGTGCTGCATTGTCTTTCTAATAACATAGAGTCACGTGGAGTCTACTGCACAGAAACAGGCCATTCGGCCCAACTGGTCCATACTGGCGTTTATGCTCCACACGAGCCTCCTCCCACCCCTCTTCATCTCACCCTATCATCATATCCTTCTACTCCTTTCTCCCTCATGAGCTTATCTAGCTTCCCCTTGAATGCGTCAATTAAACCGAGGCCCCGTCTGCCTGCTCGGATGGATGTAAAAGATCCCATGACGTTATTCAAAGAAGAACAGGGGAATTCTCCCGGTGTCCTGGCCAACATTTATCCCTCAAGCAACATCAACTAAACAGATTAACTGATCATTCAACTTATTGCTGTTTCTGGGACCTTGCAACGTGAAAATTGGCCACCGCGTTTGCCTAAGTAGGAACGAGTTCAATGGCTATAAAGCCCTTTTGGACATCCTTAGGATATGCTATAAAGGCAAGGTTTCTTTTCTTAATGAATAAACTGTGAAGTAATCCCCCAATCCAAATTGTACAATTTTACACTAAAACAGAAAAGGAAGACTTGCCTTTCCACAGTGCATTTCAGAAACATCTCAAAGCATTTCAATGCAGTCATTGCAAAACCCCGCAGCCAGTGATGAATTTTTTTGCATTGGTTGAGGTGGGAAGCTTGTCCAGGACACCAGCAGAACTTTCTGCTCTCCTTCAACTGGGCTGAATTTCCACAACCAGTGGACTCTCCCTGCACCTCTGGCCGGAGTCTAGCCGAATGGCTCGGAAATAGGCCAGGACTTAGATGTGCCGGATCCCAGTCTAATTGTGGATACTGGCCTTTCCCCACGTCTCTGATCCGCGTGGGACCCATTATATGCCTGAACACCAGTATACCCAGTGAGATGAGGGGTGCCGGCCTCCAGAAGGGCCAAGTGGGCCCCACCAGAGAGGTTCAGGCCAGCGAAGTGGCCTGGACCCTGAAGACCGGACCATTTTTTTTTTCGGCAGTCAGAAAACACAAAATTGGCACAGTCATAGCAGACAGTGTGCTCATCATGCTCACTACAGACACAAACAATATTCTTATACCAGTCACATGGTATTGCCCACTGTCAGTTGATCAATGGAAATTCTTTATACATAAGGTGGCGATGGATTTGGGAGGGAAACTTGCTCCACAGTGCCACCTAGTGCACAGAGTCTGCAATTAAATTGTTACAGGTAGTTGTTTACATTGATTTCTATTCTACGTGTTTACACGCGCAGTTCCAGAGTTAAATGGTGATGTAAAAGTGTAAACAAATATTATTGCAACAGGAATTTGGACAACAAGTGCCCGATACCCAGTATTTATAATGTATGGATAGGTAGGCAGGTATAGGGTTTTGCTTTATTCTGTTTACAATCGTTTTCCTTGTGGTGGTACATCGTTGGATATTGATTGATGGCCAGATGTTCGGTACAGAGGCTGAGTGATGGCAGCAGAATGAGGGATCAATGAATATGATTTAATCACTGCAAGTTTATTGAATAGTGTTATGTGGCCCAATACCAGGCAAAAAATACAGCAAGTGCATATTCTAATACTTCAATTGTTTTTTCTTGTTGAATTTTCAGGCGTTTACATTCAGATGCATATTTTCTTCAGTCATTGCACTGTATAATTGCATGGTGCTATGGGAGAATATATTGACACATTAGGTTCTTTGTTACATTGAGTTACATTGAGTCTATAGAATAGAAACAGGCCATTCGGCCCAACAAGTCAATGCCAGCGCTTATGCTCCACACGAGTCTCCTCCCTCCCTACTTCACCTAACCCTATCAGGATAGCCTTCTATTCCTTTCTCCCTTGTGCGCTTATCTAGCTTCCCCTTAAATGCATCTATGCTATTTGCCTCAACCATCAAGGGAGCTTAACCTGCCTTTATCCTAATGTGTCTGGCACTCCACTCATACTTGGGAACAAACAAAGGGTGTCAAGGCCTGGCCTGGACTACGGACACCTCAGAGCGTAAGAGGAACCACGTTAGATGCAAAACGGCAAATGAGAGTGAAGAGCACATGGCAAATGTTGCGGCTGAAAGAACCTTTATAGTGACATCATAACATTAGGAAGAGGAGTAGGCCATTCATCGAGTTACATCGAATTACATCGAATCTACACCACAGGAACAGGCCATTCGGCCCACCTGGTCTATGCTGGCATTTATGCTCCCTCCCTACTTCATCTCACCCTATCAGCATAACCTTCTATTCCTTTCTCCCTCATGTGCTTATCCAGCTTCCCCTTAAAAGCATCTATGCTATTCGCCTCAACTACTCCTTGTGGTAGCACGTTCCAAATTCTTACCACTTTTTGGGTAAAGAAGTTTCTCCTGAATTTATTGGTGACTATCTTATATTGAAGACCTCTAATTTTGGACTCCCCACAAGCCCCTCGGGCCTGCTGTTTTTTTTTTCCAAAAATATACTTTATTCATAAAATTTGCAGCAATACACACAATACAGTTGTCATATCACATTCCAAACGTACACAATACAGATTATACAATTTGCAGGTTACATCAAGTACAGTTCAATGAACACATTGGACATAGTTACAGTTCATGACACTCTAGGGTGCCTCATTGCAATACACTCAATACACATTTTTGATAACAGGTACGTTACAGATTCTTTACAGTTTCATTACAGATTAATTACAGTTACATTACATCAATTAAAATTTTACATTCTGCCCGAGGGGGTTTTTCCCTGATTGCAGCCCCTCGGTATACAATGGCGGGAAGGCTCTGAACGGTTGCCTTTCCCCACAGAGCCTTTGCGGTGGCCGCACCCATCCTCAGTGCGTCCCTCAGCACGTAGTCCTGGATCTTGGAATGTGCCAGTCTGCAACACTCGGTCGAGGACAGCTCCTTGTACTGGAAGACCAGCAAGTTTCGGGCAGACCAAAGGGCGTCTTTCACCGAGTTGATGGTCTTCCAGCCGCAGCTGATGTCCGTCTCAGTGTGCGTCCCCGGGAACAGCCCGTAGAGCACAGAATCCTGTGTCACGGAACTGCTCGGGACGAACCTGGACAGATACCACTGCATCTCTCTCCAGACCTTCTTTGCAAAGGCACATTCCAGAAGGAGATGGGTGACGGTCTCGTCTCCACCGCAGTCTCCTCTGGGACAGCGCACGGTGGCGCTGAGAGTCCGGGAATGCATGAAGGATCTGACGGGAAGGGCCGTTCTCACCACCAGCCAAGCTAGGTCTTGGTGCTTGTTTGAAAGCTCTGGCGATGAGGCGTTCTGCCAAATGACATTGACAGTCTGCTCGGGGAACCAACCGACAGGATCCACCATCTCCTTTTCCCGCAGGGTCTCGAGGACGTTACGTGCGGACCACTTGCTGAACGCCTTGTGGTCAAAGGTGTTTTTCTGCACAAACTTTTCCACGAAGGACAGGTGGGGCGGAACGGTCCAACTGGATGGAGCGTTCCGTGGCAGCGTGGCCAGGCCCATCCTTCTCAACACCGGGGACAGGTAGACCCTCAGCACGTAGTGACACTTTGTGTTTGCGTAATGAGGGTCTATGCACAGCTTGATGCAGCCGCACACAAAGGTGGCCATCAGGATGAGGGCCACGTTGGGCACGCCTTTCCCCCCTTTCTCTGGAGATTTGTACATCGTAACCCTGCGGACACGGTCCATTTTTGATCTTCACGGGCCTGCTGTTACCATTCAATTAGATCATGGCTGATCTGCACCTCAACTCCATTTTCCTGCCTTTTCTCCGTATCCCTCGATACCCTTACCTGTTTCAAGATAGAGTGATTCATTTAATTGGATTTGGGGATCATGCGTGTGATTTCCCAGTTTGCACTTCTAGTGAATGAGGCCTCATGTTGGGAGCACTTGATTGGAAAATTGGTCTTGACAACTGTTGACCTCCATTAATGAGAAAGGGAGTGGGTGCAATAATGAGATGCAAATGAGAGACAAATAATTTTATACCACTCTGGGTTAGGCAGGGGTATTTGGGTTACGGAACCAAGGCAGGTAGATAGAATTAAGATACAGATCAGCCATGATCTAATTGAATGACGGGAAAGGCTCGAGGGGCTGAATGGCCTACTCCTGTTCCTATGTTCCTAGACCAGTGCTTCACTGGGGAATAAAATATGCCAATGATATGGTACTGGTTGCAGGCACAAAAGAGAGCTTACAAGAGATACTGGAGGAAGTAATTCAGACAAGTTTGGAATAAGGAAGTTTGCACTGAGCTTGGTTGGAGTGCGACTGAGAGGGCGAGTTGGAATGCCAAACCACAGGGAGATCAGGATTGGATATGGTTGACCCTTCATGCCCTGAGGGCAACTAGGGATGGGCAATAAATGCTGACTTGTCAGTATTGCCCACATCAGAAGAGTAGATAAAATGCAGGCGGACAGAACGGAGATGTTCGGCAAAGCGGTTACCCAATCTATGTGTGACCTCCCATAACTTAGAGGAGACCATACTGTGAACAGTGAACGCATCTAGAGCAGATTAGAGGGAGTACAATACCTGCAAATCACTTTATCACGTGGAAAGAGCCTCTGAGGCCCTGAACAATAATGTGGGAAGAAGCAAATGGGCACTCACTATGGTTACATGGCAAATGGCTAAGGAGAGCGACCATTGGTGGGGATGATGGATGAGTGATTGATGTGTCATGGAGCAAGGGTGAGGGGTGAAGGGTGAGGTATGTTTGGTACTGGGATCATGTTCTAGATGGTGGATATGGAGGCTTCATAGATGAAAAGTAAGGGCAACAGGGAACCTGTCATTGGCTACGTAAAGAACAATAATGTGTGGGGTGGAGTCGGTTATGATCAAAGAGCCTTGTTGACCACAGCCAAGGGAAAACCTCAGTGGGTGGGTGTGGGAGGGGAGGGATGGGGGAGAAAGGAAAATGTTTTAGAAGCTCTGGGGCAGATGAAGGCAGAGAGATACTGAGAGAAAGAGCTGGAGTCTATGGCGGAAGAGGAAGGAAGAAATACAACCCACATAGCTGTGGGAAATGGAGAGGGAAAAGTGTCTGAGAGGGGAGGGAGGAGTTGGGGATAACCAAGTAAATGGAAATGAGAAGCATTGTCAATGATTTCTCCAGGTCGGAGGAAGAGCAAGAAGCAACAACAACACAATTGTCACTTAGAATCAATGAAGACATTGTGTCATCTCCCAGCTAGTCCAATTGCAGTACCAAGCAATACCATCCGAGGAATATTAAACTCGATTCCTTCCCTTGTGGGAGCTGGATAATCCAAGGGTGAGATAACCTTCACTGCTGACTCCACAAAAGCAGAGCTAACATGACCTACAAAGCAATATAAAATGTGGATTAAATACAATACCAACTACTGAAATGAGAATTAGCATCATTCATTTCAGAAATAATTACAAAATTAAATTCCCTCTCCGATCACACTCATCTGTGATAATTGCCAAATTAGTTAACAGTGTTGTTATCAAACAGAGGCGTCAAAAGAAAAGGGAATTTATATCATTCCTTTGAGATGAAGCTTGGTGTTTTCTTCTTGCGGGGGGGAGTTTTAACTTTTATTTGGATGCCCTATCTGTGGGATGCTCTAGTGATTATGAAAGATTTACAATGGTGACAATGGGTGGCACATACTGGTGATTATGCATGGGACATGCTGGTGACTACGGATGGGATACAATGGGACAATGAAAGAAAGAAGGAACTTGCACTTATACAGCAACATTCACGAACTCCGCACATCCCAAAGAGCATTACAACCAATAAAGTACTTTTGAAGTGTAGTCACTGTTGTAATGTAGGAAACATGGGTGGGACTATGAATAGGATACAATGGTGACCATGGATGGGATACAATGGAGATTAGGGATGGGACACAATGGCGATTATGAATGGGATACAATGGCGATTATGGATGGGATATAATGGCGATTATGAATGGGATACAATGGTGACTAATGATGGGATATAATGGTGACTATGAATGGGATACAATGGCGATTATGGATGGGTTATAATGGTGACTATGGATGGGATACAATGGTATCTAATGATGGGACACAATGGCGATTATGAATGGGATACAATGGTGATTATGGATGGGTTATAATGGTAACAATGGATGGAATATAATGGTGACTATGGATGGGATATAATGGTGACAATGGATGGAATATAATGGTGACTATGGATGGAATATAATGGTGACAATGAATGGGATATAATGGCGATTATGGATGGGTTATAATGGTGACTATGGATGGAATATAATGGTGACAATGGATGGAATATAATGGTGACTATGGATGGGATATAATGGTGACTAATGATGCGATATAATGGTGACTATGGATGGGTTATAATGGTGACTATGGATGGGATATAATGGTGACTATGGATGGGTTATAATGGTGACTATGAATGGGATATAATGGTGACTATGGATGGGATATAATGGTGACTAATGATGCGATATAATGCTGACTATGGATGGGTTATAATGGTGACTATGGATGGGATATAATGGTGACTATGGATGGAATATAATGGTGACTATGAATGGGATATAATGGTGACTATGGATGGGATATAATGGTGACTAATGATGCGATATAATGGTGACTATGGATGGGTTATAATGGTGACTATGGATGGGATATAATGGTGACTATGGATGGGTTATAATGGTGACTATGGATGGGATATAATGGTGACTATGGATGGGATATAATGGTGACTATGGATGGGATATAATGGTGACTATGGATGGGATATAATGGTGACTATGGATGGGTTATAATGGTGACTATGGATGGGATATAATGGTGACTAATGATGCGATATAATGGTGACTATGGATGGGTTATAATGGTGACTATGGATGGGTTATAATGGTGACTATGGATGGGATATAATGGTGACTATGGATGGGATATAATGGTGACTATGGATGGGATATAATGGTGACTAATGATGCGATATAATGGTGACAATGGATGGGATATAATGGTGACTAATGATGCGATATAATGGTGACTATGGATGGGATATAATGGTGACTATGGATGGGTTGTAATGTTGACTATGGATGGAATATAATGCTGACTATAGTTGGGTTGTAATGGTGACCATGGATGGGTTATAATGATGACTATGGATGGAATATAATGGTGACTATGGATGGAATATAATTGGGACTATGGATGGGATATAATGGTGATAATGGATGGAATATAATGGTGACTATGGATGGGTTATAATGATGACTATGGATGGAATATAATGGTGACTATGGATGGAATATAATGGTGACTATGAATGGGATATAATGGTGATAATGGATGGGTTATAATGGTGACTATGGATGGGATATAATGGTGACTATGGATCGGTTATAATGGTGACTATGGATGGGATATAATGGTGACTATGGATGGGTTATAATGATGACTATGGATGGAATATAATGGTGACTATGGATGGAATATAATGGTGACTATGGATGGGATATAATGGTGACTATGGATGGGATATAATGGTGACTATGGATCGGTTATAATGGTGACTATGGATGGGATATAATGGTGACTATGGATGGGTTATAATGATGACTATGGATGGGATATAATGGTGACTATGGATCGGTTATAATGGTGACTATGGATGGGATATAATGGTGACTATGGATGGGATATAATGGTGACTATGGATAGGTTATAATGGTGACTATGGATGGGATATAATGGTGACTATGGATGGGATATAATGGTGACTATGGATGGGATATAATGGTGACTATGGATGGGATATAATGGTGACAATGGCTGGGATATAATGGTGACTATGGATGGGATATAATGGTGATAATGGATGGAATATAATGGTGACTATGGATGGGATATAATGGTGACTATGGATGGGATATAATGGTGACTATGGATGGGATATAATGGTGACTATGGATGGGATATAATGGTGACAATGGCTGGGATATAATGGTGACTATGGATGGGATATAATGGTGACTATTCATGGCTTGTAATGGTGACTATGGATGGGATATAATGATGACTATGGATGGGATATAATGATGACTATGGATGGGATATAATGGTGACTATTCATGGCTTGTAATGGTGACTATGGATGGGATATAATGATGACTATGGATGGGATATAATGGTGACTATTCATGGCTTGTAATGGTGACTATGGATGGGATATAATGGTGACTATGGATGGGATATAATGGTGACTATGGATGGGATATAATGGTGACTATGGATGGGATATAATGGTGACTATGGATGGGTTATAATGGTGACTATGGATGGGATATAATGGTGACTAATGATGCGATATAATGGTGACTATGGATGGGTTATAATGGTGACTATGGATGGGTTATAATGGTGACTATGGATGGGATATAATGGTGACTATGGATGGGATATAATGGTGACTATGGATGGGATATAATGGTGACTAATGATGCGATATAATGGTGACAATGGATGGGATATAATGGTGACTAATGATGCGATATAATGGTGACTATGGATGGGATATAATGGTGACTATGGATGGGTTGTAATGTTGACTATGGATGGAATATAATGCTGACTATAGTTGGGTTGTAATGGTGACCATGGATGGGTTATAATGATGACTATGGATGGAATATAATGGTGACTATGGATGGAATATAATTGGGACTATGGATGGGATATAATGGTGATAATGGATGGAATATAATGGTGACTATGGATGGGTTATAATGATGACTATGGATGGAATATAATGGTGACTATGGATGGAATATAATGGTGACTATGAATGGGATATAATGGTGATAATGGATGGGTTATAATGGTGACTATGGATGGGATATAATGGTGACTATGGATCGGTTATAATGGTGACTATGGATGGGATATAATGGTGACTATGGATGGGTTATAATGATGACTATGGATGGAATATAATGGTGACTATGGATGGAATATAATGGTGACTATGGATGGGATATAATGGTGACTATGGATGGGATATAATGGTGACTATGGATCGGTTATAATGGTGACTATGGATGGGATATAATGGTGACTATGGATGGGTTATAATGATGACTATGGATGGGATATAATGGTGACTATGGATCGGTTATAATGGTGACTATGGATGGGATATAATGGTGACTATGGATGGGATATAATGGTGACTATGGATAGGTTATAATGGTGACTATGGATGGGATATAATGGTGACTATGGATGGGATATAATGGTGACTATGGATGGGATATAATGGTGACTATGGATGGGATATAATGGTGACAATGGCTGGGATATAATGGTGACTATGGATGGGATATAATGGTGATAATGGATGGAATATAATGGTGACTATGGATGGGATATAATGGTGACTATGGATGGGATATAATGGTGACTATGGATGGGATATAATGGTGACTATGGATGGGATATAATGGTGACAATGGCTGGGATATAATGGTGACTATGGATGGGATATAATGGTGACTATTCATGGCTTGTAATGGTGACTATGGATGGGATATAATGATGACTATGGATGGGATATAATGATGACTATGGATGGGATATAATGGTGACTATTCATGGCTTGTAATGGTGACTATGGATGGGATATAATGATGACTATGGATGGGATATAATGGTGACTATTCATGGCTTGTAATGGTGACTATGGATGGGATATAATGGTGACTATGGATGGGATATAATGATGACTATTCATGGCTTGTAATGGTGACTATGGATGGGATATAATGGTGACTATTCATGGCTTGTAATGGTGACTATGGATGGGATATAATGATGACTATGGATGGAATATAATGATGACTATGGATGGGATATAATGATGACTATGGATGGGATATAATGGTGACTATGGATGGGATATAATGGTGACTATGGCTGGGATATAATGATAACATAAGAACATAAGAACATAAGAAATTGGAGCAGGAGTAGGCCAATCGGCCCCTCGAGCCTGCTCCGCCATTCAATAAGATCATGGCTGATCTGATCCCAACCACAAATCTAAAGAACACAAGAAGTTGGAGCAGGACCCGGCCACACAGCCCCTGGGCCCTCTCCGCCACCCACAGGGCATTGACCGATCCGAACTCAGCTTCATGTCCAATTTCCTGCCCGCTCCCCATAACCCCTAATTCCCTTTACTTCTAGAAAACTGTCTATTTCTGTTTTAAATTTATCTAACGATGTAGCTTCCACAGCTTCCTGGGGCAGCAAATTCCACAGACCTACCACCCTCTGAGTGAAGAAGTTTCTCCTCATCTCAGTTTTGAAAGAGCAGCCCCTTATTCTAAGATTATGCCCCCTAGTTCTAGTTTCACCCATCTTTGGGAACATCCTTACTGCATCCACCCGATCAAGCCCCTTCACAATCTTATATGTTTCAATAAGATCGCCTCTCATTCTTCTGAACTCCAATGAGCAGAGTCCCAATCTACTCAACCTCTCCTCATATGTCCGCCCCCTCATCCCCGGGATTAACCGAGTGAACCTTCTTTGTACTGCCTCGAGAGCAAGTATGTCTTTTCTTAAGTATGGAGACCAAAACTGTATGCAGTATTCCAGGTGCGGTCTCACCAATACCTTATATAACTGCAGCAATACCTCCCTGTTTTTATATTCTATCCCCCCAGCAATAAAAGCCAACATTCCGTTGGCTTTCTTGATCACCTGCTGCACCTGCATACTAACTTTTTGATGACTATGGATGGTACACGCTGGTGTCTATGGGTAGAATGTGCTGGTGATTATGGGTGTGATGGAGTTTTGACTATGGATTTGACACGCTGGTGACTGTGGATGTGATACAATGATGATTATGGGATGTGCAGGTGACCGTGGATGAGACATGTTGGTCGCTGTGGGTGGGACCACGGCTGAATATGGGTGACAATTGTAAACAATTTTACAACACCAAGTTATAGTCCAGCAATTTTATTTTAAATTCACAAGCTTTCGGAGATTTTCTCCTTCCTCAGGCAAATGTTTCAAGAGCTCCTTGAAGCCTACGCATTTATACATATTGAACAATACATGGTGTTTACAGACTGCCCCTGCAACTGCCCGTTGCCAAGGCAATCACCGTGTTCAGACAGAGAGGTGTCACCTGCAGAACCCCCGAATACACATTCAACAAAAAAACAAACAGGGGAAAAAAAACAGAGAAAAAAAAAACACAGAGAGAGGCAGAAACATCCGGAAGGCAGAGAGAGCCAGCAAATGACCCATTATATTAAAAACAGATAACATTTGTTCGCTGGTGGGGTAACGTGTAGCGTGACATGAACCCAAGATCCCGGTTGAGGCCGTCCTCATGGGTGCGGAACTTGGCTATCAATTTCTGCTCGACGATTTTGCGTTGTCGTGTGTCTCGAAGGCCGCCTTGGAGTACGCTTACCCGAAGGTCGGTGGATGAATGTCCATGACTGCTGAAGTGTTCCCCGACTGGGAGGGAACCCTCCTGTTTGGCGATTGTTGCGCGGTGTCCGTTCATCCGTTGTCGCAGCGTCTGCATGGTCTCGCCAATGTACCATGCTCTGGGGCATCCTTTCCTGCAACGTATGAGGTAGACAACGTTGGCCGAGTCACAGGAGTATGAACCATGCACCTGGTGGGTGGTGTCATCTCGTGTGATGGTGGCATCTGTGTCGATGATCTGGCATGTCTTGCAGAGGTTACCGTGGCAGGGTTGTGTGGCGTCGTGGACGCTGTTCTCTTGAAAGCTAGGTAGTTTGCTGCGAACGATGGTCTGTTTGAGGTTGGGTGGCTGTTTAAAGGCGAGTAGTGGAGGTGTGGGGATGGCCATAGCGAGGTGTTTGTCCTCATTGATGACATGTTGAAGGCTGCGGAGAACATGGCGTAGTTTCTCCGCTCCGGGGAAGTACTGGACGACAAAGGGTACTCTGTTGGTTGCGTCCCGTGTTAGTCTCCTGAGGAGGTCTATGCGATTTTTTGCTGTGGCCCGTCGGAACTGTCGATCGATGAGTCGAGCGTCATATCCCGTTCTTACTAGGGCGTCTTTCAGCGTCTGTAGGTGTCCATCGCGTTCCTATGGGTGAGATGTACAAGTGACTGAGTGGGATGCACTGGTGACTTCCTCTACCCATCCTGTACAAGGTCATGCTTCTAGATGGATTCCTGTGTCCTTATTTTTACAGGTTAAAAAGAATGGATAAACTAAGGTGTGATTGGTTGAGAATGGATCTCTCTCTTGTACAGTGCAGATAAGCCGCCAAATAAATGACAAAGAACTGATGATTCCACAGCAAGTTAATTAACATTCTGAAACTTTCTATATATTGTATATTACATATTACAGCATATATTTTTTATTTGTTCATGGGATGTGGGCGTCGCTGGCAAGGCCAGCATTTATTGCCCATCCCTTATTGCCCTCGAGAAGGTGGTGGTGAGTCGCCTTCTTGAACTGCTGCAGTCCGTGTGGTGAAGGTTCTCCCACAGTGCTGTGAGGGAGTTCCAGGATTTTGACCCAGCGACAATGAAGGAACGGCGATATATTTCCAAGTTGGGATGGTGTGTGACTTGGAGGGGAACGTGCAGGTGGTGTTGTTCCCATGTGCCTGCTGCCCTTGTCCTTCTAGGTGGTAGAGGTCGCGGGTTTGGGAGGTGCTGTCGAAGAAGCCTTGGCGAGTTGCTGCACTGCATCCTGTGGATAGTACACACTGCAGCCACTGTGCGCCGGTGGTGAAGGGAGTGAATGTCTTGGATGGTATCGAGCTTCTTGAGTGCTGTTGGAGCTACACTGATTCAGGCAAGTGGAGAGTATTCCATCACACTCTTGAGTTGTGCCTTGTAGATGGTGGAAAGGCTTTGGGGAGTCAGGAGGTGAGTCACTTGCCACAGAATACCCAGCCTCTGAACTGCTTTTGTAGCCACTGTATTTATATGGCTGGTCCAGTTAAGTTTCTGGTCAATGGTGACCCCCAGGATGTTGATGGTGGGGGATTCGGCGATGGTAATGCCGTTGAATGTCAAGGGGAGGTGGTTAGACTCTCTCTTGTTGGAGATGGTCATTGCCTGGCACTTGTCTGGCGCGAATGTTACTTACCACTTATCAGCCCAAGCCTGGATGTTGTCCAGGTCTTGCTGCACGCGGGCACGGACTGCTTCATTATCTGAGGGGTTGCAATGGAACTGAGCACAGTGCAATCATCAGCGAACGTCCCCATTTCTGACCTTATGATGGAGGGAAGGTCATTGATGAAGCAGCTGAAGATGGTTTGGCCTAGGACACTGCCCTGAGGAACTCCTGCACCAATGTCCTGGGGCTGAGATGATTGGCCTCCAACAACCACTACCATCTTCCTTTGTGCTAGGTATGACTCCAGCCACTGGAGAGTTTTCCCCCTGATTCCCATTGACTTCAATTTTACTAGGGCTCCTTGGTACCACACTCGGTCAAATGCTGCCTTGATGTCAAGGGCAGTCACTCTCACCTCACCTCTGGAATTCAGCTCTTTTGTCCATGTTTGGACCAAGGCTGTAATGAGGTCTGGAGCTGAGTGGTCCTGGCGGAACCCAAACTGAGCATCGGTGAGGAGGTTATTGGTGAGTAAGTGCCGCTTGATAGCACTGTCGACGGCACCTTCCATCACTTTGCTGATGATTGATAGTAGACTGATGGGGCGGTAATTGGCCGGATTGGATTTGACCTGCTTTCTGTGGACAGAACATACCTGGGTAATTTTCCACATTGTGGGGTAGATGCCAGTGTTGTAGCTGTACTGGAACAGCTTGGCTAGAGGCGCAGCTAGTTCTGGAGCACAAGCCTTCAGCACTACAGCCGTGATGTTGTCGGGGCCCATAGCCTTTGCTGTATCCAGTGCACTCAGCAGTTTCTTGATATCACGTGGAGTGAATCGAATTGGCTGAAGACTGGCTTCTGTCATGGTGGCGATATTCTGAGGAGACCGAGATGGATCATCCACTCGGCACTTCTGGCTGAAGATGATTGCAAACGCTTCAGCCTTGTCTTTTGCACTCACATGCTGGACTTCGCCATCATTGAGGATGGGGATGTTTGCAGAGCCTCCTCCTCCCGTTAGTTGTTTAATTGTCCACCACCATTCATGACTGGATGTGGCAGGACTGCAGCGTTTTGATCTGATCCGTTGTTTGTGGAATCGCTTAGCTCTGTCTATAGCATGTTGCTTCCGCTATTTAGCATGCATGTAGTCCTGTGTTGTAGCTTCACCAGGTTGGCACCTCATTTTTAGGTATGTCTGGTGCTGCTCCTGGCATGCTCTTTTACACTCCTCATTGAACCAGGGTTGATCCCCTGGCTTGTTGGTAATGGTAGAGTGAGGAATATGCCAGGCCATGAGGTTACAGATTGTGCTGGAATAAAATTCTGCTGCTGCTGATGGCCCACAGCGCCTCATGGATGCCCAGTTTTGAGCTGCCAGATCTGTTCTGAATCTATCCCATTTAACATGGTGATAGTGCCACACAACACGTTGGATGGTGTCCTCAGTGCGAAGACGGGACTTCGTCTCCACGAGGACAGTGCGGTGGTCACTTCTACCAATACTATCATGGACAGATGGTTTTGCGACAGGTAGATTGGCGAGGACAAGGTCAAGTAAGTTTTTCCCTCGTGTTGGTTCGCTCACCACCTGCCACAGGCCCAGTCTGGCAGCTATGTCCTTCAGGACTCGGCCAGCTCGCTCAGTAGTGGTGCTACCGAGCCACTCTTGGTGATGGACTTTGAAGTCCCCCACCTAGAAGTACATTCTGTGCCCTTGCTACCCTCAGTGCTTCTCAACATGGAGGAGGACTGATTCATCAGCAGGAGGTTTCCTTGCCCATGTTTGACCTGAT